>NC_073306.1:158871790-159185540 GCF_027595985.1 Sorex araneus | reverse complement strand
AGCAGAGCAGACTGTAGCCCCTGAGCATCATCAGATATGAGCCCTCAAATCAAAAGCAAAACAAAATAAAAACAAACGGAAAGTAAAAGTAATAAATTAAGGGGGATTCATAGACAAGTTAGAACATCATGCACTAATAAGCATGAAGATAACGTAATGGAAGAAGCAATAGTGAAAGGACTAGAAGGGTATTTATTGGTTTCAGGTCACCTGGTCCTGGATGGATTTATGCCCCCCAGTAGGCACAAGGGAGTTTCCTTTCTCAGGGCCCTTTGGTTCTAGCGTGCTGGCATGTGATTTTAGATTGGCACCCAGATAAATTTTAGTTTAGAAACCAATTATGAGAAGGAGTAGACTTGAATCAAGAGCTAATTATATTGAAAACATCAGAGAGGAGACATCAGAAGAAACCCCGTAAACTAGCTTTGTATTGGGTGGTAGAAGTCTGTGGTTGCTGAAGATGCCTTGGGTCCCTCATGAACTGGCTTGTGACCTATTTTTAGCATTACTCTTGATTGCTTAGTCTTGGCTAAAATTTGGGGAAAGGATTTATATCCTTTTATAATTAAAAAAATGTTGTTTGTTTCTTTTTGGGTCACACCTGGTTGTGCTCAGGGCTGTCTCTTGAATCTGCACCAAGGGAACACTTCTGCTGTTGCTCAGGGGACCATTTGAGGTTCCGGGGATGGAACTCACAAACTCTCTACTTATTTGCTTTATTATCATTCTGTGTCCCTTTGATAAGTTCTTTAGCTTCCCCCTCATTTTTTTTAGTTTAAACTAAAATGTTCCCAACTAAGAAACACTGCTGATAAAGATTGAGAGTTTGTTATATAGACTAACCAAGAGAACATTTTTTTTTATTTTTTGGGGGAGTGGGGAAGCGGTGCTGTCATGTCCAGTGATGCTCCTGGACATGGGTTATTCCTGCCCTCCTGATCAGGGGACCATATGGGATGTCAAGCATTGAACCTGGGTCCAGTATGTGCAAGGCAAGTAACTTACCTGCTATCCTGTCTATCTCCACCAAGAGAACAGTCTTGAGACCCAATCCAAGAGAATATTCTCTCTTAGCACTCAGACTTGAGAGTTAAACAAGAAAATGAAATGTACTCAAGCAGCAGATTTCTTGTTATGGAAAGTAGGCATTAAGTGTGGTTAGGCAGTGTGGGGCGAGCCTTGGATGAGAAGTGAGAAGAAGAGCCTGTAAAGATACATGGGCAAATCCAGAACATAAGTTTGGAGAAAAGTAAAGATCAAAATGCTTTTATTTTTGCTGGTTGGTCTTTTGAATTTGAGTCACAAGGAGTGATGTTGGCTACATTAATGAAAACAGAGAAGAGTGGGTTTGGGATGAATACGAAGACATCCTGAGGAACTAAACTAGATTGCAGCTAACTGGAGCCAGAGAAAGTCTTGAGACACTAATATTAGGAACCACAAAGCAGTCTTTTCAATGGATTGATATTTGTGATTACCCAGTGGCTTGTACTCTACCAAGGCTACAGAGAGAGAGAGAGAGAGAGAGAGAGAGAGAGAGAGAGACAGAAAGAGAGAGGTGGTTGTTCTCTGAGATTGAGCACTATGTGCAGATGAAAGAGGAAATGTTCACTCCATCTGTCTTTGGCAGTAGTCCTAAGTGTATTGGATGAGATGCAAAGAACAGGCAAGTTCTTTAGGATAGAGGTGAAACAAAACTATCAAAAATGGTTATTTTCCTTCTTTGTAATGTGAGGACCCTCAATAGGTTTACATGGCAGCATCCCTCAATAGGTTTACAGCAGCTTCTTGTCCCCCCTGCAGTGTTGTGAATTGGGATCATTAAGTTTTAAGTTGTTCTGCAGCTTCCGTGAGCTTCTGTGTAAGTGATCATGCAAATATCACTTACACAGAAGCTGAATGGGGAAACAAGTAATGGCATGACTCTCAAGAAAAATCCTGGATTATTGCTTATTAACTTGCATCCAGAAAAACCTTAAGAACAATACCCCATCCCCCCAATCATAAGCCAGGCATACTTTATGAGCGCTGCGTTAGAAAGGCAAAGCTAATAATTGTAACCATGTAGATGCAGAAACCATTAATGTTTCTCATGCCCTGTGGTAGGAAGAAATATATTAAAAATTGATTTTTGGTTCCTGCCTTTGTCTGTGTAACATTTATAATAAAGGATATAGGAGCAAGTATCCTTGAAAATTGATATTTCAAAGCATTTTTGGGCTTCTTGGTGTAAAAATAAATTTTTATTAATGGTTTTATATTGCATGGTAAATGTCAGTATCTGAATATGACAATTTTATCTTCTTAAAAAAAAGATGGTGCTAGCATTCTTAAATAATCACATATAAGTCTGAATTTTTGCTATATTGTTGGAACAAACCATTTTTAGACATGAAATTATCTCTTGATTGTAATACAGCTAAGTATAGTAAAATGTGCAGCTTTTATTTCTTCCTCTATTTTCTGTCCTTTTTTTTCCCTATTAATTTCCCCTGCTTCTCTCTACATGAAGTAAGGTGTACCTCACCATCTCTGTGCTACGTATATATGGCAAGCACGAGCCACGTGTTTTCATTTTTTCTTTGTCTTTGGGATTCTATTATCAGTTCATGCTTATAATTGAAGTAGCTTTTGTTCATCTGCAAAACACACATTTCATTTTATTTTGTTTCTATTTCAGCATCTTTTAGGATATTATGGAAAATATACAATCCTGCCAGTGTTTTTAAAATATTTTTCCAGACACTTTAAATAAAATATACTTCTAAAAAGCCTTCCTATTTGTTCTGAATATTTTAAAATGTATCTTAGCTGTAATTCTTTAGAAATCAAATGGCATTGCACACTGTCTGATGGATTTTCACTAGCCTGGTATAGTTTTTTTTTAAATTTTTTTAATTTTGAATTTTTTATTAATGAATCACCATGGGGGTACAGATACAGGTTTACATATTCTCGTGCTTGTGTTTCAGTCATATACAGCTTCAATATCTATCCCTCCACCAGCACCCATTCTCCACTGTTAACCCCATCATCCCTCCCACCTCCTCCCACCTCCTCCCACCCCATTCCCCTCCCCACTCCGCCTTATTGGCAGAGCATTCCCCTCTGTTCCCTCTCTCCCTTTGGGCATTGTGGTTAGTAATGGAGGTCTTGGGTGGCCAATGTGTTTGGTCTATAGTCTGCTCCGTGCACACCTCTCCCATCCCGAACGGGTCCTCCCACCATATTTTTGCTTGGTATTCCCTTCTCTATCTGAGCTGCCCTTTCCCCCAGCATGTGAGGCTGGTCTCCAAGCCATGGAGCAAATCTGGTACTTATTTCTGTTATTCTTGGGTATTAGGCCTCCATTCTATTGTTTTATATTCCGCATATGAGTGCAATTCTTCTATGTCTGTCCCTCTTATTCTGACTCATTTCACTTAGCATGATACTTTCCATGTTGATCCACTTGTATGCAAAGTTCATGACTTCATCTTTTCTGACAGCGGCATGGTATTCCATTGTGTAGATGTACCAAAGTTTCTTTAGCCAGTCATCTGTTCTTGGGCATTCAGGTTTTTTCCAGATTTTGGCTATTGTAAATAGTGCTGCAATGAACATACATGTGCAGATGTCATTTTGGCTATATCTTTTTGCCTCTCCGAAGTATATTCCCAGAAGTGGTATTGCTGAGTCAAATGGGAGCTCAATTTCTAAATTTTTGAGGAGCGACCATATTGTTTTCCAGAAGGGTTGAACCAGTCAGGATTCCCACCAGCAGTGTAGGAGGGTCCCTTTCTCCCCACATCCTCTCCAACAGCGGTTGCTTTTGATCTTTTGGATGTGTGCCTGTCTCTGTGGTGTTAGGTGGTATCTCATAGTTGGTTTGATCTGCATCTCCCTGATGATTAGTGATGATGAGCATTTTTTTCATATGCCTTTTGGCCATTCGGATTTCTTCCTTGAGAAAGTTTCTGTTCATTTTGTCGCCCCATTTTCTGATGGGGCTGAATGTTTTTTTCTTTGTAGAGTCCAACCAGTACCTTATATACCCTTGATATCAACCCCTTATCTGGATGGGTATTGGGTAAATATCCTTTCCCATTCTGTAGATACCTTTGTATTCAGGTAACTGTGTCTTTTGCGGTGCAGAAGCTTCTTAGTTTAATATAATCCCATTTGTTTATTTCTGTTTTTACTTGAGTGCTTAGTTCCGTGTCATCTTTGAAGATATCTTTGGCTTCAATATCATGGAGGGTTTTTCCGAACTTGTCTTCAATGTACCTTATGGATTGTGGTCTGATGTTGAGGTCTTTAATCCATTTTGATCTGACTTTTGTGCATGGTGTCAGGTCGAGGTCTAAACCCATTCTTTTACATGTGGTTGACCAGTTATGCCAGCACCATTTGTTAAAGAAGTTTTCCTTGCTCCACTTCACATTTCTTACTCCCTTATCAAAGATTAGGTGTTCATACAATTGGGGTGGTGTTTAAGGATATTCCACCCTGTTCCATTGGTCTGTAGCTCTGTTCTCATTCCAGTACCATGCTGTTTTAATTGTTGCCGCTTTGTAGTAGAGTTTAAGGTTGGGGAGGGTAATGCCTCCCATCGTCTTTTTCCCCAAGAATTGCTTTAGCTATTTGTGGGCGTTTGTTGTTCCATATGAATTTCAGGATTACTTGGTCTATTTCTTTGAAGAATTTCATGGGTATCCTTATGGGTATTGCATTGAATGTATAGTTCTTTAGGGAGTATTGCCATTTTGACAATGTTAAGTCTTCCTATCCATGAGCAGGGAATATTTTTCCATTTCCTCGTGTCTTCTTTTACTTCATGTTGTAGGGTTTTGTAGTTTTCTTTGTAGAGGTCCCTAACCTCTTTAGTTAGGCTGATTCCGAGGTACTTGATTTTCTGGGGCACAATTGTAAATGGCATTGTTTTTTTTTCATGTCATTTTCCTCTATCTCGCTGTTTGCGTATAGGAAGGCCATGGATTTTTGGGTATTGATTTTATAGCCTGCAACTTTACTGTACAAGTCTATTGTTTCTAGGAGTTTCTTTTTTTTCTTTTCTTTTCTTTTTTTTAAATTTATTTTATTGAATCACCGTGTGGAAAGTTACAAAGTTCTCAGGCATTATGTTTCAGTTATACAATGCTCAAACACTCGTCCCTTCACCAGTGCCCATATTCCACCACCAATAAAAACAAAAACAAAACACAAACAAAACAAAACAAACAAAACAAAACAAAAAAAAACCAGTATACATCCCACCCCTCACCCCCAAACCCCCCCCGCTGCGTGACTGATAATTTCACTTCCTTTTCTCTTTACCTTGATTACATTCCAGATTTCAACACAAAACTCACTATTGTTGTTGGAGTTTCAACACAGACTCACTATTTTTGTTGGAATTTATCCCTCAAGAATACAGCTCTATTGACAAGGAAATATTGGATAATAAGTTTTCCACTGATGAGAATGAAGAAATAAAAAGTCGTGCGGCCGCAATAGCGGCCGCGCGTTTTACAATTTCTGTATTATAGTAATTATGTCCAGGGAGATTTAAGTTGGAAAATGAATCATTTCCCTTCCTGGAACAGCATGGAGCAAAAGCTTAGTTCACAGTCTGCGTACATGGTTGCAAACACTCGCTGGAACCCCAAGTCATAAAGCTGGCTCTTGTTCCTGCTCGTTCCACATCCATGCGGCTGTGCAAAGGCATGGCCACCCGGGTCTAATCTCGGCTGGATCCCGAGCTCCGGCCCCAGCCCGTGACTGCCCAGGTGTCCCGCGGCTGTTTCAAGTTCAACGCACATTTTTTTTTCCCGCGCCACCTGCTCAAAGGACCCACAAAATGTCGGACACCACGCCTTCTCCCGGAGGGGAGAGAGACCAAGAAAGAAGGATATTTCCTCCGTTAGCCGGCGTGGGGCAAAAGCTTAGTTCACAGTCTGTGTACATGTTTGCAAGCACTCGCTGGAACCCCAAGTCATAAAGCTGGCTACTAGGAGTTTCTTAATGGAGGTTTTAGGATTCCCTAGATATAGAATCATGTCATCTGCGAATAGTGAGAGCTTGATTTCTTCCTTTCCTATCCGGATGCCCTTGATGTCTTTTTCCTGCCTAATTGTTATCACAAGTACTTCCAGTACTATGTTGAACAGAAGTGGTGAGAGTAGGCATCCTTGTCTTGTCCCTGATCTTAAAGGGAAGGCCCTTAGTTTTTCTCCATTGAGAATAATGCTTGCCATGGGTTTGTGATATATAGCTTTGACTATCTTCAGGAAAGTTCCTCCAAAACCCATTTTTTACCCAGTTTTCATCATAAATGGATGTTGGATCTTGTCAAATGCTTTCTCTGCATCTATTGAAATGATCATATGATTTTTATTTTTACTTTTGTTGATGTGATGGATTATGTTGATTGATTTGCGTATGTTAAACTATCCTTGCATTCCAGGAATGAATCCGACTTGGTCGTGACGTATAATCTTTTCGATGAGTTGTTGGATTCTATTTTCTGGTATTTTGTTGAGGATCTTCGCATCCGTGTTCATCAATATTGGTCTGAAGTTTTCCTTGTAAGCAGTATCTTTATTTGCTTTTGGTATTAGGGAGATATGTGCTTCATAGAAACTGTTTGGGAGAGTACCTGTTTTTTCAATTTCCTGGAAAAGCTTGAAGAGAACTGGTAACAGGTCTTCGTTAAATGTTTAGAAGAATTCGCTGGTGAAGCCATCTGGGCCTGGGCTTTTGTTTTTGGGGAGACTTGATTACAGTTTCAATTTCCTTGATATTAATGGGTCTGTTCAGATATTCCAAGTCTTCTTTTTTCAGTCTTGGGAAATTGTAGGAATCCAGGAATTTATCCGTTTCTTCTAGGTTCTCTTGTTTTATGGCATACAGACTTTCAAAGTAGTTTTTTTTTAATTTATTTTATTGAATCACCATGTGAAGAGCTACAAAGTTCTCAGGCTTTGTCTCAGTTATACAATGTTCAAACACCCGTCCCTTCACCAGTGCCCATATTCCACCACCAAAAACCCCAGTATGCCTCCCACCCCCAACCCCACCCACGCCTGGGTAACTGATAAATTTCACTCTTCTCTTTACCTTGATTACATTCCATATTTCAACACCAAACTCACTATTGTTGTTGGAGTTTCAACACAGACTCACTATTTTTGTTGGAATTTATCCCCCAAGAATACAGCCCTATTGACAAGGAAATATTTGATATTGAGTTTTCCACTGATGAGAATGAAGAGATAAAAAGTCGCGCAGCCTTACAATTTCTGTATTTTAGTAATTAAATCCAGGGAGATTAAAGTTGGAAATTGAATCATTTCCCTTCCTGGAGCAGCATGGAGCAAAAGCTTAGTTCACAGTCTGGATACATGGTTGCAAGTACTCTCTGGAACCCAAAGTCTTATAGCTGCCTCTGGTTCCTGCTCGTTCGGCATTCCCGTGGCTGTGCAGAGGCATGGCCACACGGGTCGAATCTCGGCCGGAGGCTCAAAGTAGTTTCTGATGATCTTTTGAATTTCATTAGTTTTTGTTGTGATGTCCCCCTTCTCATTTCTGATTCAGTTTATTAGGGTTCTCTCTCTTTCTTTGTGAGTCTTGCTAGTGGTTTATCGATCTTATTTATTTTCTCGAAGAACCAGCTCTTTGTTTCATTGATCTTTCGGATTGTTTTTTGGGTTTCCATGTCGTTAATTTCTGCTCTAAGTTTTATTATTTCTTTTCTTCAGTCCGGTTTGGGTTCCTTCTGCTGGTCCTTTTCTAAGATCTTGACCTGCGAAGTCAAGCCATCTATGTAGGCCCTTTCTTCCCTCCTGAGAAATGCTTGTAGGGCTATAAATTTTCCCCTTAACACAGCTTTAGCTGCGTCCCATAGATTCTGGTAGTTTGTGTCTTCATTCTCATTTGTATCAAGGTATCTTTTGATTTCTTCCTTGATTTCTTTTGTGACCCACTCATTGTTCAGCAATGAGTTGTTTAACTTCCAGGTGTTTGATTTAGTTCTCCGCATCTATGTGTGATTAACTTCTATTTTCAGTGCATCATGGTCTGAGAAGATAGTTGATACAATTTCTATCTTCCCAATTCTATTGAGGTGTGATTTGTGACCCAGACCGTGGTCTATTTTGGAGAATGTTCCGTGTGCACTGGAAAAAAAAGTGTATTCTTTCTTTTGGGGGTGTAAAGCCCTGTATAGGTCTATTAGCCCTCTCTCCTCCATTTCTTCCTTTCAGAGCTTTTGTTTTCTTGCTGAGTTTTGTTCTTGTTGATCTATCCAGGGGTGATAAGGCAGTGTTGAAGTCTCCAACTACTATCATGGTGCTAGTGATGTCCCCATTAAATTCTGCTAGGAATTGTTTTAAGTAATTAGCTGGTCGCTCATTAGGTGCATATACGTTTAGGAGTGTGACTTCTTCCTGTTGTACATATCCCTTGATGAGTAGAAAATGACCTTCACTTTCCCTTCTAACCTTTTTCAGTCTGAAATTTATGTTGTCGGATACTAGTATGGCCACTCCAGCTTTTTTGAGGGAGTTGTTTGCTTGCAGGATTGTTTTCCATCCTTTGACTTTGAGTCTGTATTTGCTCTGACTGTTCAGGTGTGTTTCTTGAAGGCAGCAGAATGTTGGGTTCTGTTTCTGAATCCATTTTGCCACTCTTTGTCTTTTAATTGGTGCGTTTAGGCCATTGACATTGAGAGAGATTATTGTCATGTGATTTTGTGTCATCTTTCTCTAGGGTTTTTTGTTCTCGTAGGGATTTTCCTTGTCTTACAGTAGCTCCTTTAGTCCTTTTAAGTTTGGTTTTGAGTCTATGAAGTTTCTGAGCTGTTGTTTATCTGTGAAGTAATGTATGGTTACTTCAAGTTTAAGTGAGAGCTTAGCCAGATAAAGTATTCTTGGTGAGGCTTTCATTTCATTGAGTTTTTTCACTATATCCCACCATTGTCTTCGGGCTCGGAGGGTTTCTTCTGATAGGTCTGCTGTAAATCTAAGGGGCGCTCCTTTGTATGTGATTTCCTTCTTTGATCTTGCTGCTTGCAGTATTGTGTCTCTATCCATGGCATCCATCATTGTGACTATGATATGCCTTGGAGATTTTTTATTGGGGTCTCTTCTAGCTGGCACCCCTTCCGACTCCTTGGATTCGAATGCCTGCATTCTCTAGCTCTGGGAATTTCTTAGCAATGATGTCTTTGACTGTGGTTTTTTCATTGGGATTAGTTCCCTGTGTCTCTGGTACTCCCATGATTCTTATGTTGTTCCTCTTGAGGTCATCACCTAGGACTCTGATTCGCCCTAGAGCCATTTTGAGGTCTTTTGCCATTATTTGTTGTTCCCTATATGCTTTCAAGCTCTTCAAGCTCACTGATTCTGTCTTTGGCTGAGGTCATTCTACTGTTGAGGGCTCCTACTGAGTTTTTTATTTCATCTACCGATTCTTTTAATTGTGTGACTTCTGTTCGTAGTTTTGAAATTTCTGCTTTCATTTCCTCCTGGATTATCTTGGTGGAATGTTCCAATGCTGCCTCCATATCCTCCCTTAACTTATTGGATGTTCGTTCCATAGTTGCTTTGAGTTCCTGAACTATCTTCACGATTTCCTCTCTGAATTCTTTATCTGAGAGGAGATTGTATTTCTGGGAAGTCCCTGTTGGGGTTTCTGAGATCCTCTCTTCCATCTCTCCTGAGAGTGGGGATTTTCGCTGTTTCTTCATGTTGTTATGAGCTTTACTGTCAGGCACTCCGCTTTAACTTGTGAGGGGCCTCAATTGAAGAAGTGGGGAAGTTGATGATTGGCATATAGTTATAAGAAAGCCACGATGTTCTTCAAGGGATTAGGTTATATAAATTATGACATAAGTGAGCAATGCATCGAGAGGGGAGCAGCCGCCGCTCAGAGGGGGCCACGCCCCCTTTTGAGGCCACGCCACCTGACATAAGGACACGCCCCCCAAATCTGGGCAGGACCTGTGAATTAGGGCGGCGCTGAAGTTGACTGGCAGCGGTGGCAAAGTGGGGGTAGAATCCAGCAGGGCCCAAGCCGGCAGGACGCCGACTTGGGGGCAGTTTCTCACAGGGCCTCGGGGCCTAGTCTGGTATAGTTTTGCTGCTAATTTGAGTTTATCAAATAAGGTGATAACATGGTAGAAATAATTTTGTAAAATGCTTGGATTTATCGTATATTTCATAATTCCATAGATGATGTGGGCAAGATGGATCCATATCAGAAACAGCCTTTGATTCAGAAGAGGTGCAAAGACTTGAAGCATTAATTGCTAAACCACCCAAAGTGTATAAAGAGTGACATTTTATGCTACCGCATTCATCATATTTTTAGAAAGCCTATGTGATGGATTAATAAAACATAGCAAATCTTCTATGCAAAACAAATGTTTGTAATAAATGGAGCATAATCTAACAGTTCTGCTATGAAGAATTCAAGTAGTCTGTAGCCAGTAAATTCAAACAGAATAGAGTAGCATGGTTAGGTGACCTCAACAGGAAAGCATTTTATATTGAATATGTAATTGCTTTTCAAATGGTCTTTCTCTATGGGGGTAGGTTCAAAGTTATGCCGGAGCTTTTCTAAGCAAGCAAGACTGGATGTAAGTTTGATGCTCGATACTGGGATCGTGCTCACATAGTATTTGTACCTGAATGGGGTCCTTCCATAAATATTAACTGAAAATTCTGTCATGTCAGTGATGCTGTCAAACAATGCCATCATAGATTATTAACTATTGGTTTGCCATACAGAATATGTGAGAAAAGAAGGTATGCTAATGTAAGTTTTGATGAAAACAAATCAGGACATTCATAGGATAAATGTCTCAAAATACATTTACCTTCTTTTTTTTTTTTTAACCTTGACTGTTGACAAGCAGGACTTAGGTAAAGAGAAAAAGAAGTGAGATCACTGGAGTTGAATGGAAATTTGAACTTTCCCTTTTTTGTGTCAGTATTCTTCTCATAGCTATCCATTGTAAGATACTTTAGTTTTCCATTTCTGGAGTTATGTGTGTTATGGGTAGCTTCTCCAAGGTTTTTGCTTATTATTATTCATTAATAACAATGAGACATTTGACTGATGCCTGAGATTCTTCCCTGCTCTTTAGGCTAGAGGTGATTTTATTAGCAATGCTACTTTGCTTGGGGTTCAATAACAGGATGGCTAAAAAGTCCTCATGATTTTTCTGTGTCTGAAGAAAGATACTAAGTGGTACTTCTTCTGGGGTTGAGCCCTGTAGGGAGGTTGATTTTATTCGCAATGTAAGGTCATCTTCCTGCGGTGATGAGGGTGAATTAAGGTCCAGAGAACAGATCTTCCGTAGTGTTCACTATTTTCCTTTTCTCCTACTTGCTTATCTCCTTTTTTGTTTGTTTGGTGGCCATACCTGGCATTGCTTGGGCGTTACTCCTGCCCTATACTCAGGAATCTTTGGGTGAGTTTGGGGGACCGCAGGGGATACTGGGTATCAAACCTGGGATGACTGCCTGCAAGGCAAGTGCCCTGTCCACTGCAATATCACTCTTGTCCCCTATCTTTTCCCTTTTCCTTCTCCTCCCATAACTCCTCCTTCCCTAACATTTGTTCTCAACAGTCCAACAGAGGAAGAGAGCATATTCTTGTAGCTATTTTATTTGTTGTTTAGGGTTGCCAGAATAAGATACCTCAGGCGAGGGGAGGGGAATACGTAGTAGAAGTCTGTTGCCTTGCAGTTCTCAGGCTGACCCCACGTTCAAGGAGCCTGCCTACTGCACCTTCCCTCTCTGCTTGTAGGTGGCTGTCTTCTCTTTGGGTCCTCATTCAAGCTGTCCTCTGGGAACGTCCACTGTTTCTTCCCTTTCAGCAGAAGCCTCAGTCCTATCCGATTAAAGCTCTAAGGACGTGAACTCATATCATCTGAGCGACCCTCCTAAGGATTCACTCCACACATGTGATGCACGAGTCACACTGGGTGGGGGTAGAGTGTCCACAAACGAGTTTTGTAAGACACAATTCATTCCATGACAGCTCCCTAATGGTGACTGGCCAATATTTGAAGGAATGTTGTAAACCTTTCGAAGAAGTATAGATCATGTATCTCAATCCAAGAGATAAAAATACCTGTGAAGGAATTAATAACTCTATCCTTACCCCACATTCAATTTTGGACCTTTTCTCTCAGAACTTCTCACTGCCTTTTAATTTTTTGTTTGTTTTTGTTTTGGGTTAGGGGGGGCACATCTGGTCTGCCCTACCCACTATGCTATCACTCTGGCAGTAGTTCAACTGATTCTTATCCCTCACTCTTCTCTCACTTGAGCATGTGCCTTGTGACTGTTTAGTTATTCTTTCCTCTTTGCATGTTACTAGGCCATTATAAGCCCTCCTCTTTGATTTCCAGTAGTTTTTGTTTTTAAAAAATTGGAGAAATCGGGGCTGGAGCAATAGCACAGTAAGTAGGGTGTTTGCCTTGCACACGGCTGACCCGGGTTCGATTTCCAGCATCCCATATGGTCCCTCGAGCACTGCCAGGAGTAATTCCTGAGATGCAGAGCCGGGAATAACCCCTGAGCATCTCCAGGTGTGATCCAAAAAGCAAAAAAAAAAAAGGAGAAATCTTTTTGTCTCATGAGCCACTCTTTCCTTTTCTACTTCTGTATATGCTATTCTTTTTTGGTGAGGCAGTGCACCAAAGGTTACTAGTTTACCCAAGCACCAACAAATATGTTTGGTTTTATGTATATTTGAGTCCTCTACCAGTTCTCTGCTTTCCCTAAGCTTTCAATTTTATTTCAGAAGTAGATCCCATATATTCAATTAGGGACAGTTAAAAAACTTTTTTTCCCCTGGTTTATAGTCCCATCTGGAGGAAGGGAGTTACTCTGAAGAATAAATTGAGTGTGAAATTTGGCTATACAATAAGAATTCCCTTTTGTTAAGGCAATGAGAAGAGATGCATACAATTCAAATCATACATAGAATAAATGTTTTATCTTTAAGAAACATATAAATAGACATCAAACACTACGGCAACATAGAGGTTTCCTCTGTCTCTGTCTCTGTCTCTTTGTAGAAACAAATTGGCATGCAATTTCCCAGCCAAAACTTTGCAGGAAAAGATTATGCATGTCCAATGCTGATAAGACTGCCCAAATATAAATCTTACCATGCATTTTCTTTAGAATTGCATCGTTCTACCAGCACAATCAAAGAAAGGAAAATAATGTTTGAAAGCCTTTGGAAAGCTAAGCACAGGCACCTGAGGAAAAAAAAATCAGGGAAGAATTGAGAAGCTGATATCCTAGCTAATTTGTAACATTTTTGCTAAGGCTGCTCTCTTTCAAAAGACAGCACTTGCTCTAAATTTTCTTTTCCTTCTTCATCCACAGGATGCCCTTCCTGCTAACACTTGCCAGTAATAAAAATGCAGGTAGGAAGTGAAGGGGTGAAGCAATTAGGAAAGCTTGCAAGGCAGCATCTTGAGTCCAGGAAGACCAGAGTGGAAGGGCTTATCTGATCCTGCAGGGAATTGACAGTGTATAGAATCCCTGTGACCAAATAATAATGCAATTAATCTTCGCTTTACTGGCAGCTGAAGGACCCTCTAACCAACAGCAGTGGTATATATAGAAAGTCACAAGTGAAAACCTGAAGCGGTCCCACCTAAAAGACGTGCATGAAATATTTGCCTTCCCAGACTCTTTTTTTGTTTGTTTGTTTTTGGACCACACCTTGTGATGCTCAGGGCTTATTCCTGGCTCTGTGCTCCGGAACCACTCCTGCCAGTGCTCAGAGGACCTTGTGGGGTGCCAGAGATTGAACCCCGGCCTCAGTATTTAAGGCAAAGACCCTATCAGCTGTACTATCTCTCTGGCCCCAGTCTTCTCAGGCTCTTATAGCAGCATAATAATACCAAAACTTTTGCTAATGTAACTCTCCAATGTGTGATGATTTCTGTGCTCAGAAAATTTCAGTCCTATGCATGAAAAAAAGAAAACTGTTCTTTTCTTTTTTTTTGCAGGGCTTTTTAGCATCCTTGATATTTGTGTGTGTAAATATCTATGAGAGAAACACAGAGTGACATAGGAGATTGTTTCATCTGTTTGTTTTGGTTTGGGGGCCACATCCTGTGGTGCTCTCTCTGGGCCCTGATTTTTTTTTCCTCCCATTCATTTACTAAGTACATTATAGTCTTCAGTTCTTTGGAATCTGCTGGAAGTTTTTATATTGGGTTACTGATTCCCCCAACACCTTCACCAGTTTATGGCCGAAAGTGAGCACGTGCGCGTTGCACCAAGGTTCTGTTAGATCATGGGCTCAGATTAACAACATCCTTCCTAGTTACCTCAGACTTTGCCACTCTCTCAGCTCAGATTCGAGACAGTAGCCCAAAGTTATACTTGAACCATCACTGCTGAAGACCCTCTGGAACTTTCTGCCTTGCACATCTGTGCTTCTTATTTTTGGAAACATATTTATTTGCAGAAAATATTGAATTCCTCTTCCTAGACTAGGTTGACTCTACCAGCGAGAGATTCCGAATTTTCATTTTTATCATTATCTCTTTAAACCTGATTGTGTTTAACTTCTTAGAGTTTCATTATTCCTAAGCACCACCTCTGACGCTTTGTATTTCCAATTTTAATTTATTTCTTTAAATGCTTGTACCTTTATTCCTGTGTCAGTGGGGAGGATATGTTTCCCTTTTCTGTCCTGCTGGACGAATGGCACTGGGGCAAAGGCAGTGTGGCCATTCAGAGGATGCTCCTTCCAGGTCTCTGTGATGACCTGGTGGCAGAGTTCCTCTTCATATTTAGTTAGCATGCTGTTTTCTGCTAAACCAATAAATTAGAGAAAAAATTGATTAGTAACATAAGATCTTAAGAAACCAGGTTCAAAGTATCTTCCTCATATGCTTTGAGAAGGGCATGTTTCCCCACAGAAATGGATTGACAAAGGCAAAACATTCTGAGCACCTGATGCCCCAATAGCACAAGTCACAAGAGACTTTACTATTTATCTTGTGAGGTTATTACATTACACTATGTACTATATTGTCTCCTTACATTCATAGGAAACCTAACCTTCAAAAATCTTTTATTTTTTATTTAATGTTTTGTACACTTAGGTATTATATTTGAAATATATAATTGTGGATACAACCAGTCAGAGAGTGATCAGTTAGGATGAAGCCAGGACCCCGGAGGGGGACTGTGGAGTCCCCATTATTTCTATTTCCTCCAAGAAAGAGTTGGTAGATTATGGAAGGCCAGGAGTACCCAAGAAGCCAGGAGGGAACTATTTTAACAACCCATCGCAGTACTATGTTGATTGTCAGCAAACATATAACAAGGCTACTATTGTTCTCACTTTAGACAAATTGCAGAAGGACGTGAAAATCTGGGGTATAGAGTTATGTGAACCTCAACACAAATTAGAATGACCTTCAATACTTGGACTAGACAACACTGATTATTCTTTGCACTGAGGTAGGAAGAAAGGATGTAACATGGTGATCCAGAGTGCTCTAGCTGCATATTATATGTTTTGGGGACACTGACAGAAATAAATTGATTAAAGCAAAGAATAGCACACAAGGGTCCCTGACTTGTACTCACCAAAGTCGGGGGGCCACGTGCAAGCTTGTTCATCAGGTAAAATCTCCAGATAGGGCTTCCCTGTGATTCCCTTCTCACCTCTGTGCTGCGGCTTTCTGTGATGATACCAGACGTTCGGAGTGGAGCATAGAAATCATGATTTGAAAAATTGGAGGGGCTAAATTAGGACATGTGGTTAACAGCTTGTTTTCTACTACATTGCAAAATTGTAGGGCTGAGATCAGATTTGCAAGGTTCCTCTGACTTCAGAAAGGACTTATAATTTATTTGCTTGGAGTTCCAGTAGCTAAGCCCAAGGAGGTAGCAAAGACGCAGCCGTTTGCTGCAGTGGGAAAAGGAGTGATACGTGCCATTGGGTTTCCTGTCTTTCTTAGCCAGCGGTTTCTACTTTGGGGCATTGTGGTTTGATGCACTCTAGGTTTTCTTTCAGTCTGCTGCAAACACAGGAATTCTGAGACCAGGATATAAAGGACATCATGTTAAGTAAAAAGTCTGCCTATTCATAAGTCCGCATTGTTTTCGGTAAATGAGAAGAGGGTAATTCCATTCTAAACTCTCCCACACAGCACCTATGGTGACTAGTCTGTATCTTTATCTTTCTGTCTTTTGTTTGCAGACAAAATATGGATATGTTTAACAGTATTGTTTCCTCATATCTGTGGAAAAAGAAAAAAATTGACGGGGGAAAACCCTCCCAAATTCTGAAGAATAAAACCAATGGACAAATGAGATATCATAAAAATTGCTTCTTCATGAGAATAGTTTTTAGAACTTTTTAAGGGGCTGGAGCAATAGTACAGTGGATAGGGTGTTTGTCTTGCACTGGGCCGACCAGGGTTCGATTCCCAGCATCTTATAAGGTCCCCTGAGCATTGCCAGGAGTAATTCCTAAGTGTAAAGCCAGGAGTAATCCCTGTGCAATGTCAGGTGTGACCCAAAAAGAAAAAGAAATCTTTTTAAATTAAATCACCATGAGCTAAAAAGTTACTAAGCTGTCCATGATTGGGTTTCAGTCATACAATGTATCAACATGGGTCCCTTAGCCTGTGTCCCACCACCAATGTCCTCAATTTCCCTTCTTCCAATCTCACCCCAACAATTTATGCAACTAGATCAGACAGCCTATTCTTCATAACAAATGCCCTATGAAGGCAATGACTGAATGACTGCCCATGCACCTCCCCACCCCCTTCTCTCTCATTCTCTCTCTTATTTCAGTCATTATAGTTTCTGGTACAGGTACTATATAGTTATCATGTATATCCCTATTCATGAGAATAATTTATAGTCTTTCCAGGGGTCCTGATGTGGGTGGGAGCCAAGCGGGATGTTAAGAGTAGAAAGAAAAGACTTGAATGTCAATAGATTTGGAGCTGGGCCAGCATGTAAAAGGACATTTGGGAAGTTAATTCCTGGACAGTTGTGCTTATCATGGAAACTTTGGAAGAAAACTGTCAAATCTTCAAATGTCTGAGAGTCTTATACTTGCTCTGAGAGTAAATTTACAAATGCTAAAACACATTGCAATAAAAATTTAAATTGTAATGAAAAATTGCAGTACTAAAACATGGACTAGAGTGATAGCATGGTGGGTAGGGTGTTTGCCTTGCACCCAGCCAACCCGGGTTCAATTCCTCCATCCCTCTTGGAGAGTCAGGCAAGCTACCAAGAGTATAACCTCCTGCACGGCAGAGCCTGGCAAGCTACCTGTGGCATATTCAATATGCCCAAAACAGTAACAACAAGTCTCACAATGGAGAAAGAGAGAGAGAGAGAGAGAGAGAGAGAGAGAGAGAGAGAGAAGAGAAATAAAAGTGCCTGTTACAGTGGCAGGCTGGAAGGGTGCATTGGATGAAGGAAAACTGGGGACGTTGGTGATGGGAAATATACATTGGTGTTGAACATTGACTGAAATATAATTATGAAAAACTTTGTAACTGTATATCATAGTGATTAAATTATTCTTTAAAAAGAGGCAGAATCACTTGTGCTTTAGAGCTTGCTGGTTGTAGGGCAGAACTGATTCACTTTCTAAGTTGATCACCCCCAGGCAAGTGGTTTAAATTCGTGATACTGTTTCTTTACCCTTAATAAAGTACAGAATGATAGTTACTGCCTCCTAGGATTGGTGTGAGGCTAATGTATGTGTGAGGTTAAAAACACACACACACATTCTTACAGAATACAGCTATAGCACTCCTGGGCATTTATATGAGGAATAACGAAAACATGAATTCAAGATGTACATGCATCTATATGTATATATTTCAGTTTCTTTAGCCAGCATATATAATAACTTTCTCTAATATGTGTACATATGCATTTACTCAATGGAATACTACTCTGCCATTAAACATGCATTATGCCTTTGGGGACCACATAGGTGGACCTTGAGTTAATAATACTCATCAAGAAAGTAAGTAAGTGAATGTTAACTGTAGGGTGGTTTTACTTGTGTGCAGTATATATGAGTACCTAAAGCAATACTGGCAAGAAAGCACAGAATTAACCCCATCATTTAGTGGAAACGAAGGGGGCTCCCAGAGGGGGCATGAGGGATAAGAGGAATGCTATAAGGAAAGGGCTTCTTTTGGTGGTGAGATGGAACTAGAATTGTGTATGGTGTGGTCACAGTGGGTCCTAAACACATAGAGAGAGCCTACCTCTCTCCATCGCATTGGAAACCAATGGCAAGTCTACAGAAGAACAAAGACACGTGACTAGCTAATAGCTGTTTAAGAGAGGTGCAGTATAGAGTAGCCAATTAAAAATTGACTATGTCTTGGGCTAAAAGCTGCAGCCATGTGACTTCTGACAAGTTGTTTTGCTGCTGTGCTTTTTGGAGGCAGAGAGCCTACCTGGAGAAAACCAGAGTCTCAAGCCTGGCCTCCCTCCTGAAGGGGGTGATCCCAGAGTCTAATGGTTATATTGCCAAGTGCCAGGTGGTCCTCACCTTAGTAAGGCATCTGTTAGGAAGGAAAAGCTGTTCTGGTTCTAGGAGGGGAAACACTCACTGTGCATCTATCTGAGAGTCTGCTTGAGGATGAACGGGGAAGGTCGTCTCGCTGGGTTGGCATGGGGACCTGGTCAGCTGATGGGAGATGAGAGCCCATGCCAATTCAACGGGAGGATGCCGGCCTATGCCTGGAGCAGGAGGTGCTGTGGTGTGTGTGTCACCAGCTCACACTTCTTTATTGCTCACCAAAAAATAGGTTTGTGATCCCACTTTGCAGATGTGGCAGGTGAGGCTTTGCAAGTGAAGTCAATTTCTTAAAGATATATCGCTATGGTAAGGACTTTGTGTGGGTTCTGCCTTCTGCGTATTTTCTGCAAGGAGGCTTTCAGCTGGGATGTGATGGCTCTGCCAGGGAGAACCAGAATGCGCTTTCTCTGACTGGGAGCTGGAGTGGGCAGGCCCTGTGCTGTGCATGCACATAGGGCTAAAGACCTACTGAAGCCTGATTCTTCTTTGTTGTTCCCACTGCCTGCCACATCCCTTCCGTCCACTATTTGACTCTCCCGCCTCTACTTGAACTTCCTGTCTGTTTACTGAGAAGGCTTCTTTGATACTCTTCCTATCTCTGAGCTCCGGCTTCTTGTGTACTGCCCGCGATGTAACCCTTGGCTCTGCACCACTTCTGTCCCTCAGCCCCCAGCCGACTGTGAGCATTTTATGCCTACTGGAGACTGGGAAGGCCTCGTTCATGATGTCACTCCCTGTGCACGCAAGGGGCAGGCTGGCAGGAGAGGGAACAAGAAGAAACGGGGTGATTTTCTGGCTTTGGGGGTTCAGCTGGTGAGAGACTGGAAGCTTCTTCAGAGTAGAATTCTTCTGTCCCATTCCCATCTCATCCCCATACACATCTATACGGGAGGTCTACGGCTTCTCACCTTGGGTCTCAAGCACTCAGGAGCCAACCCAGAGCTGCATTTCCAGGTAATCCCCCTCATTCCAGCAGAACTGTTGTCCCCGTTGCCTTCACACATCTGTCCTGCCTGTCACGCTGACATGTGGGTCCCATTGCTCAGAGCCATTGCAGCCAATTTGGTCGATAATCTGCAAATTAAAAATTCAATAAGTAGTTCCCAGAATCATTTTCAAAAGCCGGGGCATAGAAATTAACATGTTAATAATCAGTGCACGGTGGGGTGGGTTTTCTGCTGTGGGTTGTCATTGCTTTAATTTGGTATTACAAAAAAGCCACGGGATGCATTCCTTTCATTTTTCTGCAGAGAGTAGGCTTTTAGGGGTTGTTCTCTAAGTATCCGTGTGGGTAATGACATTGCACATGGAGTTGTGGCAACTCAGGCAGGAAATAGAGCGCTATAGAATTGGTCAGAGCACCTTTTAGAAAGAAGGCTACATCTGTCTGGGACCTTTACTCTTTCACCCCTCATGGGTCGCTCATGTGCTCCCGACAAGTCTATGAGGCAGGCAGGGCTGATAATTCTTCCTTGGCACACATGGAGAAATGTATCTGGAGGTATGTGGCCTGATAGTAACAGCCAGTGGGCAATCCGGCATGAGGAGAGGCTGATACTCTTCATTCCTGGACGGAAGAGTTTGTTGAATTTAAGGTTGAGCTCTGCTAAAAAACTTCTTGCATAGGTTTCCTGAAAGAGTTTGTCCAATAGTGTCAAACCAGGATGCCTAGTTTACAGACTGCATTGACAGCAGCAAAACTTGAGCTGACATAGCCCAGAATCCTTGTTCCATCATATTAGTTAAGAGAGTTTGGATTTGCCACTTCAACTCTTTCTTTCCCTTAAATGCTTCATTTAAATGCTGGTTATAATGATAATTTCCCTCTCACCGAGAGGATGTATAAGTATGCAGGGGGTACCAAGTGTGATTGCTGGCATTTGATTTTAAGAATATATAGGAAAATTTGTATGAGATGAACCCAGACGCTAGTCTCTACTGTGCTGTCCATATAGTAGCCCCTAGCATCAAATAGGTATTTGTCTTTGTAGTGATTGAATATTCAAATAAAAATTAAATTGTAGCTCCCCCCCTCTCTTTACCTACGTGTCTAGATGTCAGTGACCATCTGGGGCTAGAGGCGTCTGGATGGAAAAGCAGAGAATCAGAACATCCACATCCTTGGACATTTTGCAGTTTGCTTTTCCCAGAAACTAGAGCACTCACGGAAAGATGTGCAAAGACAGCAGAGAGCAGAGGAGGTTGGGAGGAGGCCGGCAGGACAAGAGGGTGCTCACTTCCTGGTGTCACACAACGTTGTTTACACTGTGGCTGTGCAAATGGCGTGTGTGACTCGGCCTGTTCCGAGCATCCTGCTGATAATTGTGCGGTGTGCTGAAAATGGTGGGTAATTTCCTCTCAGGTGCCTGTACTACACGCCTGTTTGGCATGCTTTATTGCCGGTGGATTTACATTCTGCATTTGCCATAAAAACTGTTTCCAAAAGAAACAAGAAGCGTGGCAAGATAAAAAGGGATATAAAAAGGGTATTTTGTGATTTATTTATGTCAAATTTATGGAAGATGACAGGAGGCATTACAGACCCAAAATTAGTTGTCACAGTCAGGCCATAATTCCTACAGGACAGGAATGAAAGAACTGGTTTGGGGTCTGGGACCCCCGGGGTCTTAGAGGGGCCCATGGGAAGTCCAAATAAGCTGCAGGATTTTGGGAAGCCTCTACTAAGAGGTGTGGCCAGACTCATGGTGAGGATCCGATGCTGCCTCACTGCGTGCTGGTTAACTTTGAAGCACTGTATTGATCTCAGATCTCTCTTTTTGGGTCTCTTTATTCATCTTATGGATGTGGAAACTTGGTACTGTATCTCTGTACCGAGAGGTACAGCCTGTAAGGGGTGAAGTCGGAGTAAAGCTACACACTGAAACTGAATGAACTTGCTCCACTTTCTCAAAAGAGGTGAATTTGTTCATGAGCCATTGGCATTGGTTGATTGATTGACTCGTGGGGAGGGGCAGTGGGTCTCAGGTGATTATTTGCATTTAGGCTGCACTTTCTAATGTATTTGTATTTTATTGAAGGTGGACTAATAATATTTTATCAGTTCCAAGTACACATCATCATAATTCAATACTGTCTATTCCATTAAGTTCATCCGAAAAAGTCCAGTTCCATCTTTCATCATATCATTGGTTTCTTTTACCCAATTTATCCACACCTCTTCCCCCTTCCCTTCTGACACCGATAACTTTTATCTTATAGTCTATTTTTTTAATTTAGTTATTTCATGTGTTTTGTTTCTTAATATACCACATATGAGTAAAATTATGTCATTGGTCATTGTGTGATTAATTTCCCTAGGCATGGTCTATCATATATTCACCCCCATTGTTGTAAATAGCAGGATTTCTCTTTATTTTTATAGTTGAGTAGTATTTCATTGTGCATATGTATCACAACTTCATTATTCGTTCCTCTATTAGTTACACTACAATTGCTTCTAACTCATCATTATTATAACTGGTGCTGCAATGAGAAAGGATATATATGTACATATATATATTGCTATATTAGCATTTTAATATTCTTTGTATGAGCTCATCATGTAAGTTCTACTTTTTCTAAAAAATAAATTAGCATAGTATGGATCCATGTCTATGTTTTCTACATTTCTTGTATTATTTTTTGGGGGGAGTGGTATCCTAAAAGGTTAGTGGAGGAAGATAAGATATTTTTCTAATTTAAAAAATGTGGTTAAAATCAGAGCAGAAATGTTGAGACTCTCACTAAGCATGCTTTACCATTAGCTAGCTTAAAAAAAAATCCCTTTTCAAAACCTATCATTGCTAAGCCCTTAACTGTTGGTGCCTCACCACTTCCCCAAAAGGAATTCTTTCATCTTCCTTTTCTTTCCACTCAGTAAATTTAGATGTGATTGCTTCTACTCATAGGACTTCAATTTCCAAGTATTTAATGATGACAAATCTGTAAATGCACCCACTCAACATGTTCCAAACATGCTTCTCTTTTTCACCACTATGAGAGAAATCATAGACCACCACCAAATCCAATCCTCATGAACTAGTCTTAATTGTTCTCTTGTCACCCTTTCATATCTGATAGATGTCTCTGGACTTAAGTTTTGGTCTTTGTAATCAGTACTAGTTGCAATTATTAGAGGAATGATAAAGACACAGTATGGGTTTGAATCCATGATCCGGCTTCTTAATTTCAATGGCTATTTCTCTCTTTGAACTTGAGTGTTCTCATCTGCAAAATGAAGACAAAACTCAATTTATTTTTTAAAAAGTTTAATTTTATAAAGTTGGTCACAATCATTTATTACATTTGATAGTCCAATACCAACTCCACCAATATTATACCTTCCCACTACCATTATTTTGAATTTCCCCAACCACCACTTAAACCTGCCCTATTAGCAGTCCCTAAATAATTTATTTTGTATTGCTTGTTATGAATAATCCTCTAAAAATGATCAAAAAAATGTTTCCTTAGAAGATAGTGTGTGAAGAGTGTTGCTTCTCAACCTGGAGCCATTCATACCTTATATGAGAGATTAGAACATTTTGTTACAGGTTGAACCTTGTGTGTTAGTGGATTTTTTTTATATAAAGATCAGTTGTCTTCTACTTAATATCACATCCAATGTGGTGTGCTACTCCTGGAACATCAGTAGATACCCAGGAATTCTAAATTTTTTAAATAGGGTGATATAGTGGAGTTAAATTTTTAACTTTTTTTTTTACTTCTTTTTGGGTCACACCCAGTGATGCACAGGGGTTACTCCTGGCTCATGCTCTCAGGAACTACCCCTAGCGGTGCTCCGGGGACCATATGGGATGATGGGAATTGAACCCGGGTTGGCCGTGTGCAAGGCAAATGCCCTACCTGCTGTGCTATTGCTCCAGCCCTGAATTTTTAACTGAATGGTGACTTTGGGGTCCATAAGCATCTCTGCTGCTTGTTTATCTTATCTGAGATTTATTTGTGAGTCTCTTGATCACGGTTGTTAATGAGCTTATATAGTGCTAGAGGCAGTTCGTGGACATAACTACCAGGCTCCCAGAAGAACAGGGGAATGTTCTACCTCTTAAGTTGATGCAGGGACTTAATAATAAAATAGTGCCTGACATATATAAAACAGTATTTAAGATTTGGGGACTATAACTTAGTGTTTTTTGTAATGAATATTGGACTAAGTGATAAACATTTATCTTATAAAATCTCTACATTTATGGGAATCTTTGTTAGTCCCATTTTACAGATGAGGAAACTGAGTCCTTAAGAAGTGCAATGAATTGTTACTATCAACAAGAATATATGAAGATGTAAGAAAGGAAAGTATCTATTGACTGTTGGTTGGGATATAAATTAATGCAGTCACTATGGAAAACAATATGGATAATTCTAAAAAAAACAAATAATAGAACTATCATATAGCCCAGTAATACCACTTTTCAGTATTTTTCAG
The DNA here is from genome assembly GCF_027595985.1 of Sorex araneus. Classification (NCBI taxonomy): domain Eukaryota; kingdom Metazoa; phylum Chordata; class Mammalia; order Eulipotyphla; family Soricidae; genus Sorex; species Sorex araneus. The sequence continues at coordinate 159,161,491 of NC_073306.1, read as the reverse complement.
GGAAGATTGAAAACACTAACTCAAAAAAATATATGTAGCATCATGTTTAATCTAGCATTATTTACAGTATCTAGGATAGGGATATAAACCATGTCTTATAGATCGTTGAATTGATAAATAAAATATTATATATAAATATGCACATAGGTAGCATATATACAATAAAATATTTTTTTCCATAAATATAAGGAAGGTTTTTTATTTGTAGAAACATGGCTGGATTTTAAGGGCATAAGTAAAAACACCACATAGACTTAAGACTAATACTGTATGGACTTGCTTATATATGAAATTGTAAAAAGTAATTGTAAAAAACAATAGTCAAATTTCTAAATAAGAGGAAGAAATTAATATTTGCTAGAGTGGGATAGAATGAAATGGGAAAAGGGGTTCAAAAGGTACAAATATTCAGCTATAAAATAAATATCATAGGATGTGTTATACCACATGGTCCTCATAGAGAATAATAGTGTTGGCATAATTCAAAGTTGCTAAGAGAATAGATCTTTGTTCCATGGTAAGAAAATACTGTAGCTATGGTGATGGATGTTAATTAGACTCGTTGTGGGGATCATCACACAATATATACAAATATCTCATCATTATATCGTCCCCCTGAAAAGAATGTTACATGCCAATTATACTTGAATAAATATTTTAAAGAGATGAGGTTCAGAGAGCTTTCTTATTGATGAACTAGAATATATCGAAATACTTCTGATTCTGGCTTCATGTTCCACATGAATATAAAGTTGTTGTTCTTTTTTTTTTTAATTTCAGACCTCAACCTATGCTTCTCTTCTTCTGGCTGTTGATTTTTATTCTCTAATATCCTTTGTTGGGCTGGAGCGATAGCACAGTGGTTGGGCATTCGCCTTTCACGCGGCCAACCCGAGTTCGATTCCTCCGCCCTTTTTGGAAAGCCTGGCAAGCTTCCCGTGCGTATTGGATATGCCAAAAATAGTAACAATAAATCTCTCAATGAGAGACATTACTGGTGCCCATTCGAACAAATCAATAAGCAACGGGATGACAGTGATACAGTGATGACAGTGAATATCCTTTGTTATACTAACAATAAAATAGCACACACACCTGATGAGTAATAGTTCCAGCATCCAACCTCCAACGGACTGACTCCAAACCCATGCCCTTCACCACTACACTTTCTGGATCTACTTGGTAAATATTTCCTGACCTACTTCTTCCTACAAGGGCTTCTCTGCATGCCTGCTTGTCCATGTCAAAAAGCACACTTACTTAAGACAGTAAATACATAAACAGTTCAATACTTCCTCCCTGATTGGCCCTTTCATGTTGTAATATGACTCAAATACTTCATCTTTCATCTCTTTGCTCACTTTCTAAGAACACTCAGAAGTGAATCTAGGATGTCCAGGGTTGAATTCTGCTGTTAGTAGGAACTTCATGTTATGGTCACACATTTGTCTGTAGTTCAGCTGCCTAGAGAGGTTAGGGAACCGTACTGAATCTCCTACCTCCTTCTAGAACTTGAATCAAGACTTTTCGTCCAGATTAGGAGGAAGTCTTAAAGTCTTGCAGTATTTCCGCCCCCGCTGCAAATGGAAGCCATCTTTTGTTTCAAATGAACTGTAGACTTAACTAATGATCATGAAGGGTTTACAGGTGCTAGAAGACAAAGGCATTATTTTAATGCACAGGCAGTATAAATCACGTGTGGCTAAAAAGAGACAAGTAAATTAGATCAACCAAAGGTTGCTCATTTACTCAGCTGGGCACTCTGAAAGTTCATCTAGGACTGTTTCTTGCCAGAAATGAATGGATTTGAAAGTAAAGATTTTCAATGGTATTTTGCTCACAAAAGATTCCTGTAGTGGGTAAAGAATGATATTGCTCATGGTAATAGCAATAAGAGGCTAGTGAAGAAGAATAATTTGAAAAATGAATGTCTCTTGCTATTTTCCTTTGACTAACAACCATAAAAGACCCTCTAGGTTTAATACTAGGACCCAGTTTCTTGAGCCCATGTTTTAGAAACGGATTGATTGTGGTTTTTCACCGAGTCTCCACCAAGTTCTGATGACAAAATGTCACTTTGAAGTTAGATGGCCCCCATCTGAAAGGCACAGAGAGATGCCAATTGCTATTCAAAAATCTCAATTTTCAAATATACCTTACAGCTTATTCCTGGTGAGAAACACTTTCCCCCCCTCATGGGTATGCTAAGTGTTGTGCTGAGAAAAAAGGTGGAGAGTGTGCTTTTGAATGAAAGGAAATTTGCAGCTAGGAGCTCAAACCCCTGAAGCTTAAGAGGCCTCCCTTCTTTTAGTGCTTCCAGCTGGGCAACTTTCCTGTGGACCTGGTAAGTAGGGGACATTTGAAATAGAAGAAGTATAAAGAGCAGACTAAAGGCCATTGCAGTGATCATCTCATTTTCTTGAAGAGTCAAGAAAATGATCAATATGTTTGGGTACCCAGTAAGCTGTAGGTTCTCTGTGGGCCACATCGGTGTCAGAAGCTCCTGGAAAACTGACATCTTAGTATTTGGAATTTCTCAGACTCAGACAAACATCTTCTTGGCTAGAAAGACCCAATGCCATGTTTTAACACCCACTTTGAATTTGAGACTTGGAGACCATTGCTGGCTTTGGACTGTCAAAGTGTCTTGAGCAGCTCTAAACCCAGGGACAGCAGACTCGAGAGATCCCCCAGCTATGGATCTAAAACAGTGGAGCAGAGATGGGAGGCAACAGTTCTTACTAGAGAACTCATTGGGCAAGTCATTCACCCATTAGCATTCCACTCTTGAAAATGTTGGGCCAGATAACCTCATGGTCCTAACCAGCCATGCATAGATGACAAACTTAGCAGGTTTGGTTCCTTTTAGTGACACTTTGCTTCCACCTACAGCAGACAGTAGAAGTGATGGTTGTTTCTGACTGGTTACTCAGAGTTCTCCATCCCACTACACCTGCAAGAAAACCTGGGCTCTTACTACTTTGACTTTCTTCTTGGTGATATTAAAAACAAAACCAGAGAAAGGATGGTAGGAAATGTACCCATTTGGCCTTCTCTGCTGATTTAGTGTTTAAGTTTTTATCCTAGTCTTTTTCTTACTGACTCTAAGGGTTTGATTTAGTTGAAAATGGCATCTAACAGTGCAAATGTTCATTATCTATATTGGGCATGATCCTGGCACCTGTGACTTTGTCCAAAACCCTCAAAACATCCTATTAGTTGAAGTATTCACTTGGACACCTTCGGGGCTGGTGTCACTGTGTAGGGAAAAGGATGGTTTCAGAAGGGGCCTTTGTGATGAACATCTCACCGCTGCTTAACAAGCACAGGGTCCCCGAGACGGGGAATGTAGACACTTAATATATATCCTAATTGCCATTAAAAAAATGGCCAGCTCTTGCACCAGTGATTATAATGCCATTAAAGGTGACAGAGAATAGAAGAAAGTTTGTCCTTGTCAATCAGCCTGGCTGTCATGTGTAAGAACATGTCATGTGTTAGCTTCATAGGAAGCACAGGGGCCACCAAGGGGTAGGGTATGTCTGTGCAGGAGGTCCTGATGTCACACCTAAACATGCTGAAAACTTCCTGGTCCCATGTGGCTTTTAGAGAACCATAAGGCCTGGAACGATAGCACAACGGGTAGGGCATTTGCCTTGCATGAGGCCAACCCAGGTTCGATTCCTCCGTCCCTCTCAGAGAGCTCAACAAGTTACTGAGAGTATCCTGCCCACACGACAGAGCCTGGCAAGCTCCCCGTGGCGTATTTGATATGCCAAAAACAGTAACAAGTCTCACAATGGAGATGTTACTGGTGCCCGTTCCAGCAAATCGATGAACAACAGGATGACAGTGCAGTGCTACAGTGCTACTTTCGAAGCATCCTAGAAATCTCCCACAAGTGGGGCTGCTATGCCCTGGGCCTCGAGCTAGGAGATTTTGACCTTCTTTCAAGTTTGATGAAATTTTGATCAGAGGGAAATTAAATTTAAATTGCTATTCTGTCATCAGAGCTTCTGCTATGGTGGCAGATATTTTATGGGGAGAGAATATTATTATAAGATGAAAATAGTAAAATGGTATAACTCCCCCTTTCCTGACATTATTATTAGCTGCCTGACATATGATACTTCTAGAGTACTATCTAGAAAGCACACACACACACACACACACACACACACATGTGCACGTGCCCATGCATTCTTTTACCATCATTTTTCTTTTTCTGCAAACAGGTTATCTTACTTAAATAAACTAAAACAAGTACTCATAGATTGTTTCCTTGGTTCCACCAACTAAATGAGGGCACTCACTGATCAGGAGGATTAATCTAACTGCCTACTGTTGTTTTGCCATGTGCTTATTATAAGCCCACTTGTCCATCAGATTCCCAGAGAAGCTGGAGAGAGTTACTTTCGTGATGTTTAATGTTATTATGAATTTGGGCAGATTAAGGAGAGCTGGAAGCTTCAGCCCTGTAACAATGTGATGACTTTCACCGTAGGTGGAGGTAATAGAGCTAATTGAGCATGCTCATTAAATCGGACCCATCTGTGGGACACATTGCACAATTCAACATGATGGGGCTGTTTGCCAGAAATAATGAGGATTTTACTCCGTTTTCCTTTTAGCCATTTTCGCCGGACAAGTACATTAGAAATAAGGGGAATTACATGGCAAAGGCATGCACAGTGGAAAGCAAATAGGTGTGTAAGTTTTGCTCACTCCCGTCTTTCAAGTTAGGAATAGAGGGTGATTCATAACGAACCACCAGTTTTGTTGTATTTACTTTTGTGAACAAGTCGATAATATTTATTAATCTTTTCCTCCCCATGGACACCTTCCTACTTTGTCTTCCTCCTCTTCCTCCTGTGTCCCCTCCCTGCCCTACCATTTGGCCCTTGGGTCATATGATATGTTCCCCCACATTGATGCAGTTTTTTCGTTTGGGAAGTTGCTGGGGTCCCACAACAGATCATATGGTTCTCAGGTTGAAAACTGCTACTCTAGAGCCCGACTTCTTAAAATGCCAGCATGACCCCATGTGGTAACCTTTAAAAAATTTGCTTACAATCTTTTCCTTTATTATATTATCAGTGTTTGATTTGTGTATCCACCTCCTAGACCAGGGTCATGTAAAATTCCGCTGGCACAAAAAGGAGTTATAATCGATGAAAGTAGAACAAGTTCTGCTCTGGTGAAGGAGTACTTGTTATCTCAGTTTGATGGATTTTGAGGGCCAGATCATTCTTTGTGATGCTGGTAGTAGGGTGCTGTCCTGAATATTGTAGGATGTTGCACCAGCCCTAACCTGGACCTATTAATAGCGTTCTTTTCCCCACACCCCTAACCCATTTATTTTCAAATAAAAACTTCTCTTAAACATTGCCACGTGTCCCTAGGGGACAGAATCACGTGGGATATTTTTGACATAAAAAGATGAGAACATAAATCCTCTATCTAAAGTTGAGGCTGGCTTTATCTGCCCATCATATGGAGAGATTTCAAACCCGTTTTTAAAAGGTAGCCTAGATTGCTAACCGATTCAACTCAGCAGGGACAAAACCCAACATGTTGCATATGCAGTAACTATAATTTATGAGCTCATTAGGCTGGCCCTGAAATCACCACGTTGAGCCCTTTCCCAGACTCACCAAGCTTAGAGGCTGAGTTACTTTTCCATACTCAGTTTTGTCGCTTGCTACTGGGCACTCATTTCAAGAGTTCACCAGGCTTGCCGTGGCTGGCTGCATTCCCTGGTAAGAAGTGCTTCCCCATGCATCCAAAGATTCTAAAGCTTCAGATGCCCTCGCCTTCCCTGGTGATAGGGAGGTTCTACTCTGTGAGTAAGGAGGACGATGAAGGGCTGATCTGGTATCTATAACGGAGACATGGACTCTTGTACTTCTACCATCCCAGGACAGTTCGAGACCTCACAGGCCTTTCCTGTTTTAAAAGGCATTAGGACTCACTGTACTTTACAAGTGGCCAGGATGAAGGCAGGACAAGGGACTTTTCCCCCAGAGTCACAATGCACAGGTATGCTCCCATGGAAATAGGTAATTCCCTAATATCTGACTCCATTGGCCTTACCTTGGCATCACCTTCTCAGGTTAAATAACATATGAGCCGATTGATGCTCTATTTTGCAGTCCAGGGCATGTCATACACATCCGAATGCCATACTAATCACTGAAATATTTGAGAAGCACATTTCATTGTCTCTTGGACTTGATGCCTGCAAATACTTTGGAGCCTGGGCAGCCAATTCAAATATCCTGATGGATTTTTATCTGACCAGGTGTTCACTTTGTTCCCTGCTTAGTTCTTTGCAGCAAAGAGCCCTTCGCAGTATTGATCCCACTGAGGCAGGCCATGTGGTGGCCAATGGCTCCTCTCAGTCAAGAGACTCACATTAGCATGCATTCTCTGCTGAGACAGTGAAGGGGAACTCCTCACCTATGTTCAAAACCTTGTATTTAGAACAGAACTGAAGAGAGTGAGGGAAGCTTTTAAAATTTTATTTATTTATTGGTATACAAGTCAACGGCAGAGTCATCGATTGCATAGTGACATTATATGTTCCTGGTTCTGCACCTTCTGTCTGTAGGAATAAATCCTTTGGGGATAAGTAATAATAATATAATATATAATGATAATATAATATATAATAATAATATATGTGCTTAAGAAATTAAGACAGTGAGGATTCTATTTGGATATGTCTCTAACATATTCTACCCTCAATTGGTTGAAAGTATAAATTCATCTAATACTACTTCATGTCTGGGTTCATACTAAAGACAATTATGTTTAGACACTGACTTAAAGACTATCTTGAAGTAACTATAAGAAAATTATAAACACAAAGCTTATTTTCTATTAGCTATTTTCCATTATCTTTTCTTTGAGTTTTCTGTGGGAAAATATGGTTTATATTTCTCAATTTCTGTGTTTTAATGTGGAAAGTGCAATGAGTGATATTCACAAAGCTAGGTACATATTAATATCCACATTGGGGCTGGAGAGATAGCACAGCGGGTAGGGTGTTTGCCTTGCACGCAGCCAACCCAGGTTCAAATCCCAGCATCCCATATGGTCCCCTGAGAACGGCCAGGGGTAATTCCTGAGTGCAGAGCCAGGAGTAACCCCTGTGCATCGCCAGGTGTGACCCAAAAAGAAAAAAAAAATCCACATTAAGTCCACTTGTTTGAAAATGGCTCTGCACTTAGACAAAAGTGATACTATTACGATTAAATGAATTATTAGTGTAGATTATACTTGATGCAGATGCATTTACTTAAAGTGAAGTAGAATTTTAAACAAGGCAGGGAAAATTCTGATTTATGAACTTGGAAACTATGTTTAGGGCCCTGAGGTTTTATTTATTTTCCTGTGAATTTGTGGTTGGTTAGAAGTTAAGTGATGAGCTGCTTTGAATCTCAATTTACCAACCAGTTTATTTTATGTTGTTTATGAAAATTTTATAAGAATTTCATGCTATCTATTTTTTCAACTGGTATTCTTATATCTCTATTGCCACTATAATTTTACTTAAAATTAAAGCAACCAGTAATTAAAATGAATGGTAAGTGAAATAAATAAGCAAAATTATGATTACTGTTAAAATAATCCAGTATTCGGAAGTTAATGAACTTAAACAAAATGAAGTTTTTTTTTGTATTTTTTATATATAATTAATAAATGTGACTTTCCATTCCTACAAAAATATTAACCTTAAAATTTGTGTTAATTGTTTTTCATTCACTGTAAGTGTCCTTATTTAAATGTGGTGACAGGAATGAGCTGTGAGCTCCTAATAATATCAATTGTAAAACTATTTCACTTTGAGGCCTCCAACAGACTTACAGCCAACCTAAATTAAGATTTCTTTATACTTAATGCCAACATCCCTAATTGTTACTATACTGACAATTTATTTCTTATGACTAGAAGCAGCTGATTCTTATTTGCATACTGTGAACTCATGAAAACTTAAAAAAAAGTGTAAAAGCTATATGATATGTACTTGGGTTTCTATCAAAGAGAATTCCTTTTAATCAACTATTTTGTTTTGGTTTGGTTTGTCTGGGCATAATTAGATTTGGGGCTGTACCTGGCTGTCCTCCAGACCTACTCCTGGCTCTGTGAACCAGGCCGGGCTACATACTACCTGGGAGACAAGCACTCAACCCCATTTTAGTCAACTTTTATTTCCTCTTTGGTACTTGTCACTGTCTTCACTGTCTCCAGTCACACTACAGAAGACAAAGGGAACGTACTTTGCTTTCTTGACATAGTATGCTCCGAATCTAGAAATGTGTCTGGCACAATAAGGAGATATGGGAGTGAATGAATGGACGCATGTACGGGTGAATGAATGAATGAATGGATACGTGATAGATCTTGGTGGAACAATTTAGAACTTTATTGATTCAACTTCTTTTACAGATGTGAAAATTAAGGGTGTTTGATTAAATTGACTTCCTAGCCATTCATTTTACTGTTCAATCCTTTTGTTTATCCATCAAATGGTTCTTGAAAACCTATTATTTACTAAATGTAACGTTAATTGATGTCAGTACCAGAAGAGACAGAGAGAGAGAGACAGACAGACAGACAGAGACAGAGAGAGAGAGATAGAGAGAAATAGGTAGAGAGGGAAAGAGGACGGGGAGAGAGACAGAGAGAGGGAAAGAGGGAGAGAGACAGAAGAAGAGAGAGGGGGGAGAGAGGGAGAGAAAGAAAGTGAGAGGGAGAGAGGGAGAGAAGGAGAGAAACCTTTCGTTAAGGCAGAACAAGATTAGTGATTGTGGAGAAGCTGCCAAGTGCTAAGGCTTAGACACAAGAAATGGCATGGCCTAATTAAGAACAATGATTCACATTGAAAGGAAGCTCACTTTAATGGTTAGACTGTTGCCTCTAGAGTTAGAGCTTTCAGATTCAAGTCTTGACCCACCTTTAAGAACTCTGCAGTGTCCCACAACTTACACTCCTTCTCTTGTTTCCTTATATGAAAAGTAGAAACAATAGAACTTACCTCAGGTAACAAATCCTCTGCATGGTCAAAGGTGAAAGAAATGCATCTCTTCCTCATGCATAGTAAGAACTTTACCAGAGTTGCTAATAATTTTGCCCTTTATTATAATTAAGAATGATGTAGGGCAAAATGCGCAAGGTTGGTGAGGTGAGGTGGTGAGGTATTTCACATTTGAATTTTCTTCTTTGTGCATTGGGCCACATGAGAGACGAATGTGAGTCTGGGAGAAAAATACTTGGATTTTATTAGAGGGAGAAACACATCTCAGGCACCAAAGAGGGAGAAGACTTCAGAGAGGAGGGTCTGAGCACTAGGTAGTTGTTTGAAGTATCAGGGAAGGTATGGGAAGTTAGTCTCTAGAGAGAGAATTCAGGATGGAACAAGAAAATAGTGAGGGGGCCCTATGAAGTGAAGTCATTAGCCAATTCCTGAATACAGGAAAAATTCACATCTCTAGAGATTGCTTCAGTTCTGTGTCTTCAAGTGTGTGGTTTTGTGGATACACAGTATTGGCATCTGGAAGTTTATTAGAAATTTATAATTTTCAGGGCCGGAGTGATTGTACCATGGGTAGGGCACTTGCCTTACACGTGGCTGACTTGGATTTGATCCCTGACACCCCATATTGTCTCCTGAGCACCACTCAGTGACACCTGAACACAAAGCAAGGAGTAAGCCCTGAGCACAAGCTGGGTGTGACCCCCCCAAACAAAACAAAACAAATTCATAATTTCTAGACTCCACCCAGGCATCTTAATCAAAATATGCATTTTTAATTGGTAGGTCCCAGGTGTTTTTATGTAGATTAATCTAGACTAGAAAAGCACTAGGTCTAGAGTAGATTTTGGTAAACTAAAGCCCCTAATCCAATCTACTCTGTTTCAGCTTTGTTTTTAGTGTGTGAGCCAAGAATGACTTTTGCCTTCACAAATGATTGAATGATAATCAGAAGGAAAAAGAATATTTCAAGTCATGTAAAAATTATATGAAGTTCAAATTTCAGTGTCCTTAAGGCACTTTTATTGTAGGATGGCTGAAATCATTATGGATATTCTGTCAATAGCCTCTTTTGCTCTTCAATGTCAGAGCTGCCATAGATAATGTATATTAAGTAAAGATAAAAATAAAAAAAGAATTGTACAGGTGCTTTCCTTACATGTGACCTGACCCCAGTTCCATTCCTCACACCTCTGGGAGTGACCCACAAGCACCAAGTCCAGAATAACCCTGAGTACTGCTGGGCTAATCAAAGCTTCTACTCCCTTTTCCCCAAAATACAGATTTTCAATCTTGCTTTTTACAGAAAATTTCCTGACCTCTGAGATAGAGGAAAGAACTATATCCTGTAATCCTAGTGCTGCCTTTTATCAATATGGCTATACTTGAAGCTTTTGTGCCTTGATTTTTTTTCAACCTATAGAATGAATATATCATTTCTACCCCTCAATATCAGACGAATAAGTAGGAATAATGACTCCATTATACTTATCTCAAAGACTAACACATAGCAATTGTTGACTGCCTATTAGCTGTTATTCTTTCTGTTTTATAAAAATTAATTAATGGATAGCCAGTATATCCCAAGCCTTTTGCTTTAACCCTGCTTGTTCTCCATAATGCTGATTTCTGTCCAGTCACATCGAATATTACTGTCTTCCTGAAATTGGTGAATGTTTGCTTCATTCACTCAATGTTACCTTGATTTCTGCCCTTGTCCAACTAGCCAATTTTAGAGTAATAAAGAAAATTGCTCCTTTACATCAGTAGTTAGGCCTGTCAGGAATAATGATATTAATAACTAATAACTAACAATGTGGCTTAGATACTAGGGACTAATTTATTTTGATATTTTTATGCCATCATAATGAATTTGTTTGTTATTCATTGTAACTCTACTTCCAAGGCATAAATCAATGCTATTTGTATTCTGGGCAGATGCTGTGTGTATTTCCTGAGGTTTTCTAGGGTAAAGAATTAACATTTATTAATAGTAACATAATCACAGGGTATTTGAACACATTTTAAAACATCAACAAAAAAATCGCTATCATGGATATTTAAGGGAATGCTGCAAATAACCTGCTGGTATTTAATACTTGGACCTTGATTTGAACTTAAATTGGATGTAGATAAACACTTTGGTTATCTCTTCAATTGAAGTATAACTTTTCCTCAAAAGAAAGATACTGTTTCAAGAAAAATGGAATGTTCCTGCTTTTTTACCTCTGCCTTTTCTTATTAGCTACACTCTGATATCTCTCCGAGCAAACACTGATATCCAGGGAAGCTTAGTAAAAAGAGCAAGACAACAGCAAAGCCAAGAATTTATGTGCTTCTATTTCCTTGTGAATATAATATTGCGGCTGTGGTATTAAGTATGAGATAATTTTCTTAGGTCTTCAGTTATTGTAAATATTTCTATATAGACTGTAAAAGAAACAAATTCAGATTTCAAACAAGTTGTAACTATTTAAAACAAAAGAGAACAGAATTTCCTCTTATCATAAAGCAGTCATATTAATGACCATATTAAATATAAGTCATTGTATTAAACCATAATGTTGTAGAGATAGATATTTGCTTTTCTGTTTATATTCTTATTATCTATCTTGTTTTGTTAATCAGTATGCATATTTCTAATTGGAATTTGCTAGAAGTATAAAAAATTGTGTGATGGCATTTTTGTGAGTGTTTCAAACTTCCATTCAAAGTTCTACAAATTAAACATTAAAATCTGAGCTCTTTCTAGACCATATTATGAAACAGTGAAAGAATTCTCTAGAGTTCTTTTAACTATGAAAGAATATATATCACATTTAAATTACAAATAGTCCAACATTATGCAAAGAACCCTTAAAATGACCATTGCTTAAAATAAATATGTATTTAGTTACCAACATCAGCCAGAAACTGGTCTATTAGTAAATATATAATGTGTGGAAGCTATAGATATCCACATAGTTAGCATTATTAAACTACTAGAGTAAAAACAACAACAAAAACAAAACCTAAACATTCTTATTTCCTGTACTTTATTTAGTATGGCAACTTTGTTATGAAGATCTCATACTCCCATACCATTCCTTTCCATCCTAGAAATATTAATATAGTAAAATAATGACTCATGTAAATTTTAGCTAGATTGAGAAATGTAGCTAATGTCCATAAGCAATTTTATCTGGTAACTCCAAGTTGCTTTGGCCAGTTTAAAAATAAAAAGCAAAACAATTGACTGCTAGGGATTAGGTGGATAACTGATGGGATGGAAAAAATAATATTATTTCAAAAAAAGTGTAACTGAATGTTTTTTACTGGACAGCAAAATTGTATTGGAAAACCTTAGTAACAGTGAATATGGTGTTCTAATTGTAATCACTCTTATCATAGGAGGTACCTGGAATATTACTACAGATTTCCATGTGTGACGCTGTAGCCTTGTGTTTTTTCTTAGCACATAGCTGGTTAAGCTTTTAATTTTGGAAAGTGAGCTTGTTTGACTTCTTGAATCAATTATGTAATGACCATCATTTATTTTGTTACTGAGGATCTTAGTAATGGCCTAGCGCTTAAAAAAAAAAAAAAGAAACACTAGGTCATATACAGTGCTAAGTCAGGATTAATCTGAGTGAGTTTTGAATGTTTAAGAGGTCTAGCCTGACCACACTACTGGATTATCACCAGCTATAATTGAATGACTATAGAATCTTTAATGTATGCCTTGCATGTTGCAGTAAAATCAGGGAGCTGTTCATTTAAACATCTGCAAAAAATAGCTGCAGAATTAGGTTTTCTGTATGGTTCAAGCCAAACCAACATAATGCCACAATGAAGTTCTCTCTGTCCCTGTAATTTAACTCAACTTTGTGGTAGCTACTATGAGTTTTATTCAAAAGAACCAGGGGAGAGTGATTTTGAAGTGCTAGCTACCTGCATCCTAGTCACAGCTGCTATAAACCATTGATCAAACATATCTTTGGAAAGGAATCATATTTCTTTTATGTCTTTAATGAGTATATACCCAATACATTTGCCTTCTGACCTATTTGGAAACGCTTATAAGAGAGTAAATAATTTCTTTCTAGTACCACCTAAGATTTTTTTATTGTACTTACTGCTTCTGGGAATTCAGAAGTTATACTGATTTATAGCCATTTTGAATGCATCTCAGGTAGGAAGGTAATAGGAGAAGAAAACAAGTGGTCATGTCACATCTGCACATTATATTTTAGAGTAGGTATACAGAGAAGGCTTTCCATGGAACCCATAAGCTATACAGATTGTTTAATGAAGGGGCTTAATGAAGGGACTTATACAGGTGTGGTCATTTAGACTGAACAAATAGGCATGTTGGGACCTTACAAACTCTCATAAATTGGAAATAGTCACACAGAGTAGATTTGCTAGAAAGCTTATCAAGGTAAGCATCGTAGTGTCTCCTATATATGATATACACAATCTCCACAAAGGGCCAGAGTACAGCAGGCAGGGCATTTGTCTTGCACTGCCAACCTGAATTTGATCCCCCAGCATCCTGTATAGTCCCCTGAGCACCACCAGGAGTAATTCCTGAGTGCAGAGTCAGGAGTAACCCCTGAGCATTGCCAGGTATGGCCCCAAAACAAAACAAAACAAAAATTTCACAAAAACTCCAAAGTGGTTTCATTCCATGGTCTTCTACTACACTTTAAAACATTTTGGATTTAATTTAATATTTCTGAGGCCTATACGATATGAGTATATTGTTGTTGTTGATGGTCTTTTAACTTTCCTCGGGACAAAGGGCATGGAACAGATTATAGCGGTTTGTGAGCCCCAAGAAAAGTAGCATTAAACTGTAGGGATGGAGAAAACTTAAAGTTGTGGTAAAGCTGTAGAAAGAGAGAGAAGCTTCCAGGACAAAAGCTCAAAAGCAGGGAGGAAATGGGAAAGAAATACTTTGATCCCTTTCTCACCCTACTTTCTGGTGCTCTGACTATCTTGTCCACAGACTGTACCCAACAAGAGCAGGAGCTCAGGTGAGATTGTGTGTGGGCATCCTATGGAGTAGAATGGCAGAAGAAAGGATGGATAATGAATTGGGGGTGGAGAGGGGAAGTTAACTGCAATGTAGTAAGAGAAGAAGAAGGAAAGACAACGATAACACTTGGTTCCCAATTCTGAAAACTTTCAACGTGCAATTACATTCTGGATTCTCTTTTCGAGACCTCTGAGAAATTGTCAATTTGGATTTGTTTTAAACGGTAGATTCTGAGAAAAATAAAATGCAAAACATCTTAACAAGTAACAGAACCCATAGACTGAACGTGGGCCAGTATGTTCCATGTGGTAAATTGTGACGGGGAAGTGGAAGGAAGTGATCATGAGTTATAAACAGAATTAGTCAATCTAGAGACACTTTCCAGATGAACAACTCCCTTCAGCCTGAACTTTTGTTAATAACTGTTCAAATATTTACGCTTATCTCTGATGAATGGATGTGAATGTTAGACTCCTGAAACATCTTGGACATGCAGCAGGTAATGACTTTTCTGATAGGGAAAAGGGGAAAGATTTTTTTTCTTTTATCATCAATAAGATATAGATTGAGGACAGGAAAATGACTTAAAGTCAGTAGATTGGCAGGGGGAGAAAGGGCTATGGATTGTTAATCTCCACTCTATACTCTAAGGAACTTTTTATTTGTGAGTTGCAGTTAAAAAGAATCAGCTTTTTACTTCCCTAGGGAACTGCTGTCCTATCATTGCTTATATCCTGCTGTTCTTTATTTGGGTAATAGATGTTTTCCCTGGAATATATTGTAATCCTGATTTACAAACTAGGGTACATTTTGATTGTGTGTTTGCATCTTTATTTTAAGACAAATTGTGTGAGAGATCTCTGGTAAACAATTCTTTGAGAATCCAAGTACCATTTGTGCTATTCTTAGACCATCTCTTTGTCATCCTCTCTGGTCTCATGTTCTAGACCTTTCATTTTTATGTTTATTTTATGTTTAAAAGGCATACATGCATCCTCCTATAAACATTACTAGTAGAATTTGTGCTGCTACGTCTTCACTGCTTACCTTTCCCACTTCTAGTCTTTCATCCTTTAATCACCTTGACTCAGACCTCGAGGCCTTTATAGAAAATCATTTTCAGTAATCTTGGTACCTCTGTATTCTATTTCTTATGTCATATATTACATCAGATCTGTGTGTTTGAGCCATAGGGCTTTCTGAGTCAGGATAAGATGTTCATTTCTGATATATCCAAGCATGCAGGATCTGACATGAAGGAGGTCATCAATAAGTATTTGTTGAACTGAACAATTGCATAATTGTCAAACTATTCTTTTCCCTGAAGCAGGAAACACTGTATAATTCTCAAGGTAGCTCTAGTGTCCTAGTTAAAACTTAGTCCAATGTGTAAAATTTAATTATCTCTCTCTGATTAATTGGCTCTTGAGATGACTTTTGGATTTTCCCTGTGCTTGGAGTAAAATTAGACCAGTAAGTGTCTTCTTCCTCAATACCAAGCTACCTGAAAGAATAAGTTGTACTTTTTGTTAAGACTCCATGGCTGATTGGGTAATATATTTAATGTGAAGCAGAGAAGGGAAATAACCCTGATTGTTACTATTATGCCAAGACCACAGTGAGTAAGGTGAGAGTGACAAAGTCCATTATCACACTAGATATTCATTCCCACTCAATCATGTGGAGATAATAGGAATATTATTATCATTTTTTTAGTCAGGAGAGATCAAATAATTTTCCCAAGGTCACTATTCTGGAGGAAGTAAGATTGAAATTTAGTCTTCCTGGAACAAATGCAGTTTTTCCTAGCCATTTTTCCAAGGTATATTTGACCCCCTGCCCCCCTGGACTGGAGCGATAGCACAGCAGGTAGGGCGTTTGTTTTACATGTGGTCGACCCGGGTTCAATTCCTCCATCCCTCTCGGAAAGCCTTATACTGAGAGTATTCCACCCGCCTGGCAGAGCCTGGCAAGCTACCCGTGGCATAGTTGATATACCAAAAACAGTTACAACAAGTATCACAAAAGAGTGCCCACTCAAGCAATTCGATGAAAAATGGGATGACAGCGCTACAGTGCTATATTTGACCCCATTAAGCATTGGTTTTCCTTCCATACGGTCATCTTCTTTGTCCATAGCTTTGGACAAGGTTTTGGTGTCTTATAAGGCCACATTGTTCGTACAGTTATTTTCGTTTATTTGGTTTTGTGGCTACACATGAAATTGGGGCTACTCCAATTCACTAATCAAGGGCTCCTCCAATGGCGGTAGGGGATTGTGTGGATCCTGGGATTGAACTCTCGGCTCCTATTTATGGATCATGCACTCCAACCTCTTGTTCTTTCTCTCCATTCCAGACCTTGTACTTTTTCATCTTTCTGCTAAAAATTAGAGTGGCATTAGTGAGAAATTGAGTTAGGAAACTCTAGAAGAGGTAGATCAATAATGTTAAACACTTACTATATATTGAGTATATAGAAATTTTAGGGCACAAACATACTCTTATTATAATAGTTTTTCAGGGAAAATGTCTATCATATTCTTAAAAATGTATAAAATATATACCTTCCTAAGAAGTGGATTTTAAATCTCCTTTATGTCTATACCTGTGATGAGTCAATTTGGTAATGGAGTGTTTTGGGTTTGGATTATTTCCTACCTACTTTTCTAAGAACTCAAGCTTTTTTAAAAAAATCTGGCTATGTATCATTTGTTTCAAGGTAGAACACTGTAAATGGTTCTCTGTAGAAACTTAGGCACATTTTTTTTTGCATATGTTAAAATATATTTAAATAATGGGCTTTATTTTTTATGTGTATTTGGCAGAATTGTGCATATAGAAAGAAAACAAGAAAGATTTGTGGTTTAGCTCCAATGTGAAAAATATGCATTTGAGTGAGTTATCATATGTGGTGGTTTTTATTCCACCACCTCTTGTGGATACTTCCCCAGGGCTTCCTACTTGTGGAGGGAGAGTGGGTCCTGCTCTTGAATTCATGTCAGGACACGGTGACACTTCCTAATATTGATTCTTAGGAGGAAAACATCTCGAAATTTGCAAAGTCTAAAGAGGTCCAACAAAATGGAAGCCATTTGCTTAAAATGGTAGGAAGTTTATTTACTGGATTAAGTGTGAAGTATGTTGATAACAGATGGAACAAGTGATCACATGACATATTTAAATAGTCTAAGGATAACCTCGATGTCCTGGTCAATGTTCCTTTCCTCGATTAATGCCAGTGCTAATTAACTGGCACAAGTGTTCCGAGCCATATGGGGGATGTTGCTGAATGCTGGCTGGCAGTCTATATCCAGCCACTACCTGTATGTAATTTAGAGCTTTGCTTGGTGCTTTGGGACTGCCATAATGGAGCAGCCCAGGACACTGAGAGCTGAGGATTGTGAGCATCACGATGCTTTCTTTGTTTCCTTTGTGAGCATCCTCTGGAATAAGGTTAGCAGACTGAAAAATTTAAAAAAATGCATTGACTTTTGCGGGGTCCAGGAGGCTACCCTCTCTGCGTGCTTCTCTAGGCCTCCTGTTTCTGTGGGGCCTGCTCTCCGGTCATAGTCTGGTTTCCTAATAATGGGAAGCTGATTCACAAATGATCTTCATTGAGCCAGTGCGGTGCCATTCAGCAATATATTTGCTTCATGAATTAAAATATTAGGGAGGAAATAACTAGTTTAGGACAACAAGGGGTGACGTAATTTTGGAGCTAGTTATTTTCATGACTTCAAATATTAGGAAAGGAAATAACTAGTTTAAGTCAGCAAGGGGGGTTTGTGGATTGGGAGTTAGGTTTGAAGATCGTCTCTATCTACAACTCTTGAAAGAATACTGTACGTGGAATCTGACCATTTTGGTGGGAAAAAATCCCAGTCATACTAGTCACAAGTCTTTAATTTTTGGGGGGGATGGGCAGTGATTCTCAGGGGCTATTCCTGGCTCTGTGCACAAGAGTGACCTTGGAAGCATATATGGTTCTGTGGATCCAGGAGCATTTGCTGTATGCAGAGACAAATGGCCTGCCCCCTCTATGGTCTCACTGACCATAGGTCACAGGAATTTATCACTGTGTTTTCTCAAGCCTAGTTTGGAAAACAAAACACAAACTGAGACCAATGTCTATTTCAACTATTTTCTGAAACCAACTCAAGATTATATTAATTAATTAATTAATTCATTCATTCATTCATTCATGTATTCATTCACCTATCGATGATGACAGAAATTAAGCCCAGAAAAGCATGCGACTGCCTCTGTGCTCCATCCTGGGCCTATAATGTGCACTATTCAAGCAAAGAATACCAGGTTTGTATTCCCCACTGAATGTTGATAACTTTGAAGTTGGCAGCAGTGTTGTATTTGTCGTGTCACCTGGCCACGTGGTGCCTGTGACCCAGTATGTACTTGGTAAACATTCATTGGATAGATGGAGAAATTCAGGAGTCAAAACAGGACCGTTGCTCCCTATCAGAGGTTTTTATGACAGAGAAGCATGGGGCTGCACTCTTGGCTGATAAGAATTCAGGAAGCATGGAAACACAAAGCGGTCATTCCCCAATGGGAACTTAAACTGAATGGTGCAATAAGAAGGCTCTTCACCAGGATTTGTCATAAGGAGGGAAGGCCTGGCTCTCCTGTCCCCTCTTGGGTTATGAGATGGAGAGGAAGCAGAGATGAAGCCCAGCACAGCAGAGGGAAAAACACATGGAATTTCCCTCGTGCCCTTTCTCTTCCTCCCACTCTGGCAATTAAGGAACTCCTCTCAACTAGGCTGAGCTAGCAGGCCGCCACATGCCCGGGGTACCACGAACAGGCTTAAGATTCTGAGGATACCAGCTCTTCTCACGGCCCCATGAGGGGACTGGTCTCTCCAGACAGTAACTCCACTTTGAGTTAATTTCCTATCTGCTTGGAGTGGGTATGAGCACGCTTTGTAGAACAGGGGGTAAGCAGGTTCTCCTGAAGAGGATTTGAATCTGATTGGAGCAGTAGCCCAGCATGCAGCCTTACACCATCCATGTTCCAGCCCTAGCTTCACTAATTAATAGTGTTTTGACTTTGCCTCTATGAATTGCATTTGTTGTCACCATTTTTTCCCATCGATTGAACAGACACAATAATCATAGCTACCATAGAGGATTGATTTTGAAAGCAGAGTGAAATCATCTGTGGAAAGCCTTTCAAACATAGTTGGCACATAGTAGGCACCTAACGAGCTGCCATTTTTCAAATCATACTGGTGGAGTCCTCACCACTGGTTTCATTCGGAACAGATTCTGAACCTGGCCCTTTACTATACCAAATTTACTCAATGAGGTGATTGCTCCCAGTTAGCTGGCAACGGGGAAGCTCCAGGGTGGAAAAGTAGATATTGTAAGACAGGGAATTGTCACGTCAAGTATATTACATGCTTCAATAGCCAGGGGCTGATTAGTACAAATCGAATTTCCCACTAACCTGCCGGAGGCAGGCACAGAGTGCACAATCAGACTTGGGGGTTCAGTTTGATAGTTGCAAGGAAAGGAAATATTTACACTGGAGGTGTCACATGCATATTCAAAACTGTGGTCTTCATAGCACTTAGCAAGAGAGCAAAGAGCATAGAGATGTTGTTTTGTTCCCTCCCTCCCTAGTAGGAAATTTATTTATGGACATAAACACACTCTCAGATTTGCACCTTAAAGGCGAGATAGATAGTCCCTGCCTGAGAGGGACCTGAGAAATCCTGCCCCCACCAAATCCAATTTTCCTAAACTCTCAGAGCAGGCTTTATTCCTTTTCTCTTTTCTTTCCTTCTGTCTGGGCTGCACTAGAGTTTTGCTGCTCTTCTTACTAATATTATTCTACCTGACAAGTTCCTGGCACAGCAGAGTAGGAAAGAACTCTTCTTTGTGCTTGAGCTGGGCACTGGGAAATTGGCCCTCCCTGGATTTGTAGCAGGCTCATGCCATTCTTCAAGCTGAAGCCACTGTCTCCACGCACAATATTTTGGCAATTGTTTGGGCCGCCCTGCTTTGCCTCTCGAGGGCTCTGCCTGATGCAGATGCGAAGCAAATCTCTCCTTTGTGCCTGCATTGGGGGCTCTCTTACAATAAAAAGAGAGTCTGCTTTTAGCTGGCCGGGCCACCCCAAGAAATATCTCCCAGACTGCAAGTCAACATTTGCCCATACTATTGTTTGGCAAAATCTATTTTTAAAAGTCTGTAAGTTCTACTGCTAGATAAAATGGGGACTCTATATGGGAAGGGTGGGAGTGAATTTATGTCCCATGAGGTGTTGCCTTGTAGTTTACTTGTCCTTATTGCTCCCTTTCTGGAACACGCCATCCTGAAGAAAACCACATCAGATTCTGCGCTGAAACAGGGAGGCAGGGAGCCAGGGTCGGATCTGTCGTGCTGACGACCTCCAGCTGTTTTGGGCTGTGCCAGTTCTGCATCTATAGCAATTTGTGAGTCACATCTGCAGGTCATGTGAGGCTGACCATTGTGACATGTACGTCACCGGCATTGGAAATATAAACTCAGAAATCAGGTTAGGCTTCTTTTGGTCTTTTGTTCTTCTTTCTATGCAATGGCAGCAGATTAGGAAGCTTGATGAGGGCGGTATTAATCAGGAGTTGTTGAAAAACCAAAACTTGGGGACTTGGGGACAATGAAAAGGTCCAGATTGATGGATGGTGATGTCAAAGGCAACCTTGTGCCACTCACACCAGCATGCCAGAGATTTCCCAACTCATATATATCATATGAGAATACCAGCTATCAGAATCCTGTGCTTTATTTTATTTAAAACAAAATTTTATAGAAACAGGTCAATAGTTAGGCATATATTTCTCCAGTTGGGTGATGAAGAGAGAACGAAGTATGTATGTAGGTGGAAATGAATATGTGTTATATATAAATCCTGAATGTTTGGTACAAACTTATGGAGCATGTGCAATTGATAGCTTCATTCTTAAAGTTGAAGAGTCTGAAGATTAAAAAAATAAGACAGAGTCTGATGCTATGAACTTTGAGGTTAATCAGCAGTCTTTTAAAAAATCAATCTAGTGACCTGGGCATAATTAAGAACCCAGGTTGACATAGAGTTATAACAGGGAGACAGGGAGCCAAAATCAGACCTGTCATTCTAATATTAAAGGCGGGCTTTCTGTCTATCCACACATAATTCCTGGGCTTCCTTACCTGTGCTTTCGATCAACTCATCTGTCCTGCTGAAACCTCCTGGGGGCAATACTTGAGAACATACATATAATTTATGGTAGAATGTGCTACTCTTAGGGTTTCCAGTTCTGACCCGGGTTCGATTCCTCTGTCCCTCTCAGAGAGCCCGGCAAGCTACCGAGAGTTTCCCGCCTGCACAGCAGAGCCTGGCAAGCTCCCATTAGCATATTTGATATGCCCAAAACAGTAACAACAAGTCTCACCATGGAGATGTTACTGGTGCCCTCTCGAGTAAATCGGTGAGCAATAGGATGACAGTAACAGTGACACCCACACACACTTGACAATATGGTAGGCCATTTGTTTATTAAATGCATACTTACTAAGTATGTGGTATGTGTCACACATAGGGCTAGGAGAATTAATATCAACCTGAATGATATAGGAACAACTAAAAAATAAAATGTATGTGTTCTGTGTTCAGAGAAGGCTAGAGTTCTTCCGGGGGCACATGTCTATACTGCTTCTTATCTAGAAGTCGCTCATGCATTCATTTATCCTTGTTCTTAACTGGATTATTTCAAATTAACTCATTTTTTGAGAATAGTTTAAGATTTATGGAAAATTTAGGAAGATAGTACAGAGAACTCTCATATACTTTGTACCCAGTTTCACCCAATTTAATATCTTACATTTTCATGGCATGCTTGTCACAACTAATGAACCAATGTTGATGCATTAGTATTAACTAAACTCCATAGTTTAATCATATTTCATTAGTTTCTCTGATTGTCCTTTTTTCTGCTCCAGGATCTCATCTAGGATACCACATTATATTCAGTCATCATATCTCTTTAGGATTCTCTGGGCTGTGACCATTTCTCAGACTTTTCTTGTTTGTTTTTTTTTTTTAAGACTGTGATTGCTTTGTGGAATATCACTCAGGTGTTTTGTAAAGTGTAATGCCACTGGAATTTGTTTAATGCTATTCTCGTGGTTAAAGTGGAGTTATGTGCTTTGGGCTGGGAGGCCAGAGGTGAGGCACCTGTACACATGTCCAGAGAACATGCCAACAGCTAGATTTATGATGGGGTAAACTACCTTTAACACTGGCTTACATCTGTGTGTCAAATTTCTTCACTGTTAGGTTACTCTCTACCCTGCCTTACATATTGTCCTGGTTTAGCAACAAGTCACTAAGAATAGATCACATTGAATGGGTAGAGAGTTATATCTAACTTCCTTAAGCAGGGAGCATGAATGTATTTTCACATTGCCTGGGTATTCCCCAGTTGATTCTGCTAGTCCACCACTGATAGACATGGAGACTTTCTCACTGTTTAATCTGCGGAAGCAGTGCCAAGTGGATATCTAAAGCCTGTGCTTTATTTCATTTAAAACAGAATTTAATTTTATATTTTTTTAGCTTTTTATTAAATCCCCATGTGGAAAGTTACAAAGTTCTCAGGCTTATGTCTCAGTTATACAATATTCAAACACCCATCCCTTCACCATTGCCCATATTTCACCACCAAAAACTCCAGTATACCGCCCCGCCCCCACCCCCACCCCCTACTGTATAACTAATGAATTTCACTTCATTTTCTCTTTACCTTGATTACGTTTCATATTTCAACACAAAATTCACTATTGTTGTTGGAGTTTCCACCCAAGAAAGACAGCCCTACTACCAAGGAAGCATTTGATAATTAGTTTTCCATTGCTGGGAATGAAGAGATATGTAGCTCCAGGTACATAACTCTTTTTTTATTTTTATTTTTCCTTTTTTCCCCCCCTCATCCCCCTTCCCGCGCCTCATAGTATGGTGTACGCCACACAGCATTTCTCCCTGAAAATGGGAAACAACCTGGAAAGAAGGATATTTCCTCTTCTCGGCCGGCATGGGGCTGTTGCTTAGTTCACAGTCCAGAGAGGTGGCTGCTACATTAATAACCTTCAATATTTCAACAAAAACTTACTGTTATTATTTGGAGTTCCCCCCCCTCAAGTCAGACCTGTTCAAAAGGAACTGTTTCACATTGCTGACAATTATACATGTTAAGTTTTGGATTTTGGTATAAAGTCCAGGGAAAATTCTGCCAGAAATTGCATAGTCCATCTCACAGTCCCAGTGCATTGCTGTAAGAAGCTGCACTGGATGCCCAAATGTGTTAGGTCTCTGGAATCAAAGTCTTTAGGTGCAGAGGGTCCGCTTCACTCTCAGCAGCTCCGAATTTATCTGGGCCAAGGGCGTGCCGGTTACACCCCCTTCCCATGAGTCCCTGGGAGCCCGAAGTGTAAAAATCAAATACCTCTGGGTTAGGACTCTTAGAAGATGGTGCCTGCTATGTGGGTACCGCCGCCGCTGCCGTTTTCCGTGCAGGAAGTCAGGGTGGAGAGGAAAAATCCACCCCGGGCAGCACAGAGTTGCAGCCCAGTTCGCAGTCCCAGTGCATTGCTATTAGAAGCTGCGCTGGATGCCTGAATGTGTTAGGTCTCTGGAATCAAAGTCTTTAGGCGCAGAGGGTCCTAAAACAGAATTTTATATAAACAGGTCAATTGTTAGGCATTTTCCAAAAAACCTAACCTTTTTAGAAGGGTAATGTTCACATATGAATGAATGATAACTCTACAAAACCTTAGCAATGTTGTGTGTGATTTATTTTAATCATTGATGATTTGGTAGAGAATGCAAACACATAATGTGTGCAATTAAAAGAATAAACCTAAAACTAAAGTCCTATTTTGATGGAGAAATTATACTTACTTACTTATTTCACAATGGAACAAATTCAGGTTGATTAAATGGTTAATTTAGTGGTTATTCTCTGGGTCATATTCTGGGTAAGTAAATAGTTTCAGCATTGAGATACAAGAAACACTTAAATTATTCTGAAAACTTGAATAAAACCTGCAAATCAAATTGCACTTATATTCATTCCATAAAAAATTCACATAATTTCTCTTTAGACAGTCTACATGACTAAAAAATAGTGATGATTGCTTGAAATATTTCTGTAGTGCTGAAGTTTATTTAACATGAAATTTAGAGACCAACATAGATGGAGAGGTTATTGGTGCATGAAGGAATCTGCACTCCAAACAGAAATTGTTTATGTAAATATTGGACTCTGAAAAGATCTTCACGGAGGAAATCTTCCTTTGTGAGTTCCCAGATGCCAAATGGGAGGTGATTATGAAAGAATGATGAATTCCAAGATGTAGTATTACGTGCACCTAAGTTTAGATTCCCAAAGGGACCAATTTGCTAAGCGTGTGAGCACTAAATGGGATAAGGTGAAAACAGATCTGTACAGAGTCAATAAATGTGGAAGTGAATTTTAAATAACAGTAATGTGGGTTTTTCAAATGACTACAGTTACTGTCCTAAACTAGAGTTATTTGGAATGATCTTAATATATTTTGATTGGCTACCAGAACAAAACAGAAAAAGGAAAAAATACTCAGAGTATTAATAGTAAAAAATATCCCTGCTGTTGAGTAGGACCATGTAGAATTGATCAAAAAACAAAAGAAGGGGAATTTCTTAGATAAAATCAAAATCTAAATATTGACACTCATTCCTTTCCCAAAGGGTAATTTTTAGCTGCTCTTCAGCAGATTCAATTAATTCTTTTCTTTACTCATAAGTTCCTTGTTTATTCCAAGAAGCACCCTGTTGCTAGTACTGATTTAGAACATTTTGGGGTAAGCAACATGCCAAGCAATGGAATTTGAAATTCATTTAATAAAAATAAAAAATATATGAGATTGTACCCTCTCTCATTCTCCCTCTTCTTCCTCCTCTATCTCTCATTTCTCCTTCAGAAATTCCTTTTTTCATCACTTTTTGGTTTTATTTTTGCAGGAGGAAGGTAGAAAATACATTGCTTACTGCAATAGAAAGACTACTCTTATAATACAGTTTGCTTGGGTTGTTTATTTTAAGAGCAAAAGTCTTTGCCCAGCCCACTTTAAAGTAGGAGGATAAGGAGTTCTGGCCATTCTCTGAAACAATGGCAATTTTTCAGCCTCCAAATGCAATTAAAATCATTCTTAGTGGTCCAGGTAAGCAGGAACAGGAGAGATATTATAGTCATTCTTTGTAATGAAATTTTTGTGGTAGCCAGTGTTGTAGCTTGGGTTCATGCAGTGAGTTTCCTTAGTAGTGATGCCCAACATGTGTCCAGGGAAATAATACCCACAAGGATCAATGGATATGAAACTCACTTAGTGGTGATGCTGTGCCCTGAGACTATAGCGGCCTCCATAAAGTTAGAGCTCTCTCGCATCAGAATTCCTGCTCCGGAAAGCACCACCGGTGCCCTCTGACACGGAAATATGTCAGCAGAGTCATTCTCCCTTCTAAAATGATTGTGTGCTGAATGGAATATTTACTCCATCTGTGGAGTTTATAAGCCTCTTCATGAAAGAGGTTAAAGGTGGTCATTATATCCATTTGAAAAGGTAATCCTGTACTTCTTTATTTTGAGATAAACAGTCATAGTTAGCCTGCAAAATCACTGCTGTGTGATCCATCTGATCCAGTGTGTGGGGTATCTTAAGGCTATCCAGTAAATTAGGCTTTTCCTTTCTCTTTTATAAAGCTGTGCTGATTGTTTATTCCAATTTAGATTATAAGGCCTTATTTTGTCCCCATGATACACAGTTCTGTTTTTGCCAAGATCTATGTTTAGCAAACTTTAATTTTATGAGACATTCTAGCTGAGACTATAGTTCAGTCAGTGGTTTGGGGACCTACTTTACATCTGGGGCTTTAAAGTGCATTTATTTTATACTGAGTTAAATTTTGTTCTAGTGTATAGAGAGAAGTAATTTTATTCTGGGGCTTCTTAAATGCCAAGCAACCAAGAAGGACCCAGGCAAATGAGAACAGGATTTTACTGTCTAACTATCAGAACTGACTTTAGTATGGCAGGAAAGTCTACAAAATAAAAACAGTTGGATGAATTGACTGCGAGACCGAAGAAAAGCAACACAAAACAATAACAGCACAAGCAAACATACACACAAACTTAAGAGATAAAAGCAACTCACTGATTAATAGTGAATACGTAATCTAGTTTTGTGATGCTGCTAAAACTGATCTTACAAATCTTGCATTTGGCATGATCATGAGTACGTAAGTCACTGAAGATTAGAGCTTTCTTTTTATAGACTTGTTTCTAATTTGAGACTAAGAACCAGTCCATATTCTCAAATATAAATCTAGAATGTGTTTTGACCCGAATTTCTTCCTGTGATTATGTCAAGAAATTAAAACATTTAAGCTCATCTTTTGAGAATTAACATTTCAAAAGACATAACAAAAGACATTTAAATGTCTCCTTCTGGATATTTACCTAAAGCTAATGAGAGAGTTGGCACTTTTATTGTCAGGTTCTGTGAGTATCCTCTAAGTTCTCTGTTATAGGATTGAATTTGTTAAATTTATCATTTGTCTCTTGTGTTTCTCAAGGTAGAATTTTTTAAGTCTCTATGGATATACAAAGAAGGTAATAATGTAAGAAAGTGTTTAGTGCAGGTTTTATCAATTAATAAATGAAGAAAGTTACACAAAATAATTTTTAAATTCTGGTAACTTACTGATTAAAAACTTGGAGCAAATGAAAGGAAGCTTGAAAACTGAAGTTCTAGAGAGGACTTATACCAAATATTAGGGTACTTGCCTTGCACTCGGCTGACCCGGTTTCAATTCCTTTGCCCCTCTTGGAGAGCCCAGCAAGCTACTGAGAGTATCCTGCCCACACAGCAGAATCTGGCAAGCTACCTGTGGTGTATTTGATATGCCAAAAACAGTAACAACAAGTCTCATAAAGGAGATGTTACTGGTGTCCACTCGAGCAAATCGAAGAACAATGGGACGATAGTGCTACAGTGCTATGTTGATCATAATTATATAATACATATAATTTTAATCTACATTGTTACTACATGCAGATTATGATCATTGTCAAGTGAAGAAAGATAGCTCAAATTAATAAATTAATAGGAAATTTTTTTCTCCTTTGGATAAGAGGTTGTTAGTTTTGAAAAAAAAAAAAACACCGTACATTGGAGGTTATTATTCTATCCTTTCTTATTTTGTGTCTTCGAGCCTCAGTGTTTTCATATTAGCTTGTAGAGTTGTTCTGAGAGTTGAATTAGGGTACTAAAAGTAGTCTCCCAAACATTAGCATCTGCACACAGTTGGTTAACTGGCACATTTTTAATGTCGATATAAGGATCTTTCTTGCTCTCAGGTGTATGACACTTGTTAGTAAATAATTCTCTAATTATTTCCCCTTATCTCAAACTTTTCGGGGCTGGAGCAATAGCACAGCATGTAGGGTGTTTGCCTTGCACGAGGCCAACTGGGGTTCAATTCCTCCATCCCTCTTGGAGAGCCCAGCAAGGTACTGAGAGTATCCCGCCTGCATGGCAGAGCCTGGCAAGCTACCCGGGGCGTATTCTATATGCCAAAAACAGTAACAACAAGTCTCACAATGAAGACGTTACTGGTGCCCACTCGAGCAAATCGATGAACCAGGGGTGACAGTGCTACCGGTTGTACAACGCTATCTAAAAATTTTCAAACAGGTAGAAATTCATTTTTGGAGAGCATTTGTCTTGGGGAAAGACTTCTTTCAGAGAGAATATAAATGAGAAATAAAATGTTATTTTTAAAATTTTTTTCTGACTTAGAGGGCAATCAGTTGAGGCCTCTACTTCCCAGGATGCTCATTGCATTGATACATGATTTGTGCCCATCTGTCTTTGATGTGGGCTGAGCCATTTTGGTATTTAAAAACAAACAAATGTACTTTGCGTCAGATCAGAAAAAAAAAAGCCATACATGGCTGAATATGTTTGCTGTGTTTTATTGGGGGGGATTTATATATGAAAAATTCCTAAGAAAATGTGAAAGATATTGCCTCCATTTATGTGAGTACTAAAAATAAAATATAGTCATGTTCGTCTTGTCCCCTCTACCCCGCACCTTATTTAAGTAATTGCATGGTTCAGAGCCCAATGACAGGGAAAACAGAATGCTAAAAAATAACTACCCGGGCCAAGCCATCATCACCATGGACCTTATCCAGCCCAAAATAGTCATGATGAGCTTCTGAACAAGAGCAGCTGGGAAGGCTTCTACCTCACTACAAGGGAGCACTTGCCCAGGGAACCAAAGGGGTCCCTTCCAGCCACCCAAAGCCAATCTTTGCCCCGTAGCAGATACAGTGGCTCCTTGCAACTTTTAGTTCTCTGAGAAGGAAATAAAACCCTCAAGCCTCAGAAACAGGTTTGCCTCCCTGATACTGTCTCTCATCGCTTCTCTGGCCTTTGCTTCTAATCTTCTGCTCAACCCCCCATTTTGTTTTCCTAATAAGAATCCCTGCCTCGGCTGAGTGATAGTACAGCAGATAGGGCATTTGCCTTTGCATGAAACTGACCTAGGTTTGATCCCTGGCATCCCATATGGTCTCCTGAGAACTGTCAGGAATAATTCCTGAGTGCACAGCCAGGAATCCAGGAGTAACTCCTGGGCATTGCCGGTGCCGGGTGTGAAACCCATATATATATATGGACTCCATGCCAGGCTGTTTTCACCCTGGGCACCCAGGAGGAGGGCAGGTGAGAACTCTCCCCCGCCAAGGGACCCAGCCCCAGCAGCCAACCTCCACTACCCAACTGCCACCACACTCCAGGCTGCTTTCTAGACCGACACATATAAGACACTTCCTATCCATTTTCCATAATTACCACACCATAATTGATGGAGTTCAGACTGTAGGCAACAAATCATACGGAGTAATATATAAATATAAATATATATATGCATATATATATATATATATATATATATCTCAGGGGCTGAAGCGATAGGATAGCACAGCGGGTAGGGCATTTACCTTA
Organism: Sorex araneus; assembly: GCF_027595985.1. Taxonomy (NCBI): domain Eukaryota; kingdom Metazoa; phylum Chordata; class Mammalia; order Eulipotyphla; family Soricidae; genus Sorex; species Sorex araneus. The sequence goes on along the minus strand of NC_073306.1, from coordinate 159,132,343 downwards.
CACACAGCCAACCGGGGTTTGATTCCTCCACCCATCTCGGAGAGCCCAGCAAGCTACCGAGAGTATCCCTCCTGCATGGGAAGAGCCTGGCAAGCTACCCATGGCATATTCGATATGCCAAAAATAGTAATGATAGGTCTCATTCCCCTGACCCTGAAAGAGCCTCCAATCATTGGGAAAGATGAGTAAGGAGAGGCTGCTAAAATCTCAGGGCTGGGAGGAATAGAGACATTACTGGTGCCTGCTTGAGTAAATTGACAAACAATGGGATGACAGTGAAACAGTGATATATATATATATATATATTTACATATACACATATGTGTGTATATATATGTATAACATATATATATATATATAATATATATAAAATCCCTGCCTAATGAAAGGGGTAAGGAGAGTGGTGAGTGGCTGCTGAGAAATGTCCTTCTCTGACTTTTTTTTTTTTGCCTCAGGTATTTGCTTCATTGTTCTTGGTGCTTTAGATGCCGCATCTTCAGAGAGGCCTTCTTTGTCAGCTTGAGAGTTAGTCATTTTCTCTTTTCTGCTCCCTTATCATTGTACATCTTAATCAGAGTCCATTTTTCTGACTCCACTGTGGGCATCTTGAAGGCATGTCTTTTTTGTCATTGTACCCTCTAGTGACTATTTAGCATAACATACTACATGTACTAAGGGTGCAATAATTTAATGAAAGAATGAATAAATGAATAAAACCTAGAGAGCTGCTGGACCAGAAAAGAAATGTGATTTTTTTTCTTTTTAAATGAAGAGGTGTCACTTGGTACCTCTGCCTGCTGAAAAATGACTTTTTTCATGATCTCTTAAACCATCTTATTTAGGATACTTGGAGCTGTTAGAATTAAATTCAAGACAAGGACCAGAAACTACAGTTAGCATATTCCCTTCCCCTTTTTGTAAACTAAGTTTTCTATACTTTGCTACTTCCTCGGTTTACTTATTTTTTTAACCTCTCTGGGGTCTTGACTTGGATTTCATAGGACCTATTTTGGCCGCTTTGACACTCCCATGGGCCACTACAGCATTAGTTTCTTTTGGATCTACCTCCAAACCCAATTGTGCTTATGCATATTATTCTGACTTTGCAGAGTTCTATTGAGATGAATGGGATATTTGTCAGGGCTCTTTTCCTTTGGGACACTGTGAAAGGGACCGATCATAAATACTGAGGAGTTGTATAATTGAATGGACTATGATGATAAGGCAGAAAATATTACCATATAACAACTCTGCTCTTCCTCCCAGGGAAAGAGAGAGAATTCGTGTCCCTGGTAGAGATCTACTAATTCTTTAAGACTTGTAATATATGAAATAGGGAAACAGATGCCCAACAAGTGAATGATTGAACTTATGTTTAATGATTGAACGGTCAACCGTCATTTCCCAGTGTTCTGGACACACTCAACCTGTTGAGAAAGATAGAATTCAGCTTCTTTAATAGTAAGAATGTTGAAAAAAGTGAAAATAATTATGTTTGGGTTACTTTCTTTTTTTAATGAAAAGAATAAGTAGGTATGTTTTGGGAATTGGGATTCTGGCTTGAGTAAAACCTGCACTCTCTCCCTGGCTGAGTGCTAGATTTTCATTTGGGCAGAAACAGAACACAATTATTAAGTTCAGAATGGTCTCAACAGCATTTCTGAATGTATCATAATATATTGTGTTGGGTATTTTGAGGTTTAATAGTTTGCTATGTTGTTGGGGGGAGACACTAAATAAAAGATGAATTTCACTTGTAAAAGATGAGGCAGCAAATATAGGATAAAGAAGTTGAAGCTATAGGGATGTTGGGCTTATTTTAGTTATATCATGGCTCCTGTTCTCTTTCTCTGTCTTTTCTAGGTAAGGGAAATGTGCATCATTTTGTAAATCGTGAAACTTGCAGTCTTTCCCTATGGAAACAGCTCCTCATGGTTCTTCCTGGTCTCTGATCTTAGTGACTATAGAGAAACTACCTCCTCATTCTTGAGCTAGAAGTCTCTGCATGACTGCTAGATATACCATCTAGTTTAATGCATGAGGGAGCTGGTGCTTCCCTTTGTTCTAGGATCCCATTTCTTTTTTACTTTTGTATAAGTTCTCTTAACTTTTGTTTTTTCCCAAGTACCATTGATAACCATTTCTCTAGATCAGTGCATCTCAAAGTGGGCATTACTGTCCCAAGAGCATGTTGCAATAATGGGGGGTGCCATATATAGCCTTAGAGGTACAATTGGGGGGGTTGTTTGCTTAAAAAGGTACATTTCCAGAGAGGTGCTGAGTGTTTTTGTTTGTTTGTTTCATTTTATGTGAAGGGATAATAGGCCAAATACTTTTGGAAAACTGTTTTAGATCTTCGAGTCAATTGTCTACTTAGTTCACCCTCTTGTTCCTTGTTAAGATATCTTGTTAACATAATCACACTTCCTTATCCATAGGGTAATTTTAGAACCTACATTATAAAAATATTTGGGGAAGGTAGCAAATTACTGACAACTGTGTGTTTACCTAGGAGTTTATCAACTTATGGTAACTTTTGCTATTAGTTCTTGAAATCATTTTGGTAAATCAATTGTATCTAAAGGTTTTGTGGCAGTATTGTATAGTTACTTAAAATTAAGTGGAATCAAAGTATTTTTTTTCTGGATGTGGAAATAAGTAAATATGTGGTAATATCATGGAGCCAGAGATCTAATACAGAACATACAAGTCTTACCTTGTATGTGGCAGATCTAGGCTTAATCTCTGGCACGTTCTATGGCCCTCCCAAGCACCACTAAGGGCCAATTCTGAGTGTAACCCTCTGTACATCACACTTCCACCCACACTCCCCAAATGTGGTAATGTTAATACTTAAATTCAGTAATTAAACAGATGCAACAAAAAAGTTCAACGTTATTAAAAAGACAAGACATAAATCCATTTGCTTTTTTTTTCTTAAAAGCATAACTGAATATTTATTTGCATATAGGAGCAAAGTTTTGAGCTCACCAACTTTGTCATTCATTCTAAATAACTGTTACATGAAGGGATCAGTTAATAATAAAACAGATAATAATTTAACATTTGGACTCAACACTGGGTTTGAATCCTATTTCTGTATCTTTTAGCTACATGACCAATAGCAAATCACCTAGATTCTTTGTACCCATTATTTGTGAAACAAACACTAATGTCTTGTATATGGATGTCTTTATGATAAAAATGAAATATTGCATGTAAATCATGTTGTTGCATAGAATAAGGAAAGTATTTGATAGAAGTATTCACGGCTGACCCAGGTTCAATTTCTCCACCCCTCTTGGAGATCCCAGCAAGCTACCAAGAATATCATGCCCACACAGCAGAGCCTGGCAAGCTACCCATGGCATATTTGATATGCCAAAAACAGCAACAACAAGTCTCACAATGGAGACGTTACTGGTGCCTGCTCAAGCAAATCGATGAGCAATGGGATGACAGTGAGAGTGATTCACATTGCACACCTCTGGAGAAGTGCCTTTAACATTGTATTATATGTGTATTGTATGTATTATTCACATCCCTTGGAGTTTTTGCTATGGGTAGCCTTGATACAATAAAACAAGTATCATAGTGATGGCCTAGCTAAGAAAAGTACCTGTGATCCAGAAATACATAATCATCTGCTTTGCCCCTGCCAAATATGTAAGAAGAATCAAAATCAAAACTTGGTCTGTTAGATACAAACTATGTTCTTTTTCTTTATTTTTTTCAATTAATATTGTAGAGTTTCTGAATGTGTGCTGTATTTATCAATGATCAAGTGTGTGACTCTTATGAAACTTAATGGGGGAAAGAGCAGGCAAAATCTTTTCTTGTTCAATATCTGGTTGCCAGTGCTTGATCCTACTCACCCCGCCTCCAGGCACATGGGGTATTGTAGACAGCTCTTTCAGGAGGTGGTACCAGGACACCAATAGTATTTTGCAAGAAGGATCCTTGGCTTTGCCTGTGGAGCAGAGAATGTGATCCCCAGCTGGGAGCCAAACCACAAGCATGTGAGCTGAACCTCGAGCTTGGTTTCTACCCAAGTACATGGAGAGGAGTGGAAAAGACAGGGAAGCTTTGTGAAAAATGATGCTACCTCAAATGCAGAGTCAATTCCACAGTGTCCAGGGGGATAGGCCACCTTGATCCCAAAGGAGGGTGATTTTCTCTTGTTTACTGATGAATATCTCTGCTAGAAAGGGCATCTGCTCATCAGCGTCCTAGAGATGGGGTCTTAGGCAAGCCATTCTGCCTAAATGAGCCTCAGTTTCATCATCATTCATTCATAAATGAGTCTCCTTAGCCATAAAATGGGACTACTATCTCCTTTGCATGTATCACAGTGTATGGTCCAGAATGCTGTTCAATCAGTGTGTTTTGTAAGTGTAGTCAGTGTGATTGACCTCACCTGCATGGCTCACATGTGAGTTATGTCCCTATTATTCTAAATCAACAGAGTGTCTTAAGTGCTACTGTTAGGAGGAGGTTGAAATTGCCATCCTGAAGTCTCTGTACCATACTTCTGCTCACGGTCTTGTTATTTCCAGATAACTCAGGGTTTACTTAGTCCAGAGGACACAACCTATATTTTTCCTTTATTTTTATTTAGGTAACATGAGCTGATGACATTATGTAGGCTTTATGTATACAGACTTTATTCAAATATTTGCATACTACAGTAAACTTACGACCAAAAGTTCAGAACCCATCCATGACCATACATTTGATCCCCTTTACCCTATTTAACAGACTGGAGCGATAGCACATCGGGTAGGGCGTTTGCCTTGCCCTTGGCCGACCCAGGTTTGATTCCTCTGTCCCTCTCGGAGAGCCCGGCAAGCTACCGAGACTATCCCGCCTTCAGGGCAGAGCCTGGCAAGCTACCCATGGCGTATTCGATATGCCAAAAACAGTAACAAAAAGTCTCACAATGGAGGCATTACTGGTGCCCACTCGAGAAAATTGATGAACAACGGGATGACAGTGCTACAGTGCTATCCCGTTTACCATCCCTAAATTCTTTTCCCTTCTGATAACTTCTATTTTTATTCTAAGAGTTTACTTTTGTTCATTTGTTTTAACTTTACTAGATACAAGTGAAATCAAGTGGTGTTTGCATTTCTCTATCTGACTAATATCACTATGCATAATATTTTCTATCTCCATCTATATTATTCACACTATAGAAAACAGAATTTCCTTGTAAATGGCGGCATAATATTCCCTTATGTTTATATAGCATATCTGCTCTGCTGACTCATGATACATCAGTGAGAACTTAGATTGTTTCCTGCTACTGACTATTGTGAAAAATGTTGCAGCAAGAGGGGATATATTTGTGGATGGTAGCGGTATGTGTGAAGGTATGATATTGATATGATACAAATATCATAATGAATTGGTGATTCTTCTAGTAGAAACCTCAGGCAGCAGAATAAAATGTCCTGAGTCTCTGGGTCACCATGTTCCTTGACTATATTCATATACATTTAGCACTTCTGGGAGTAGTAGACCAAAGTGAGATACTCTGGGTGGATTTCTAGTCTCAGCCAAATGTTTTCTGCATGTTACTCGTGTGACATCCATACTCTTTCTCTGGGTTCCTTTTAGGAACTTATTTGAGATTGCCTCATTCTAACTGAAATTCCACTGAACATCAAGGAGACTTTCAAATGTTTCTTTTCAAGAGTCTTATTGGTCTCTAGAACAATTTGATTACTTTTTTCCACACCCCTAATTGGAGGCTTCTTTGACAGAACACACAGGACACATTCCTTCTGTCCTAGAAGGAGTTCATGCCAATGGGCCTCATCTTTGTGTAATTAAATAGAGACTTGTCTTGCCAGCACACGAGTGAGTGACATCTTCCAGAACCTATGATCACATAAAGGATTAAGTAATGTGTGTGAAAAATACCTTCTAAACTAAAGCACTGCACATGCAAGTAATTACTATCAGGATTGGAAAATGAGGAAGAGGTCAATTACACACATTACAGAGGTAAGGGTAACACTCTTGAAGTTCAGGTGATATATAGGAAGCTGTCAGAAATAAAACGCTTTCCTCAGACCATGCTGGCCCTGTGAATTCATTTTCTTATTCTTAAATTGTGTTTCTTCTTGTCCTCTCGTGCTCTATTTTTCATTCTTTGCCATTGTCCAATCATATTATTTTCTTTTACGTAAGTTTTCTCAGTCACTGAAAGGAATGAGGTGATGGGTAAGAGCTAGCCCACACAAACCATGCTTGTCAATGGTGTGGAAGGAGTTGCCAACTCAGGTTCCTGGAGACAAGAGGGAAAAATCTCATTCATAACTTACCCTGTTCCAGGGACATCTGTGCTCTCTGTCTCATTTACTCCTCTAAGTGGCCCTGAGGAATTTTTAATATATATTTATAGGAAGAAAAAGAGATGGAGATAATGGGCATCAGGGACATATGTATTTGAGTGACCCTTGAAAGACACAGACTTCATCCCCTGTGAGTGTTTTCTGTTCTAGCACACCGCCTGGCTTCTGGAGAGGGGATGGTTCTCTCTTGGACAAGTTTCACAGAGCCCCGAGACACTTTGGCACCAAAATAATTGGGAAGAAATTCCAGGCAGTGGCCCCAGTTTCTCCCTGCTGGGCTTTCCCTTTGCTTTGTGGTTTTCTAAGTTTTATTCTATTAGAGAAACTGCTTCGGGAGAGCTGTGTGCCCACCTGTCCAATGCAGAGTGGGGATGGGTCCCTTGAAGCACTCTTCCAAACAGTCCAGAACCATCAAAGGCCTGGACCCCAGACCCCGTGTGTTAGCAACTTTTCCTCTGCAGAGTAAGTTGCCAGGGCTCTTTGTCAGGGAAATCTTAGAACGAGCAGTTCCCTGAATAATGAGACTTGGGTAGAATAGCAGAAAGACCCTGCTTTTTTCTTTCCCATTGGAGTTCTTCTGACTGAGATTGTACCGTGAAATTCTAGTTTCCTTGATTCCTCTCCCATTTGGTGTATTTCTACCCATTTTATTTCTCACTTGTAATTTCCTTTTGTCAAAATTTTGTGTTTTCTACTGAAAAGACTTTTGGTGGTCTTCCTCCGCCCCCCAACAAGGTAAAGAGGAATTTTGCCTTGATGTCATTTCATGACTTCATTTCATTGCTACTGTTTCTCCAGATGATATTTACAGGGTTTTTTCCAACCCACTGGCTCCACCCCACCACCACCTCCCACCACCACAAAAGCATAGTGGGAGCTGGTATTAGACACATGTTACTTATTAGCCTCCTGATTCCAGAAAAGACATTATATACCTCTAAAGTTCAAGCTATAGAATGGGAAGAATAGCATGCAGTCTCCAAGAATACAGAAGGATCAACCTGGTCATTTCTAATTAAAGAAGGAATGATTCATTCTCCTGAAGGCAAACTCAGATGGTTTGAGGTTTAGTATATTCTTGTTCTTTTTTTGATCTTCACCATTACCTTTTATACAAAAATTATTCCCTACATGCTGGTATAATCATCTGCTTCCTTCTATCTTTGAAATGAATGAATGGACTTGTCTTCTTTCCTCCTACCTCTGATGATCTCACTATCACAACCACCATCATTAGTGTTGCTAACCACTGGATTATCCATGGTGGACCTGACTGTACTAAATGTTAAACTTTCCAATTCCTTCAATAATTCTGACATTTGGGCCTCATTATTCCCATTTCATAGATTAGAGGGCTGAGGCTCAAAAAGGTGAAATAACTTGCTCAACATGACTTGCTCAATACCATACCCTCACAAGGGGTAAAGTCAGAATCTGGACATAAATGGTTTTAATACCAAAGATCATCCTGATTTCTCCCACAGATTTGTAGGAGCTACTATTTATCCAACAACTAGTATAAATCACCCCTTTTTATGCTTAGAGCAATATTGTAAATTAGGTATTATTATTCCATTTTACTGCTGAGGATAATAAAGCTTAAAGGGAGACATTAGTTAAGTTTGCCAGAGGCACACAGCCAATAAATGTTCTCAAATCCAATGTCAGATGACCTCCCTTCTCTCTTCCTTTCTGCTCTCTGCTTCTTTGTGGATGAAATGTGAGTGAATGGGTCACCTTCCTTTATTTCTTCCCATTTTCCAATATATTTTTCTTCCTTTATTCTCCTTTAAAAGGGGAGAGACAGAGACAGAGACAGAGAGACAGACAGAGACAGAAAGATAGAGAGAGAGACACAGAGACACAAAGAGAGGGAGAGACAGAGAATCAAGATGCCCTAACTTTTCAAATGGAATTCTAAAACATACTGGAGGGGGCAAAAATAGCAAGTATTTGTGTGTGTGGGGGCAACAGGAAAGTAAAAATATAGCAGAGCCAGTCCATAATAACCTTCTACCCAGAGGTAATCAACCACTTCCCTGCCTTTTCCCCCGCCCCCTCCCTTTTCTGCCCTTGCCTTTGAGCCCTCTTAGCCAAAAGTCACATTCCTTCTTCACCTCCTCCAGCACAAATTCCCTTTGGGGGTCCGAGTTTCCCTGCTGTGGCACTTGGCATAACGTGCAACACACACATTTGTAAAACTAATCAAGTGTAGAGGGGACAGGGAGTCCCAGCACAAACTCAGGGGAGCAGGCCCGCCCCATCTATGCCAAGCCCCTGGTTCGGCCCCAAGAGGTGGGGATGAGCAGGCAACCGAGCCCCAGCTACCCCTCCCAGGGATGATGAAGCAAGAGAGGCCCTAGCAACGGAAAATGCCACCAGACACTGCAGGCGGCCGCGTGTGCAAGCAGCCGCAGGAGGCGTTGTTCGTTGTAAGCCAAAGTTCAGCTGAAGGGCAGTGGCCACGCCAGAAAGTCATGTGGCTCTCATGTTGGTTAGTGTGTCACTTTGAACAGCTCTTATCTGATATTATTATGACTAACCCAGTGCTGACAGCATGGGACAGATTATAGGGCCATGTGACAATTATTTAAGGCATCACTGAGGGCACCATGCGGCTTATATTAACTCCTTCTTTCCAGGATCACTTCCTGATGGCATTTATTTCCTAGGTGGAGAGAGGTGAGGTGGGGGGGGTAGTGGCGGAGGGGGGTTGGGTCCAGTGGACCTCAAAGGTTCCCGTTGAGATGGCTTCTCAGCAGCAATTTATTTTTGTCCCCATAGTTTGAGAGGGAATATGCTCTTTGGGCTTTAAAAAAAAAAATCAATGATGAGGGTTGTTCATATTTCAAAACCTTTCTTTTCTTACACCTTGTACTGATAAAATTCTATGCCTTTGTTGTTGTCGTTGTTAAGGTTGATCTTTAAGATATTAGAGAACGGCATTGAAGGCCTGGCTGGAGAAATAATCCTTCAGTCTCGTATCTAAATGTCAGCAGAGAGAAGGCGTTACTCCTCACGATATGATTGGCATCTTGAGGGTGCAAAGCCAACCTTAGAAATGCTATTATTTATTATTTATACGCGGCCCTGAGTGTACACAGGGCAGCACAATGGGAGTCGGCTGCCTGAGCGCTGCCACACCAAAAATCACATTCACCGCCACGACTCACGTGCTGGGGAGGGATTGTGCTCCAAGTCAGGCGAGGTGGCATCCGTGATCTTTTTGTTTGCATGAAAAGGAATTTGAGATCTTCTTTGGGACTTCAAAAGCCAATAGGACAGAGTGGGGCTGAAAATGTAGACACCACCATCCAAATGCTGTCTCGAGGACAAACATACACAGAGCACTGCCGTGGGTTGGACGACACGTAGTGGGATGCTGAGTAACAGCCGTGTGTGGAGGGTGAGCCCAGGCCCCGTCAAGTGTACTAGGGAAACAGAATACTCATGTCTTCCTCCCGGCGTTATTAAAAAGATTTTATGAAGGTCGAACCTAGGCACAATGGCAAACGCGGAAGGTATTGTAGTTCCTAGTCTGTGGTGGTTATTGCTGGTATGCGCCAAAGCAAAAGGCAGAACATTTTGAAAAATTGAAAATGAAAGGCTTAAAATATTGACTTTCCATGATGAAATGATGTTGCCATTTCAAACTATGGCCACTTGAACTTTTTCCCACTGAGGATGAAGCCACCCTGCGGCCTTCAGAGCACCATACTTCTCCCTCTCAGTGCAATATCTGCCACTGCTTTTGTCACTCCCATCCAAGTATTCATGCACTCCTGCTGCAGAGGGCCCAGGACCGCTACCAGGTGGTCCCAGCAGCATGGTATCACGGGCGGGAGGAGCCTGGTGGCAGCATCAGCCTGTCTCATAATTCTCCAAACAGTTCAGTTCTGGTTCACACTCTCCTCTTTTGCTCAACCATACACCAATTTTGTGGCTACCTGGGGTTGCACCTTTAGATGGTGATGTGAGAAGCAGCCATTACAATGTGAGCCTGTCCTTGGGTACTTCATTTTCCCATTTCAAACTCCTCCACAGAGTTGTCCTTCTCACACACATGACAGAACTTTATACCCCACTCTATCTGTAGCCATACGTTAATCTTCCTTTGTAGATGGATGATCTGTGTCTCTCAGTTGACATAACATGTAATCCTCTCAGCTGCCCTAATATGTAATCCCTATTTGGTGAGCTACATATTCTTTTATTTATACTAGTCATCCTCTGCCAATTTTATGCCAGACACAATCTGGGACCTGATGATACAGAAGAAAGTAAGACTAGAAGCTCAGAAACATTTTGTTTCCTCCATTTTTCCACCAGAAATTGTGAAATTGACCTCTAGGGACATTCTGCTGTGTGGTAACTATATTCAAAGACAGTGACCCATGGGATAATAAAAGAGCAAACCCAGAGAATAGGCTAGACACCTTTCCTGATACTGCTATTCTGATGAATCAGATCAGAGTTGATTGTAGGCTGATACAACAGTTATCCGTTGTAAAATGTTAATATGCTAGTGGCTCAATCACTGCTGTCTGCACTCTCTGAGTGTTGCCACCCTCCCCTCCACATGGGTTACCATTGTTCCTGCTTTGAAATCCCGTGGTGGCAAGGGTTTGAGAGAGTTGTGGTCCAGGAGCCAAAGGACTGTCATAACAGGGCCCTCTCGGAAATGGTCATATTGGTTTCATTCTCATGTTTGTTGTCATGCTATTTTGGGGTTATAGCACAGTTCAGCTCTTTGGTGTGGGAATCGATCATCAAGAGCTGAATTTTAATTTCTGGACATGTAAAACACCACAGAGTGCCTGAGCCACATTTAGATCCTATTTTTTCTGACTTGAGTAGCTTTGCTCCAGTTATTCTTCATGTTTTTAGCCCCTGCTTTGTGTAGATGGGCAAAACATAATACCCAGAGATCAGGTTGTGTAGGGCTATAGCTAGAATATGTCAGATCAGGCATTTAAAGCAATTAAAACAGTTCTTTTGGTATGGTGAGTTCCTATCAAAGATTTCTAACTGCTATGATGGCCATGAGAACCTTGGGTAAAACTCAGGCTCAAATTTTGTTTGTTTCAGAGGTGAAAGAGCTTTGATGATCCTCTTTCCTAACTGCAGAACAAACAAACAGGAAGCCATAACCCTTGATGGATGTGAAGAGATAAACATATATGAAGTTTTTATCACTAGTTCGACAAAATGATAGCTCCTTCAAAGAATCTGGGTGAAGGATATATGTCTCTGAAAGTGTTTGTGAGAGAGATCCTGCATCCCATAGTTTTTGAATGGGAGATAGAGGGATAAATTACTGAGAATTCCTGCTCCCTGTGCATTGGGGGAAAAGTGGGGAAGAAACTAATTATTATAATGCACTTGCTTTAGTAATAGAGGAAATGACCAATAACCCAAGATCCTGGGCTCCAGGGCCTTATATGGGTCTCAAAAAATTAGTTTATATTTATGTATAAATCTCTCTATATATGTATGTATATGGACTGGAGCGATAGCACAGAGGGTAAGGCATTTGCCTTGCATAGGCTGACCCGGGTTCGATTCCTCCATCCCTCTCCGAGAGCCCAGCAAGCTACCGACAGTATCCTGCCCACAGGTGTATTTGATAGGCCAAAAACAGTAACAACAAGTCTCACAATGGAGATGTTACTGGTGCCCGCTCGAGCAAGTCGATGAACGGGATGACAGTGCATCAGTGCTATACATATACAGATGTTTGTATTAGAGCTTGAACAAAGGCAGGAAAAAAGATATCCCCTGCCCCCCCACAACACACACACACACACACACACACACACACACACACACCTTTTATTTTGAAGTTAGGAGAAGGGAGCAAAAAGTTAGGCTGATTCCAATCAGAGAAGACCCTCCCCTTCCTCCACCCCTTGCTTCCATATGGGAAGAGCTATCTCCAGATCATTGTGGACACTTGAAGTAGAGTGTGGCTAGAATTTTGTTCCAGAAAGTCCCCTGGCATGAGAAAGAGGAGAGTAAGAATGAAGCCATCTAGAATGGAGTAGGAAAGCAGGAACAGATTTAAGTGATGAGAAGTTAAAAGTGATAGCGATGGCTTAGGTGGATCTATCTAGTCCTCCCTCAGCTGATGCCAAGAACATGGCCTGAGGGAAGCAACTGGGTTGGAGGGAAGATCTTACAGTCCATTTTGTGTATACTTTGAATTTCCCTGGACCTAGCAGAATATTCTTGTTGAGTCAGAGGCTGAAAAGAGGGTGGTGTGGACTGGGAGCATAGAATTTTGGGGCATTACTATAGTGCTGATAGTTAAAACCTTGAGTGGCTAACGGGCTGAGAACAGGAATTGGACTTCAACATAGAGAAGATGAATAGTGACAAATGGAATTTAGAAATGCCCACCCCATAGGAAAGATACACAGAAAAAAGCAAATCCAAGAAGGTTCTCTCTCTCTCTCTATATATATATATATACATACATATATAATCACATAATTAATATGGGATTAATAGTATTAATAATATCTCTCATATTTCTTTGGAGACATTTTTGTTTTGAAAAGTTATAGGGACTGCCTGACTATCTTGCCTGAAGATGTCTTATATGTATTATTATTATTTTCATTTTTAGTGCTTTTTTGTAAGTATTAACCACTAAATTTCTTTCTTTTTGCCTGTAGACTAAAACTAAAGTTTAAAGTGGAACATAAAATGATTCACTTATATTCCCTCCCACTTCCCTCCCTCCTACTGAAAACTAGACTCATAAAACCTCTCATTTGGTTCCTGGACTGAGTTTGGTCCATTCTTTTTAACGGAATCCATTCTATTTTCTCTCATCATCCTCTAAATATGTTTCCTTTGCTGTTTTTCACATCCTTTTATGAAATGTTTGTCCTAAATCTCTTTTATTTTGAGTGGCACTTATAAACGAGACTCCAGCACAGAGCAGATGTATTCATTTAATAGTTTGCTTTGATGGTTCCTTTAAGAGGCTTTATAATCTTTATATTTTACCGTTGGGTTTGGAATTTTATGCTCCTTTAACAGGTGTATTACCTTCATTAGATGTTTTCATTTTAAGCTGTTGACTTATAAACACATGGCCTGCAGGGATTGGTGTGCAGAAAATTTATTCACTTTGAGATTTATTCTTCTATTCATTTTATAATTTAGTGCAGAGACATTCAAAGAAACTTGCATTAATTATTAAGGGCAGTTGATTGGTAAAAAAAATGACTCTTGTGATAATCAAAATAATTGTTTTTTCCATTTGATAATGGGTCAGTAAAAGATCACTCACATTGGAAGTTTTAGAAAAGTTAATTAAAAGTGGAATCCTTTCAGGCCAATATTTCATTCTGGGGTTTGCATTTTAGGAGAAAATTGTGCTTGCAAATGTTTTCTGAGGATACTTGAACCCTTTTCTCTTACATCCTTTTATTGTTCAAGTAGTTGATACCTTTCAAACTATATGTTTTGCTAGAAATTGATGTGTTCAGCTCTCATGATCACAAACATACTACTTTGATTTAAAAGAAAAGAGAGAAGGGAAGCCCATTGACCACCTTCTGTTTGGAACAACGTAAAGAAGATGGAGCAGGAAAGTATCATATTTAAAATGGGAGTGTCACTAAAGGGCCGCCATATATGACTTTCCTAGAGCTGTTGATGGTGTAGATTATGGAAAAATTCAATAAATGACTGTGCAGAAGTTGGGTCCCCTTGAGTTTAGTGAAGCACATTTGTTATTGTAGAAGGTAAACTATGCCACAGCCTTGTGCTGTGCTGTTAGTTCTAAGAAAGAAATAGAGGGCTATTCCTGTGCTTTGTGTATTAGAAAGCTGGACACCTGATGTGAACGTTATGAGCAACCCTTCCTTCATAGGGTTCTGAGAGCAGCTGCACATGGATTAGGGGTTTTCACGATAGGGATAGGACCAAACATTTTTCTACCTGGAGCAGAGACTAAGAACTTTAAGACTAGCCTATCTAGTATTCAATCTCTTTTTGCAGTTTTATAAAATGAAATGGATGACCAGGTCAGTCTTCTGTGACAGGATGTCTTCATCACGAAAGGCTCTGATTTAAGATACTTGAATCATCATCGATAGTTTGATATCATTTCTCTCTGTGCCCCTGAGACCAAGACTGAATCAATCCCTTATTTGAATTACTCTTCCTTCCCAGACTCAAAAATACCCTACCCCCACATAAAGAGTGAGTGTATGAGTCAACATTATATGTTGATTTCTTCTTGATCTCTGGGTTGTGATCCTCTCAAGGAAACTTAGGTGGCTTACCCAAGAACTAAATGATTACAAATTAAAAAGTGGTAAGGGGGAGAGTCCTGTTAAGGAAAAGGAGGTGGACACATTATTTCAAAACTGATTTTTTTGTTGCAATATTTTATCTCAAGTGAAAGGAGGGGAATATAGTACTTCTCTCCTATCACAAGAGGTCAAGTTAAAAAATAACTTCTGTACAATTGCAGAGTTTTGGGAGCCTATTTCTAAATATATGCAGATCAGCATGTACTTCCTTTTTATTCTGACAGCTCTCTGATGATCTTCTTTGCTAGCAGTCATTTCCTTCTTTTTCTTCTTTTTTCTGCAACAAAGTGCTTCTTGACCTGCATTTTCCTAACAGCAGTCTGAGAGTCTTGAAAGAGGCAACCATATCTCAATTTCCCTTTTGTTGTTTCCATTGCTAGTATCCGTTGTTATGCACTTATTTCTTTGGTCATTTTATTCACACATTCACGTATTTATTTATTTATTTATTTATTTATTTATTTTTTTTTTGCTTTTTTGGGTCACACCTGGCAATGCACAGGGGTTACTCCTGGCTCTGCACTCAGGAATTACCCCTGGCCATGCTCAGGGGACCATATGGGATGCTGGGATTTGAACCCGGGTCGGCCGCGTGCAAGGCAAACGCCCTACCCGCTGTGCTATCTCTCCAGCCCCCATTCACGTATTTATTAAATGAATGAATCCATGAAAAAAAATAGAGGATTAAGCCACTGAAAAAGTTATGATACAATCAGATCCTGGAGAAGAATTTTTCAAGGAGGTGTTCAAGTATACATCTTGTGTGTCTCATGTTGCCTCCATTTTATAGCATGCAATTAATTTAAGGATCTGGATGTAAGTCCACACCACAGCCAGCCCACCCATCCAGTGTTCCCAGAAATATTTCTCTAACACTAGAAACAACAATAAGCAAACAACAGAAACCACCACAAAAACCTTACTATGCTCGAGGCTCCATTACTTTTAGCAAAATAATCTTATACAGCACCAGAGGAGTTAACAACAGCCCACAAAATGTAAACCAAATGCTCCTGGGGAAAAGTCAAGAACTAGAAAACGCAATAGTTAGCTGATAAAATGTCTGCTTCAGTTCCAGCCAACTTCCTTGAACCTTGCCCCATTGCAGTGCCCCCCAGTTGAAGTGGCAAAGAGGTGTCAGTGATAAATCACCCTGCCATGAAACAGCACAAACTTTAGTAAATTACACATGGAAGCCAGAGTGTGTACAATAATAGTGGTGCCTGGGCAAGCCAGCAGGCCTCCAGTGGGGCTGAATATGTATCCCTCCTTAGCCACGGGATGCCTTCTGTTCATTCATAGTTGGAAAATGAGTGGGGCATTTTTCATCGAAGCATTCCATTGTATCTGTCAGGAGTAAACCAAATAAATACACAGAGAGCTAAAAGGCTAGCAGGAGCTTCCCTCTCAGCCCCAGAAAGTGAGTGCCTTTTCCTAGACAATGGAAGTCAATGCCTGCTTTGGCGCTCATTTTGTTTTCAACATTAAAGAGGACATAATCAGAGGAAAGTGAAATAATGGAACTAATAGTTAATCCTCTTAAAACATGACAGAGTCAAAATAAATGAAGCTTTGCTAGTGTGTGAACACGTTTACTCCTCTGCTCTTTTGGTGAGGAAGTGGGGGAAGGAGTGAGGAAAAACTCCTTGATGGCTATAGAAATTCAGACCACACCTGGATGTGTACCTGCATATCTTGGCAAAGAAGTGGAATTGTCTTAGAGGTGCTACTGTCTTGATGGGATGGGATGCGGAGGGCTCCTAGTCTTCTGCTAGATTCCAAGCTAAGCAATATACTTTGCCGCAGCTGGAATCAATTTATCTTTAAGTGCCAAACACCCAGTCCATGAGGGGTCAGTTTCTCACATGCCCGACATTTGTCCCTTTCAATAAAGAGTCTTTGGTGTTTGTCTTTGAGTAGCAGACTGCGCATTCTATAAAGTCAAAATCCAGATCTGTTTATCCAGATATCCTTACCTGCTCCAGCATGGTTGAGTTATTTCCTTGGCATTATGACTATTGAGTGTGTACTTGTAGAGTGAATGAATGATGATTTTTCACATCAAGGGGTAATGAGTAAGGCTCAGAGAAACCCTAAGCACTCTCTACTATTTCTAGGACTGAGGTTTCAGGATTTTATTTCAGGATCAGCAGGGGCATTTTCTTGAAGTTGGTGCCATCTTTCCTCTGAAACCACAGAATTCTAATACTCCTTTCAGAATTGATCTTCCTTCTGAAAGTTGAGTCCAAACAGTTTCTTGCCACCAATGCATGCCATGTTCATCACTAAAACTTTGCTTGTGTTCAGGAGGCTCTCTACGCCTCTCACAATAAACTCCAGAAGAGTCACCGTCCAGTAAGAGTCCAATAAAAAGACACAAAAAAATTCCACACAAAATGGTCCTATTTGGTTATTTTGCTGACCCTGGCCCCTCCCCCAGCCCCGACGTGCTGATCTTTGATGGCAACTGAGCATTTTCAGCACAGTTCTATTCTTGCCATTGAAATGTCTGAGAAAATGGTGCTCTTCAGGGTGTGCTGGGGGCTCTCCGTGAGGAAGTGTTGCCAGGCACCCTGGAGTCTGCGTGTAGCATAGTGAATGTGTTCACAAAGGGCAGCCAAGTCAAATTGCAAGGCTGGCCTGGCTCAGCCTGAAAATGGGAGACGCCCGCTGGAGAAACAGTTTTGAATTACAAGGTGTTTCACTGATATAAGCTTCTCTCTGCATAGACTTTCTCATTGAAGTCTCCCTTCTCATTCAGTTCAGTTCCTTACATCCTTTCAAATCTCTCTCTCTCTCTCTCTCTCTCTCTCTCTCTCTCTCTCTCTCTCTCTCTCTCTCTCTTTCTCTCCACACACACATACACACACACACACACAGAGTTGGTTATCTAAGGACAAGAGTTGGGTTGTTTACTGTATTTGCAGAGTATAAAGTCTTGAAGACTTTAATTGTAAATGTAATCTGAAGAATCAAGGTCAGCCCCTTTCCCCAGAAGAATGTGACCAGTGGGAGAAAGGAATTATGCCTTTGCCCCATGCTCAAGGCAGTGTACCCTACTTCTTTCCCTTCCAATTGTCCTTTTGGCAGATGCACTCCCACCGCCTTGTTCCGGACTGTGCCCTTCTAGTCCAGGCATTCTTGGTGTGAAACAGCAGGTTGAGTGGAGTGGCTGATACTGGGTTCTGTTAATAACAGGATACCTCTTGCTGGAACTGGTGGGATGGATGCAAGGAGCCACCATTTCTTTTAACTAGGGGCCTCAGTCTGGCCTAGCTTTGACCACTTCAGTAGTAGTAGGGCAAGTAGAAAGAAAGGTTCTAGAAAAGAGTGAAAATATGTGCTCCCACATAACAAAACTCCAGCAAAACTTTTTGAGGTGGAGTGAGGGTTTTGACATTAGTTGGGGTTGGGGGCATGAGGGTAAAGTTGATGTGGGAATAAGAAAAGATGAAGTGCATAATTTTGGTATTCTTCATGGAGAGAGTAATGGTTTCTAAGTTTCGTTCTGGTTTGTCCAAAAGCTACACAAATACATAATCTAGTCACCATGGAGATTGGTACATTTACTTGCTCATGGACTCTTTTTCCCACAATGCATTGCCAAGTTTCTGCACTCAGCAGTTGAATGCTGAAAGTTGGTGCATGCACAAAAAAAAGAAAACTACAGGCCAAATCCCTGATGAACACAGATGCAAAGATTCTCAACAAAATATTAGCAAACAGAATTCAACAACTCGTCAAAAAGATCATACACCACAACAAAGTGGGATTAATACTGGGGATGCAAGGACGGTTTAACATTCAGAAATCAATCAACATAATCCATTAAATCAACAAAAGAAAAGATAAAAATCATAGATGCAGAGAAAGCATTTGACAAGATCCAGCACCCCTTTATGATGAAAACTCTCGCCAAAATGGGTATAGAAGGGACATTCCTAAATATAGTCAAAGCCATCTACCACAAGCCTACGGCAAGCATCATCCTCAATGGGGAAAAACTAAGACCCTTCCCTCTGAGAACAGGGACAAGACAAGGATGCCCACTCTCTCCACTTCTGTTCAATATAGTACTGGAAGTACTTGCAATAGCGATTAGGCAAGAAAAAGATATTAAGGGCATTCAGGTAGGAAAGGAAGAAATCCAGCTCTCACTATTCGCTGATGATATGATATTATACTTAGAAAACCCTAAAACCTCTATCAAGAAACTAGAAACAATAGACTCGTATAGTAAAGTTGCAGGCTATAAAATCAATACCCAAAAGTCCATGGCTTTACTATATGCAAATAATGAGAGAGAAGAAAGCAACATGATAAAAGAAATCCCGTTCACAATTGTGCCTCAAAAAATCAAATACCTCAGATTCAGCTTAACTAAGGAGGTAAAGGACTTGTATAATGAAAACTACAAAAGGCTACTTCAGGAAATAAAAGAAGACACAAGGAAATGGAAAAATATCCCCTGCTCATGGATTGGAAGAATTATTATTGTCAAAATGGCAATTCTCCCCAAAGCATTTTACAAATTCAATGCGATCCCTATAGGGATACCCTTGTCATTCTTCAAAGAAATGGAGCAGGTGCTCCTGAAATTCATATGGAACAATAAGCCCCCACAAATAGCTAAAGCAATTCTTGGAAAAAAGAAAATGGGAGGAATCAACCTCCGCAACTTCCAACTCTACTACAAAGCGGTAGTCATTAAAACAGCTTGGTATTGAAACAAAGGCAGAGCTGCAGACCAATGGAACAGGGTTGAATACACTGACACCCCCCCCCAAATATATGACCATCTAATCTTTGATAAGGGAGCAAGAAATGTGAAGTGGAGCAAGGAAAGCATGTTTAACAAATTGTGCTGGCAAAACTGGACAGCTACATGCAAAAAAAATGGGCTTAGACCTCCACCTATCACCGTGTACAAAAGTCAGATCAAAATGGATTAAAGACCTCAACATCAGACCAGAATCCCTAAGGCACATTGAAGACAAGGTCGGCAAAACCCTCCACGACATTGAAGACACTGGTATCTTCAAAGCTGACACGCCACTGGCCAAGCAAGTGAAAACAGAGATAAATAAATGGGACTATTTCAAACTAAGAAGCTTCTGCACCTCAAGAGAAACAGTGACCAAAGTACAAAGACAATCTACAGAATGGGAAAGGATATTTGTACAGTACCCATCTGATAAAGGGTTGATATCAAGGATATACAATGCACTGGTTGAACTCCACAAGAAGAAAACTGCCAACCTGATCAAAAAATGGGGTTATGAAATGAACAGAAACTTTCCCAAAGAAGAAATCCGAATGGCTGAGAGGCACATGAGAAAATGTTCAGCATCACTAATCACCAGGGAGATGCAGATCAAAACAACCATGAGATATTATCTCACACCACAGAGACTGGCCCACATCCCAAAAAACAAAAACAACTGCCGTTGGCGTGGATGTGGGGAGAAAGGGACTCTTCTTCACTGCTGGTGGGAATGCCGACTGTTCAGCCCTTTTGGAAAACAATATGGACAATTCTCAAAAAATTAGAAATTGAGCTTCCATTTGACCCAGCAATACCACTGCTGGGAATATATCCTGGAGAGGAAAAAAGGTATAGTAGAGTTGGCATCTGCATTTCTATGTTCATTGCAGCACTGTTTACAATAGCCAGAATCTGGAAAAAACCAGAGTGCCCCAAAACAGATGACTGGTTAAAGAAACTCTTGTACATATACACAATGGAATACTATGTAGCTGTCAGAAAACATGAAGTCATGAAATTTGCATACAAATGGATCAACATGGAAAGTATCGTGTTGAGTGAAATGAGTCAGAAAGAAAGAGACAGACATAGAAAGATTGCACTCATATGTGGAATATAATATAACTGAGAAGTACAAGTTGGCAGTGATGCAATTTCTGGCAGATATTTCTCTGGACTTAGTTACTAAAATACAGAAACCCAAAGCCGTGAGGCCGCTAAGTGTGGTCACTCGACCTCATACCTCTTCATTCTCAGCAATGGAAAACAAATTATCAAATGCTTCCTTTTCAGCAGGTCTGACTTTAGGGGGGAGACACTCCAAACAATAATAGTGAGTTTTGTTGAAATATTGAATGTAATCAAAGTGAAAGTAAAGTGAAATTTATCAGTTACACAGGTGGGGGGGGCTACAGGTGGGGGGGGCTAGGGGTGTGGGGGGACTGGGTGGAGCTATACTGTGATTCTTGGTGGTGGAATATGTGCACTGGTGAAGGGATGAGTGTTCGAGCATTGTATAATTGAGACTTAAACCTGAAAACTTTGTAACTTTCCACATGGTGACTCAATAAAAAAATTAAAAAAACAAAAAGTTGGTGCATGGAAGACTTGACTATGGTATAAGCAAATTATTGTACTTCACTTCCTTACCTACCATTTAACTTTCAATGCTTTAGTTACCTGTAGGCAACTGCAGTTCAAAAATATCATGTATAATAAGATCCTTTGAGAGCCAGGAATAGTAAGGGAGATCACATCAGCGTAGCATTTTATTACTACATATTTGTATCTTGTCATCATTGTCCTATTTTGTATTTGGTTATTGTTAATACATACTGTGCCTAATACACAAATCAAACTTTATTATATGTGTGTTTGAATGAGAAAAACAAAATGTAGTATATTGTACGCTACAATATTCACTGAAAGTTTGGGGACAAGTCCTTGAGAATAAATTGGGGCTTATAGTCCTATTACGAAGATAACATAGATATTAGTCTGAGGAAGTTTGTTTTTTGGTTTTTTAAATTTTGTTTTCATTTGTTTTGCTTTTTTGGGCCACACCCAGCTGTATTATGGGATTAGTTCTGGCTCTGGACTCAGGGATCATTCCTAGATAGTTTTTCTTGGGGTGGTTGGGGAACTATATAGTGTTCAGGAATCAAACCCAGGTCAGCCACATGAAAGGCAAGTGCCCAATCTTCTGTACTATCATTTTGGCCCTCATTTGTATGTCTTTAAAATTTGCATATGGATTAAATTTGCAGAGGCTTCTTTCTAGGCAAGAGGCGATGGACCAGTCAGCTTGTCCCCTGCCCCTGAAAAGTCCAGCCTCACCACGAAAACTCCTCCAAGAGTGATCTGAACACTCCCATTATGTTTATGATGCTCCTTTGAACATTTTATGTTTTGAAATCAATAGACGCTTTTCAACAGATTGTGATGAGATTTCTTTTTGCTCACCACTCTGCTTGCTGAGTTAAAAATTAGAGTTTCTGAACTTATTTCATTTGCATTTGATCCTGTGTGGACATCAAGGGTCTAACAGAGCAAGTCAGACTTTTAATATTTTACTCTTTTCTTAGCCTCTCACCCACCACTGCTGCTGCTGCTTCTCAGTCCCATTGTCTGGTTGAATATGTTGGCTTCTGTTATAGCCTCTTAGCGGGGCTGTTTTACTAGCAAAAGCCTTACAGTGCTGGTTCCATTCTTCCCATCTCACCCAAGTTTCAGCTACTTTTTCTTTGTCCTCAATTTCTCACTCTCTCTCTCTGTATGTATTCTGCTAAGCTACTTTTTCAATGTATGGAAAAGGCAGAACATTCTGTCAATAACAATATTTTATCTGGGACTCCTGACCAATTAGTGTTAGAGCCATCACTCAAATTCTATTTTCTATTAGTAAGAAGGTAGAGTTATTTTTAAAAAGAGCTAAAGCAAGAGGAGAGAATCACCATTCATTTGCTGAGAGTTTAGAATAGAGAGTGAGTGAAAGCTGAGTTACCTCTCAAGAGGATTCACAATTCACTTCTTTAAAAACAAAGCTTGTTTTATTAGATGAAAGATATTTCAAGCAGCAAAAGTCCTCCTTGAAGAAAAATATCCTCAAAGATGTATAAAATCCCTTTATTCTAGCTTCATCTCACACCTTAGAGATTTTTTGTTTAGAGATAGGTAAACTGAGACCCCAAAAATGGTTGCATAAAATCCTCAAAAATCATGTGTATACTAAGCGGAGAGCTAGTATATGAATCCCAGCTTTGTCGGGACACGAGAGTGATTCTTGCTCCATGCACAGATGCAAAGTATTTGCTAAGTCCATCTCTAGCTTAGCAGTCTGCTTAATATTGCAGATTGCTAAGAAGAAAGAGGATAAAAATTTGCTTCCCTGAAGCTTTATGATTTTATTTTTCTAGATAAAATATCCGGTTGAAGATGTGAGAGATATTTCATTAAATAAAAACTATCTAAATGGAGAAACTGGAGAAGGTAAAGCTTGACATGAAATCATGTGCGCGAGACACAGTGTGGAGGATTCAGCACCCTGTTGTCATAGTTTATAAAATGGATGAGTCTTCAAGTCCCGAAAGAACAAAGAGAGGGAGTGAGTTACTCAAAGACACAAGAGAGGACAAAGGGGCAGGGGCAGCTTGTCTAAATGGAATGGGAATAAAAGAATACTGAACACACCGCAGTGGGTAGGGCGTTTGCCTTGCACGCTGCCAACCCAGGTTCGATTCCCCCGCCCCCTCTCTCAGAGAGCCCAACAGGCTACCACGAGTATCTCAACTGCATGGCAGAGCCTGACAAGCTACCCGCGGTGTATTCGATATGCCAAAAACAGTAACAACAAGTCTCACAATGGAGATATTACTGGTGCTCGTTCAAGCAAATCGATGAGCAATGGGATAACAGTGATACAGTGATACAGTGATACAGTGAACACTTGCTTCACTCTTGATTTGGGATAGACATTATTCAATGATTGAAAAACTGTCCCCAGAATTCATACATGAATCTTTAAAAAAAAAAAATAACCCCCAACCCCCATGATACCCTGCTAGCCACTATGAAATAGTGAATGGCTAGGAGACCATAAAACTTACTTAGTAGCTTCCATATTGGGATAAAAAGTTCTTTCTGGATATCATAAGTTTCTATTTTGATATTAAGAACTAAACACATGTATATTTATATATATAAATAACAAATGTCACAATAGAGTCATTACTAGTGCCCGCTTGAGCAAATCAAAGAACAATGAGATGACAGTGCTACAGCGCTAACTCTAATAGTCATGAATACTTGTCATAATGACACATATTGGTATAAAAATATTTATTGAAAATTAATTGAAATTTTTGAGTTTTGTCATTTTTAATCATTCATTTAACACTTACTATATACAGTGTTTGATATATATCACGCATGCAGCAAATATTTGTTGAAAGAATGAAACAAAGAAATTAATTATAACCTTCAGGAGGTGAAAGGTCACTTTTACAGGCTGAACCCATCTGACTCATGCTGGGACACGAGCCAGGAAGTAGTATATCTATAGTCTATCTCAATGCACAAATCACTTTCTTCTGTAAAATTGATATAAGCAAAGTCCTCTGTTCCCTGTCTTACATATTTTCTCTGAGTCACAACATTTACCAATGGGGGGAATTTATTATAGACCAAAAATACCAATTCTAAGTGACTTATTTTTAGGTTTGGGGATGTTCTACTCAACTCCCTTGTGCCACAAATAATATGGTAGGTTTAGTTTTCAGAGATTCATTTTAGCTCTTAAATGAGATTATGAAAAATATATGCTCAGGGTCTCAACTGTTCCTCCTCAAGTAAATAATACAATCGAGCATCTATACCTTTGTGACAATCTGTCAGGCAAAGAGGCTATACTGGAGCAGGCGTCCTGGTTTCTAGTTACAAGGATTAAAATATAAGAAGGGCCAATGATGTCAGTGAGTGTAGCTGCAAAATCTGCCCCTTATGATATGTATACCTTCCATGCCGGTAACTCGGTGAGTACTCTTAGATATCACCCTTTTCATTATATTCTCGACATGGGGTTAGCAAATACATTTCATCTATCCTGCCTGTTCCAATTGCTTCATAATGGAGTTCATTGTCAAAAGAGATTCTAGGGCTATGGGCAGATTCTGGAAAGGACAGAAAGCGGTGAGTAATGGCAATCTAGGAGCAAAAGAGAATGAGTGAGGTGGGATGTGACAGGAAAAAGGACACAATCTTTGCACTGATAAATAGACTCTTGGGAATACTCTTCAACACCTTTCCCTGGTTCTGATTTAATAGTTCTTATGTTTTTTGGTTTGGTTTTTTTTTCTGCTCATATATTAAGGTATGCTTTTTATTATTTTTTAATTTTTTAAAAAATATTTTAATTATTATTTTATATTATTTTTATTTGCCAGAAGAGTCTGGCAAGCTCCTGTGGCATATTTGATATGACAAATATATTAACAAATAACAGGTCTTATTCCCCTGATCCTGAAATCTAGAGCCTCCAGTCGTTGGGAAAAATGAGTAAGGAGAGGCTGCTAAAATCTCAGGGCTCGGACAAATGGAGACATTCCTGGTGCCTGCTCGAGTAAATCGATGAACAATAGGATGACAGTGATACAGTTATACAGATATAATGCCATGCTTCTTAAATAATAGTGTGAATACAATTAAACTTACACATCATTTCCGAGGTTAAAGAAATAGTGAAAGAGGAACTTTCAAAAGCTTAATGGTAATGTCTAAATATTTTTAAAATAATGGTGATACTAGCTAACGTTTGTGTATTACTTTGTAGTTTGCAGAGCACTTTCACAAATTGGAAACGACCTAACTGACTGTGAATGGAATATTGGCTAAATAAATCAGGCCACTTTCATACAATGGAGTACTAGGCAGCTATTATATAGAGTGATATAGATCTTTATTTGCTGATATGCAATAACACCCATAAGTTTTTTTTTTAAAGCACATTTTTGGAGCAGTGCTTTATATATAACACTGTTTTAAAATGATATTTTCCCAAACACACATATCTCAAACACATTTATGTGGCATTAAAAAACAAATACGAAAGATTGTATAAGAAAATACTAATAGTGGTTGTCACTGGTTACTGGGCTCTAAAGGACTTTTACTTTCTTTTTATCTTTTTGTGTTTTCTGAAAAAAGTTGATGAACACATGCTACTTTCATTAAAAAAAAAGTCACCCACTTTAAAACCTAAGCCCAGTGGCACAAAGTGATATCACATGATATTTATAATTATACTGATGCTAAACAAACTAGTGTTATCTGTGTATTACATGAGGTGAGGCGTGAGTTCAAGTAAACTGCCAGTAGTTTTATAATAAGTCAGATAACCCTCAGATTGATCTACATCTGTTGGTTCATGTAGTAATTCTCTCTCGGTAATTCTTGGACAAAGGTCCTAGAATTATGTAAATTTTACAGATCAAGAAACTGAGGCACAGACTAAAAAGAGCTGGAATAATAGCACAGCAGGTAGGGCATTTGCTTTGCATGAGGCCGACCTGAATTCCATTCCCAGCATCCTATATGGTCCCCTGAACACCACCAGGGGTAATTCCTGAGTGCAGAGCCAGGAGTCACCCTTGTGCATCACCAGGTCTGACCCAAAAAGCAAAAAAGAAAGAAAGAAAGAAAGAAAGAAAGAAAGAAAGAAAGAAAGAAAGAAAGAAAGAAAGAAAGAAAGAAAGAAAGAAAGAAAGAAAGAAAGAAAGAAAGAAAGAAAGAAAGAAAGAAAGAGTGAGAGGGGAGAGAGGGAGAGAGGGAGGGAGGGAGGACGGGAGGAAGAAAGAAGGAAGGAAGGAAGGAAGGAAGGAAGGAAGGAAGGAAGGAAGGAAGGAAGGAAGGAAGGAAGGAAGGGAGGGAGGGAGGGAGGGAGGGAGGGAGGAAAGAAGGCAAGGAAGGAAGGAAGAAAGGAAGGAAGGAAGGAAGGAAGGAAGGAAGGAAGGAAGGAAGGAAGGAAGGAAGGAAAGGAGGAAGGGAGGAAGGGAGGAAGGGAGGAAGGGAGGAAGGGAGGAAGGGAGGAAGGGAGGAAGGAAGGAAGGGAGGGAGGAAGGAAGGAAGGAAGGAAGGGAGGGAGGAAGGAAGGAAGGAAGGAAGGAAGGAAGGAAGGAAGGAAGGAAGGAAGGAAGGAAGGAAGGAAGGAAGGAAGGAAGGAAGGAAGGAAGGAAGGAAGGAAGGAAGAAAGAGGCACAGAGGGCCCAAGTAAATCTTCAAAGGTCACACATCCTGTAAGTGATAGACAGGATTTAAAATAGAATTCTGGAGTCAGATTTTTTGACTCCAGAATTCTATTGCTTAACAATTATGCTAAAGTCCCCTGCATTGTGAGAAGACAGAGGGCAGAAGAAGGAGGCCTTTATAGTTGGACTGGGCTCTTCCAGTTTAAATTTTATTTTGTTGGTATACCTTTGTATATACCTTTTATTTTATGCTTGCAATGGACTGTCAGGATATTAATTCCTCAAATATTCATGACGAAATTCTTTTTGAAATTCAGTATAGAAAACAAATCACTATTGAGTATATGACTTCACATATATATATACATGCCATATAGATGATAAATATGTGTATGCACATATATGTGTGAGTATGATGCATATTACATATCTGTGTATATATAGTATATTATATATGTGTATATATAGTGCACCATATACCCGTAGTAGAAGGGGCTAAAATTGGTCTTAAGTGAATAAAGAAAACCGATAAATATAAATGTAATGAGAAAAAAATTAGAGAAGAAACAGGGCTATTATGGTTGGGCAGTGGGTTTGGTACAATCAAACTAAAAAAAGGTCAGGGAAGTCCCAATTCCTTTTGTTGGATAAAGAATATTTATATAAATACAACATATTTTTTAAAATTTCTGTTTGAACAGTCAAGAAACTTAGAGCTAAACTCAAAACTCATTTACAATAAAAACAGAGCATTCCATGTATGTGCTAGCATTTACTTTGTTTACTTGCACCTTTTAACCTGATTATATCTGGTTTTCGTTTTCTTATTTTGGGTCCAACTTTGTATGGGATCCAGAGTCCCATTTTTAGGAATAGATATGATGTAATCCTTAAACATCAAATTAAAAAAAAAAAACAGACAAAAAACTGTGTCAATGGAAGTAAAAAAAAAAAAAAAGAAGTGAAACGCCCTTTTTTTTCAGACCAAAGGAAACTCTCTCCTTTATAAGTGTATTGACTGATGAGTAATTTCATCTCTAATTTGATTAGGAATATTTCATTTTCCGTTATAGTTGTCTTAAAGCACACTCTTCTCTGCTTCTGTTTCCATCTTCTCTCCTCCCCTCCTCTTTCTTCTTCCCTGGATTCCTGTCTCTCTTTACTTCAGCCTTTTCTCTACTTCTCCATTCCTTTTCTTGTCCGTCCTGTCTTCACTTCTTTGCTCCCCTCCCTTCCCCTCCTTTCCTTTCCAGCTTTCCAAGAACAAATAGATCGGTTTTTCCTCAATAAACTTGGCCTTTCTTCTTTCAAATACAAAAAATAAAAATAAAATCTTTACTCGTGTTGCTTCAATATCTTTTTTGGGACCATGGATTTTTCTAAGACCGCAGCCATGCTTAGGATCACACATGTTGGTCAGCATTGCAGCTTTCTCATTAAAACGAGATATTTACAAATTGATGGCAAATGTAAGCTAATTATCAATAATGTGGATTTATATCCACATCTTCCGTTGCTGCACTCGATTTTTTTTTTTTGCATCAGTATCTTGAGAAACTGCTTTGTGGCAGCTTTAGTGCCTGCCAGGTCATTGGAAGCCTGAATGTTGACTGCATTCCCAGGCAGCTGTGCTAACTCAGGCCATGTCAACCTGAAATTAATGTGTGCAGCTCTCAATCAAAAAAGGTGAGCTTTGTTTTTAAATAAACTTTTGAGGATCTATTGTGTATGCCAATAATATTTCTCTTTAGTTATTTTTTATGTATAGGGATGGGAAAACACTCATTTTATGATTATTAAAATAATAATCTCATTAAAACCTCATTCTTAACTTTTGAATAAGTTCTAGAGATGGCATACTTATGCTTATGACAAAGTCTTTACAAGATTATAGGAATCATAGAGCCAGAAATTTGAGTAGTTTGGTGTATGACTGTCTCTGCTAGATTATGTATGTGTTAATTGAAAAGTTCTGTAATAATGAGTATTTTACTTATTTATTGCTTTTTTTTTTTTTAGATCACACCTGGCAATGCACAGGGGTTACTCCTGGCTCATGCAGTCAGGAATTACTCCTGGCGGTGCTCAGGGAACCATGTGGGATGCTGGGAATCAAACCTGGGTTGGTCGCGTGCAAGGCAAACGCCCTACCTGCTGTGCTATCATTCCAGCCCTATAATGAGCATTTTGGATAATAAATGATCAATAATGCTTTGAAGAAAAAACTTAAATATTTTCTTCTGCATGGTTGTTTTATAAGAATGATAATGGAAAATACATGTTATATTCCCTAGTGTTAAAAAGAGAATTGGCTGGGGCTTGAGCAATAACACAGCGGATAGGGCGTTTGCCTTGCACGTGGCCAACCCGGATTCGATTCCCAGAATCCCATATGGTCCCCTGAGCACCGCCAGAAGTAATTCCTGAGTGCAGAGCCCGGACTAACCCCTGTGCATCACCGGGTGTGACCCAAAAAGAGAAAAAGAGAGGGAGAGAGAGAGAGAGAGAATTGGCTGGGGAAGGAGGGATATTGCAATGAGCAGGGCACTTGCCTTGTACCTTGCCAGCTGAGTTCAATCCCCAGCATCCCATATGTTTTCTTACAACCTAGACAAATTGCCACATTAACACTCAGATCTATTTTCTCTTGCAATCTTTATAGAATCCACATAGCATCCTCTAAGTGGCCACAGTGAGTGAAATAGTGATAAATAAGTAATTAAATTACAAAATGAATGCTTCTTAGAAGCTACAGTATGTACTATATAAGTTTACAGATAAAGTTTATATTCATAAATCAAAATTTCTCCCATCCATGGTGGGTATTTTCAATACTTTCCCAGTGAGAAAGTTATTGATTCCTTATAGTTCAACATAGTTTCTTGGTTCCTGATAGTTTCATAGTTTCTTGTCATGGTCATCATCTTAGTTTATCGATAGTTAACAGCATATACTGTCAATTTGGTAAACCACTATGAAAATTATCAGATAACTATCAGAACTTGGTGGTTAGAATCATATCTATACTCAAATTTTATGCCATGTCTATCAGGTCTATCAGCTTAAAATTTCAGGTCATGCCAAAAACTATATGAACTGGTATTAAAATTGTTTGAATCCATGTTTCTGTCTCAATATCCCTAAATCCTTGTAAGCATGTTTGATTTACTTGTAGATTCCATTCTCCCTAATAGAGTGAAGCCTCTGAGAGACTAGAAACATGGTTTTCTTCAACTGTGTCACTTAGCACCTTACACAGTTTTAATTAATGAGATGAAAACTTTGTAAAATGGTAGAGAGATACTGCTTAGTGGGCATGAACTCTTGACCAGGCTTCCCAAATTCAGGTCCAACTTCATCACACATTAGACGCAGAGTTTGTACAAGTTACATAATAATCTGAGTCCTTCTCTCCATCTGGAAAACAGAGATAACAATTCTTTTTTCTCATAAAATTAAATGTATAAAGTACCTGAGATAGTAGCAGATTTACAGCGAGCAATCTAAAATTATATTTTAGTGACCTTTTTTCCATTTTAAATTACTCTTGATTTTTATGTATCTGGCCTTCTAATGACTTCCTAGTGTTTTGTGGGTTAGACACCAATTTTCAATAAGATCACGTAAACAGCTGTTGCCTACAACTTGGTGGAGAGCCAATTCTCTGTTCTCCACCTTTCATATTTCTTTGTATTTCCCAGAGCAGCTAACACTGCACCTTTCATGATTCATCATTTGTCACCAGGAATTTTTATTTTCTCATCCCCTTAGTATTGGGGAGAACTAACATTTACCAGATATCCTCCAGATGCCCAGCTAGGTGTATGATCTTTCCTACCGTAAGGGAGAACAGTGGTATCATAGCTTTCAAAGAGGCCCAGGGAGATTAAGTTTCCTGACCATTTCAGAGTGGTAAGAGGTGTCATGAAAGGTTTTGCTCCATGGTCAGTTATAATTCAAAGGAAATTAATTCTGTATCCTTCCTTATCATTCCTCCTTCTATCTCTTTCCCTGCTGGACTCCCAGCATGCACCCACCCCTCCCCCAACCAATCAATTGTTACATTTATCCCATGCACTCCTTGGAGACAAATATGTTCCTTGCAACATTTTGTCAAAAATTTCACTAAAGAACTCATAAATGGATGGCAGGTCCTGGCAAACCAGGGTAACAAGAAAGCGGTAACCAACACTTTTCCCTGGAAAGACTGATATATTTAAAATAACCATTTAAATATGTATGAAGACAAAGATTAGGACTCACCAGTACTTCTGTTTAGATGCTTCCTGTAGAAATTAGTCTAGGTTTATGTCAGTTACATTTGGGACTGAGGCCTCAAAGATCTCCATCAGGTCCCTCCGATATTCTCATTCTAGGCTAGCTCCCAAGTTCATTAGGTCTATTTCAGGCCCTTCACTGGTCTCCAGCTCTTCTCCCTTAATATATTTACTATGTGTTCATGAGTGGGCATCATGGTTGATTGTGAGTCTGACCGTCTGCTCATTCTTACACCGTGAGAATTTTAATGGAAGAAAGTTATTAACGTGTACACGAGTTAAGCACCTGGCATGTTCTGAATCATCTTTTGAAAAGTAGTAGATTCTTGTTGAGTTACTGATTCATAACAATTGGCCATTTCCCTTTCTATCTTAAGATCTACATATTTGAGAAATATACATTCCCAGAAATACGGCTGTGAATCTAGGAGGAGTCTCTTTGCCAGGGCATCATGAAGATGAAATACACTCTTGACCCAACAAAGAGTCAGAAACATCGAAAATAGGAAGGACTTTTAGGTTTAATTTTAATTTGGGGACCCAACTTTACCTTTACAAGGTAATAATACTGAAAGGTTAGTCTGTACTAGGCAGAATTCATGTAGAGGAGAAGGAAGTCCACTCTACACCACTTGACAGGTCTAAAGTTACTTTCTGAGACTATAAATAACAACTGTAGACATGAATTGAAGAGCTGGAATCTTGGTGGATAATTTTCTAAGCAGGGTGGTGTTTTCTTTCTTGTCCCTTATTTCTTTTTCAAGTGGTGATAATTCTTGAAAATATTTAGAAGAACTGTGTGCTCTGAGAATACTTTCCCTTTCTTTTATGTCACCAGTTTAATTTATCTTACATATTTAAACTCTAGGCATTTATAGAACAGCTTCATAATGAATATATTCACAGAAAGAGTCAGTGCATATGATAAACCAAATATTCAGGTTTAATTTTTTGGTGGCAATTACTGCATTTCACCTATTTTTGAGCTTTTAATTTTTTA
This sequence comes from Sorex araneus, assembly GCF_027595985.1. NCBI lineage: Eukaryota > Metazoa > Chordata > Mammalia > Eulipotyphla > Soricidae > Sorex > Sorex araneus. The sequence goes on along the minus strand of NC_073306.1, from coordinate 159,100,371 downwards.
TTTCTCATATTTTGTTCTTTATAATTTGGCCTTGATTTCCCTAAAGAGAGCCCATCCATTGGAAAATGTAGACATGGCCTCTCACTAATTCTCTTTTAAAAAGGTACATTTAATATCAATTTTCTCTGTCTCTTTCCTCATATATTTGCCCAGTCCTGCAATGACTAAGCATTGGCAGTAAATCCAGATATCTGTTTTAATTCATTTCAGGGTTTTCTTGATTTTTCTTTCATACAAATTTTTGCTTTTCAGAATGCCTGTATTACTGATGCCATTGAGAATCCCTTTATCTCCCAAGCATTCATCCTTCCTTGTCCCCCCGCCACCCCTGAGTGTGGGATTGGCACTCACTGCAAGGGGAGTGGGTACCCTATTTCTGATATACATACATTTTCTCCAGTCAGAAGTCTGAGTGTCCACTTAGGAGAGGAGGGGAGGGAAGATAAATAATTGGTGCTATCCAAGGACAGTAGATACAAAGGCCAGGGGGATTGCCCCATAGCTGGAAGCCTGCTTCATGAGCAGAGGGGAGAAGGCAGATGGAACAGAGAAGGAATCACTAAGAAAATGATGGCTGGAGGAACCAGTTGGGATGGGAGATGTGTGCCGAAAGTAGATAATGGACTAAACATGATGACTTCTCAGTGTCTGTGTTGCAAGCCATAATGCCCAAAAGTAGAGATTATGGGGAATATTGTCTGCCATGGAGGCAGGGGGAGGGTGGAGGGTTGGATAGAGAGACTATACAAGGGATATTGGTGGTAGGAAATGTGCACTGGTCGAAGGATGGGTGTTTGATCATTGTGTGATTGTAACCCAAACATGAAAGCTTGCAACTATCTCATGGTGATTCAATTAAATAAATAAATAAATAAACAATAAATAAATAAATAAATAAATAAATAAATAAATAAATAAATGGTGCTGATTATCAGGAAGAAGATGGACTTTATTGTAGATTGTCCATGTCATTTGGGGTCCTCTCTCTGCCCCACCCACTCCCTCTCCACTGAGTTTGTGAAGTAGTTCTTAGCTGCATTTTCTCAATGAATAAATGGACTTGGGGGATCCTCTCCTGAGAGTGTGGAGGTCGAATGCTTTCAAATGGCTTCCTATTCTTGTCCAAGTTTCTCCAGTGCTCTGCTCATCCCTAAAGTAGTCTGCATTCAGCTTCCGACTGTGTTCCAAAGTGCTTGTTCCTAGTGACACAATTCAAACGTCCACAGAAGGGTCTGGAATATGAACAAGACATACTGCTCCTTCAGCAAATGCTCTTTTTTAAAAAAAAAAAAAGACTTCAGACCAGATCTCAAAATAGTATTAATCAGAAGTATCTGACGTTAATTCCTACTCAAGTATAATCAGTTTGGTTTGATTTTTTTTTTCCTTTTTTGAAAGTAGTCAAGATAGTGGCCCTAAGATCTCAGAATTGGGGCCTGGAAAAATAGCACCACAGGTAAGGGTCCTTGCATTGCATGGGGCAGACCCAGGTTTGATCCCTAGAACCCTATAGGGATCCTGAGCCTGCCAGGAGTGATTCCTGAACAGAGCCCAGGAGACAGCTCTGAGTACTGCTGGGTGTGACTCAAAAACGAATGAAAGAAAAGAATTTCAGAATTGATCATTATATGCCCATTTCCTTAAATGAAGTTGGCTATCCCTGTCTTTGTTCTAGATTCATAAGATATAAGGGGATGGAAGGAGGCAAACTACTCTGGTTTTGGTTATGGGAACCCACACCAATGCATGTTGGATCTCCAACCCACCAGGTTACACGGGTTTTTTGAATCTTTCTTAAAATTGTATCAAGGCCAAGTTGCTAAATTTTCAAAATTCTAGAAGATCTACACTCTCCCTTACCCTCAGCTTTTTATAAAAAATGAATTCACCGGCGTTTGTGTAATTTATAATTCCTAGATTAAGAGATTAGAGAACCTAGAATCAGCTTCCCTTTCTGAAGATTTAAAACATAATGAGACTTTAAGAGTCATGATTCATGTCTATTCCTCTTATTTGACTACGCTTCTAAACAAAGGCTATAAATTGCATATTGAGAATTGATCTAATTGGTGATGTTAAGAGTCCAGGGCAAAGTCTGCTGAGTTGTTTTAGACTTCACAAATCATATCTACTTCATGGTACAAACTTGCATGGGCATGCATTTATGGCATCAAAAATATCTTTGTAATAAAGCTTGCCACGTGCTCTTAAGATATGTCCTAATCTGGCCTTTGTTTGCAATTGCTAATTTCAAAAGGAGTCTCATTTGGTTAAGGGAGAAGGGTGGCATTAGAAGCATAAAAACACCTTTACTGGGAGTGGTCACCAGTGATCTGACTCAGCTACCCTAGATTAATGTTTAAGAGGGACCCACAAAGACAGGCCCACCATTTCAAAAACTGAAATGTCAGATCCCATTCATAGACATCTTCCATATGACTTCTCTTGGTGAGAGCTCAGCCTTTGTTATGATTATGTTCCTGTCTAGTCCTGGCTTTCTTAAATTCCCTGGTGGCTTTAACATGAGGTGTGTGTGTGTGTGTGTGTGTGTGTGTGTGTGTGTGTGTGTAGAATTTTCACCTTCCTTATGAGTATGGATCTATGGTTCTTTTATAATTTGTTGTTGATGAGGGCTTGAAATGGGCCCCTGGGCCCCTAGATGTCCAAGTCATGTGATTATTGGGCACATACACACACACACACACACACACACACACACACACCACAATGACATTTTTTCTGCATTGCCTGCTATCAAAAGTCACAGATTTAAAATCAGACAAGACTGATTTCAAATTGCAGGTCTTCTTCACACCAGATTTTATCTTGAGGAAAGTTACTTCAGTTAGCTCTAAGTTTTAGCAAGTTTATCCTCAGAATCCACATAATGATAGCATGGATTCTTATCACCTATGTAAGAATTAAGTGAGATAATGCACTTAACTACTCAACAGTGCTTGCCACATAGAAAATATTCACCCCATGCTGTATATCACTTCTTTGTTGCTATTGTTGTTATTCTCACTTAAGCAATATGAACTCTGAACTTTAGAGTAGTGAAGAAGACCCGTTCTTTGAAAGGTAAAGGAGAATGGGAGGGAACATGAGTACTTTGCTTCATTTTCCCTTTTCCAGACTTGTTTATTACAGTTGTGTGTTGCCATGGAAACTTGGGGGATTAGGATGGCATTATTGAGTTAAACATTCAATGAACCCTCCAGGAAAGCATGTATGTATGCATGCCATAAACAGTTTTTAAATGAATGGGTTATGGGGGGGGGGGAGTGTGATGAAGGGAGGTCTTAAGATGCTTCCTACCTTCTCTAAGAGAATTGTGACCGAAAGTTGGATACTGTGATCATTGCCCTGAGTTTGCCCCTTTGAGGGCCATTTTATAAAGTTGCCTGTAGTTACAGTCAGAATTTCAAAATGGGAAGCTGCTCTTTACGTATCAGTCAGTGTGGCGTTCCAAAATAGATTCTGAAGTCGAAAAGAACTCCGAGTGTTTTCTGAGAAGGGTTGACCTCCTTTCATGCCACTTACTGTGAATTAAAGCTGCAAGGGAGAACTAGTTTGGGCATGTGGTACAGAACTTAGAGCCACTGCTGCCAGGGAACAAGATTTGTGTTTCTAAGGAGATACAACAAAAAGGAGAATGCTTTAAGAGCTAGTGGCTGTCAGAGTGTAAAAGTATCTATGTTCAGAAAGAGAAATAGAAGTTGAATTAAGTAATTTTATACACACATCGCAGGATGCCCTTCTGCTAGTAATTCTTAAATGCAAAAGCAAATAGTTGTGGCCACAAAAGGCTTAGTACATCTCAGCTGATTTTGTTTCTCCGACTCAAACTGGCTGCGTTTGGTTTTGACTTGCTCTATGCATGTGACTTGAAGATGGTCTGACTCTGGTCTGTCATTTTGTTGGTTTGTGTTAGTAACAGGGGACAGAGGGTGACATATTCCAGCTGAGGTTTTGGCAAACATTTGACGACCTATTTCAAATAAATGAAAGGAGGCACACCCTAATTCTATCAACTCGGGCCCCCAAAGAGAAGCTTCTCCCAGTGTCTCTAATGCCAGTTCCAGACATTGTGAAGTGAAGCATGAAAGAATGCTCTGATTGAGTTTGTGGGATAAAGTATCGGCACCAGAGAGGAATCCGAGGGAGACAGCACCAAGGAAAGACTACAGTCCAGTTATATTTACTTAGTGCCTCTGCAATCGGGTTTTATTTTCCATAGTTGGAAAGGGAACCACCTGTCTCGAGTGCTGATGTCAGAGCTCCCTGGAGACACGGGGCTGTTGGAAAGCACATGATACTGTATATATTTGCTCTCATGGCCATATCTGGCCAAATTTGGGTTTCAGATTTGCATCCTATTGTGGTGTTCATTGAGTAGCGACTCCCAGGTGCTCCCCCATGTCACTATGCCCTTGTGAACTAAAACGCAGTATGGCTAAGTGCCTGTTGTGAGCGTTCTTTTGACTTGTCGTGTAGGTCCCTTCCACTGCAGTAAAATGACTCACACTCCTTTCCAGTTTATCATCTATGAATTCCATTTTGAAAGTGAATATCAAGAGGTATCAGTGCTGGGCTTGGAAGCTAGTCATCCTGCTGGCTCTGTGCTTTGATTTTATTTCTTATGATTTAAAGGTTTCAGGTGTAGGCCGTTAGAGACAAAAACAAGAAGATGAACTCGGGTGTCCTTTTCCTCTTTTTCTTTTTCTTTTTTTTTTTTTTGCTGGTAGCATGTCTGTCGGTGTAAAAAATATTTCTGGAAGGGGAATTAAAGGCCTAATGACTAATTTGGAAGACAGTATATTAGGACCATGAATTTCAAGGGACCTATAACTTTATTCCTTTTTTTTTTTAAAGGTTTTCAAAAAGTTTGATAACCCACTGCTCTAGTTCTTAGTTTCTGGGGGATAATTAGGCCTTTTAAACCCAATTTCTTATGGAACTACAAGGGGCACAGCACTGTACAACAGCTCCAGGAGGCAACATTTTATATCAAAGACCACGAATCATGATTGAATTATCCCACCAACTGGTATATATTATTCCACCATCCTGGGTATATGTCCAGACCCAGGAAATATAATGCTATCAACATTACTCAGAAATTACATAAAAATAGAATTGTTTCCAACAATTGCAGAAGGCTTGCTATTAGTGGAGTTATTCATTATTTTAATGGTGCCACACAATCTGAATTTGAATATCTTTACCAACTTGCGAATTCTATGGTGGCTATACAAAATAAGTGGAAAACGAGAGACTCTGAGAGTGTAAATTACATTCTCGGGCCACCTCAAATCAATGTCCTATTAGGGATCAGAATCAAGGTTCTTAATTCCCAGTATACCCATGATGCACACCTGCAATTAAATTAATATTTTAAATGATGTTAGGTATCTTTTGCCTCCAACCCTAAAAATAGAGTAAATAGGTTGATCTCAGACTCCCTGGTTCCTCTAATCTTTCCTCTAGTGTAGGATTTTGCTCTGAACCATTAAAAGTGTTATAATATATGATTGATATTAATTAGTTTTCTGTAAAGTACTGCACTCCTTAACATGAACTGAACTAGAAATAAATATATTACCATGAATTAAGATTTTACTAGTTGCAAAGAAGGATTGGATGAAGGCACCTATGTGAAATCCTAAGTACAGGCGTCAAATTGAATTAATGCCAGCACTGCCTTGAGATTAATTTGAGTACTGAATAAGAAATAGTATACCATAACGTAACTGTGTTTACTGAATCATTTTTGGCATCAAAAGCTAAAGCTACATTATAGATGCAACAACAGGCTTTTCTCCCTTGGAAGACAGAGGCGGGTGCATTTTGTAATTAAAGTGAATCTTACCCTCTGAAAAATGTCTCTAGTCTCCAGGAAGAAAACAGTCTTCTGTAGAACATCGCCTCCTTGGATACCTCAACTTTGTGTTCTTTGTGTTGCTCTTGTTCTTCAGTATTTTCATGTTTCACTATATGATCAGCTCTATTTTCTGTCTTCCTGATTTACAGTACTGGGATAGACATCACTATAAATTTGCATCTCATTCTCTATATTTTTTTAAAAAGCGTGGAAGGTGTCGAAAAGATGTATGGGATGCCTCAGGGATGTTCTAGAAGGGATTCCTGATTACAGAGCAGTGCAAGATAAATATTGTGGATCTCCTATGATGATTTTTCACAGACTGGGTTGTGAATAGGATCACCCAGAGTTGTGTACTGGTGGGTGCCTGCTGTCTTACCCTCTTTCACTGTGAAATTTTCTAACTGTGGAATTGAATACTTTTATTTGTATGTATGACATCACTTTTGCAAGAACTGCAAAACTTTGGATGGGCACCATATACAAAGCAAAATATATGAAAATTATACATATCATACATTTAATTTTACATTACTAGTGACCAAATTTAGAAAAAGAGAATTTCACTTTTTTTTGACCCAGTGTTTCTGGAATAGTATATGTGTGTGTGATTAATATAAATTGTTGAGATACTTCTATTTACTTTTTTATGTTAATACTTTGATATTTATTAATATTTTACATTTATAGAACTTCTCAGTATCTCAGTTTTGGCTAGATCCATTTTTAGTGCTCAGTAGCCAGATGTGGGCAGTGGCTGTTGTTTTGAAAAGCACAGTTTTTTAATGTATATGCCAACTTGGCAGCATTTTAATACACAAGAAATTGCTTGCAGGAAAAAAAGCTCTTACATATCCAAAAGAAGATGTAACATATCCTTTGTGCCATTATATCAACTTAAAAAGTGAAAGTATGATTGATCACAAATCTCTAAGAAGAATATGAATATTAAGACATTTAGTTGATAGGGCCACTGGTGATTTTGTATTAAATTATTTTGCTCCCGTGGCTTTGTTTTCTATTCTTCCCCCATAGATATCATCATTTAAAAACATGATTTGATACTTTGTGTTTCCTCTCACATTTTCAAGCTCATGGTATTTTGTCAGTTTTCATATAGCATATGGATGTCTTCTTGTTTCTTAACAAAACTCTTGGAAGAATTTTGGCTCAAATAACTTTTGTGGCCTGCATAATGACAACAAAAACTATTTTCCACACTTGCTGCTTCTGGTTTCCTAAGAGGCAGAGCTAGGTCAGGACTAGCATGAGGCAGATTTTGCTTTTCTTCAGGTAATCAAAGACATGAAGTCACTTGGCATCCTTATCGCATAGTGGATGGTCCTGTGTTTGCATATACAGAACGTGAACCTTCAAAAATAATCTACTGAACTTTGCTTCTAATATTTTTTCAAGATGGATGAGCTTGGTACATAATAGATTAACACACCTATTTTCTAATGTTGCATGATGTTAAATTGAGTTTTAAGTATTCCTATGTGAAGAGCAAGGAAACATTATTCAATACTGATACCAGTCCCTAAACTCATAAAACTCAGTTTCCGAAAGCTAGTTATGTGAAATATATATTTATATTCCATAAAATATGTGTGGAATTTCACAGAATGTCAGGTTGAATATTTTAATGTCAGGTTGAGTTCTATATCTATATCTATACCTATATCTATATCTATATCTATATCTATATCTATATGTCACACACATACATATACATACATACATATGTGTGTGTATTAAGTGAATCAAATTTTCAACTCTAAACTTTAGCATTTATACCCTTCGTTCAAAATTCATTATAGAAGGTTATCATTGATTTGGCTGGAGACAGACAGACAGACATACACACACACACACACACACACACACACATATATATTATGTATATATATAGATATATATTATCTAATGCCATTCCATCTTTTTGGTAAAAGAAACATGAATCTAGAATGTTGAAGTAATTTTTTTCCAAGGTCACATAAACAAACCCAGATGTCTGATGCCTTGATTTCTACTTCACTACTATGTGTCTATGTGATTTAATGTCTTCTTCAAAGAAGGTGGGTTGAATCTTTAGATTTTTTTTCTGTAATGGAGAGGTAGCAAGTTTTAATACTTTATAATAGCAACCATTTATTTTTTATAGTTCACACAAATTTGATTAAAATATAATGTGAATAAACATATTTACTTAAAAGTTCAGCTTTAGGAATTGTCATAAACTCAACATATTCATATAACCAGTACTGAAAACAAGGTAGAAACTATAATGAGCTTCCTTGATATGCTTCCCTTCCATCATTCCTCCTGCTCCGCTCCCCTCACACCTTAAATCGTGACTTTAGGGGCTTAACTCAGGTATATCTGTTTTTGTACTTTTCAAATAAAGAATGAAATAAGAAATTACATACTCCTTTTGGTACATCTGCCTTCCTTTGCTACTGGTTATGTTTGTGAAATTTATCTGCATTTTTGTATATGAGTTCTTTCACTTTCATTACTGTATTTGCTTATATTTTGAGGTTTGAGAGCTCTATCAATGAAAATTTGAGGTATGAAATCTCTATCAATGCTAATATATTTTAAGAGGAATTAATAGGTTAATTGAACATCAGTTATCATTTAAGTTGCTTCCCTCTTTTTTAGAAAATCATTCGTCATTATTTCATTTCCATCCAGACCTCAATTATGGTACTTTAGCAGGTGGAATGTAAGGTACATACCATCAAAGCGCTTTTCTCCTGCAGTTCCATACAATATTCAACCTAGGATAATGTAATTAAGTAGACAAAGACTGCACCCTCTAAACATATTCAGGTGAGAGCACCAACTTCCTGATGCTGCTTACCTTTGTATGACTGTGCAAAAGGTTAGGTGTGGCCTACTGCTGTGGTCTCCTGAGTTCCCTGCTTGGAACTAGGTCTTCGAGGATGAGTGGTAGAAAGTTTCTCCTGTGGATTTGTGCGAGTGTTTTTTTCTTTTTTTCTTTATCTTTTTAATGATGTAGGAAAATAATCCATTTCGATCATCTTTGAGGGGCAAAGTACAACTTAAGTTCTTTAAACAATAATAAGAACTTTTGGTTTGTTGAAAAGGGAACACCCATATCTTATAAACTGCCTTTAGAAACTGTTTTACAGGCACCAGAACCAAACTTTCTTAGATTTGTTTCCTTGTTGTTTCTTTTCTCTGGGTGCTGGGAAAGGTGAAATTAAATTGCAGGGCCAGAGAATGCAGCTGGAGAAGCCAGCATTGTGTGAGAACAGCTGGTGTTATCATGCCTTTTTCCTGACTGAGGTTTATCATTTACCTGGGCTTACTTGGCTTACTCCATTGTCACTGGGGCTCCTCATTTTCTCTGAGGGAATTTAGTATGCTTGAGGCTTTGGTATTCAGCCCTCAAGGAAAAATCTCTGAGCTGGGAGGCATTCGAAGATGCTAAGCCACAGATCTGCTGTCTCCTGCTAACCTGGGATGTATGTAAAGAGAACAAGTGAGTTGAAAAATTCTGTAACTAGGGCTGGAGCAATAGCACAGCAGGTAGGGTGTTTGCCTTGCATTTGATCAACCTGGTTCGATTCCCAGCATCCCATATGGTCCCCTAGCACTGCCAGGACTAATTCCTGAGTGCAAAGCCAGAAGTAACCCCTGTGCATCTCCGGGTGTTACCCAAGAAGAAAAAAGGAAAAAGAAAAATTCTGGAAACCCTTCCCTCCCCAAAGACACAGGCACTATCTCACCTGTGACACAGCCTTGCATTAATTCAAGTTCTAATATATTTTGCCCCCCACCCCTAGTAATAACTCAGATTATTCCATTCAGGTGAAAAAACAGGATCAAGGTCTTTATTTTGCCAAATATTTTCAAATATCCTGATCTTTTTGTCTGTTTTTAAATTTAAGGGATGGAATGCCCAGACATTAGGAGGCAGACAGGTTACTTTTAAGTTCCTAGCTCCCTTTCCACTATAGACCATACTTCTATTTGCAAAGTCTTATATTCAGGATCCTATCTAAATCTTGCCTCTGCAGGTAACATCCTTTCTTACCTATTGTAAAACCAAATTACATGTTTAGTGTGTGAAATTGCCTCTATATGAATAAGTAGGAAAATAGCCACTATCATACCAGTTGTGTGTTTTTATTTTTTTTAATTTATTTTTATTTTTTTTGTTTTATTTTATTGAATCACCATGTGGAAAGTTACAAAGTTCTCAGGCTTATGTCTCAGTTATACAATACTCAAACACCCATCCCTTTACCAGTGCCCATATTCCACCACCAAAAACCCCTGTATATCTCCCACCCCCCGCACCCCCACCCCGCCTGCATAACTGATAAATTTCACTTCATTTTCTCTTTACCTTGATTACATTCCATATTTCAACACAAAACTCACTATTGTTGTTGGAGTTTCCCCCCATAAAAGACAGCCCTACTGCCAAGGAAGCATTTGATAATTAGTTTTTCATTGCTGAGAATGAAGAGATATGAAGTCCCACTGCTCCAAGTACATGACCCTTTTATTTTCCTTTTTTTTTCTCTTCCTCCTTCCTGCGCTGCCCAATTTGTACCTGCTTGATAGACCTCATAATATGGTGGACGCCACGCCACGTTTCTCCCTGAAAATGGGAAACAACTGGGAAAGAGGGATATTTCCTCTCCTCGGCCGGCGTGGGGCTATGGCTTAGTTCACAGTCTAGAGAAAATGGCTGCTACTTTGATTACCTTCAGTATTTCAACAAAAAACTCAGTTATTGTTTGGAGTTTCTCCCCAAAGTCAGACCTGCTAAAAAGGAACTGTTTCACGTTGCTGACAATTAAGAGATGTTAATTGGCTTTGGATTTCTGTATAAAGTCCAGGGAAAATTCTGCCAGAAATTGCATCCCTGCAAGCTTTTACTTCCCTTTTGTGGTGCTCATAAGATGGAAAAGCCTGGAGAGAGAAACCCTTCCTCGCTGTCTCCGCATGGGGCAGTGGCTCAGTTCACAGTCCAGAGGCCTCTCTTCCAGCTGCTAGTGTCCAAAGTTGCTCAGTTGGCCTCCGGGATCACGCTCGTGCAGCAGCTGAAAGGCCAGACACGTGTGGCTGGTGCGCTTAAATATCGGCAGAGGGCGGACCGGTACGCCCCGCCCCCCTCCCCCGGGAACTCCCACGCGTCCCACAGCAGCCGGGCTGGTACCTCCATTTTGTGCTCAGAAATCAGTGATCACCATGCTGTGCCCAGAAAGGAAGGGTTGAGAGAGAGAATTCCTACCCGCCTGGCGCCGCATGGGGCAGAGGCTCAGCTCACAGTCCAGAGGCCTCTCTTCGAGCTGCTCGTGTCCAAAGTAGTTCAGTTGGCCTCCGGTATCATGCTTGTGCAGCAGCCGAAAGAGTTGTGTGTTTTTAAATGCCCATGCCATTGAAGATAATCCATGCTAAAATTGAGGCAGGAATGCTGTTTCTCTGGGCCAGTGGCCTGGGATGGGTAAGAAACCCTTGTTGGTAGCAGCTGGGCTTTTCAGAGTCATGTGTGTGGTTGAAAGTATTATATTTCACAAGTTCTCTTGTGTTCTGTTTTTGTTTATTTTTTGAAGGTCAGGAAGTTAAATATTCTTATTGCAAAGGAAATTGAGCACCTTTTATACTTCCCCCTCAACCCCCACCCTGCCCTGATTTTCAATGGCTTTGAAGAAACATTAGGATTCACCCTGAAGGAAGAGGGCTTCTCTCACTGCCTATCTCTGTCACATCAGACATATGGAGAAAGTGCGCAGGGATCTTACATAAAATTGAATATGACCCAGTCCTTTGACAAATAAGAAACCGAGGTTAAGAGAACTGCCTAGAGTTGAATTGCAGACTGGTGACAGTTCCATGAACATTCAGATTCTTTTCTTCCCTTTTCTGTCTAAATGATGATCCACAAACTGACTCTACTTATCAGGCAGATTTGAACCTCGTAGATTCTTTCAGTATCCTGGGCTGCACTTGCTTGCAGACTCCTCACCCTTCTTCTCATGAAAATTCTTAATGACAGCGGTCAGAAGGATAGTCGAGCAGGTAGGGCATTTGCCCTGTCTTGGCTAAAGTGGGTTTGATCCCCAGCAGTACACATGAGCCCTGCCAGGAGTGATTCCTGAGCACATAGTCAGGCATTATGTCTTGAGTACCTCCAGGGGTGGCCAGCAAACCAAAGCAACCAAAATACCAGTGATCAGAATGGGACCACACAGATGTAGAAAGAATGATGTTCAGGATAATGCCTGTAGAACTGTGAGAACTTTGGCAGAGAGAACACATGAGGACCTGCTGTGTTGAACCAGGGATTACCACATTTAGAGACAGTTGAGATCCAAAAGTTCACTTGTGAATTGCGGGTTTGAAATTTGGGGAACATTTTCCCTGGCCTGTTCATTTCTCTCACCTCCAGAAGAAGACTCATCTTTAATGCCTCTACCTTAAACCTCCCTCTGCCCCAGGCCAAAGTTCTCTTCCTGAGAAATGGTCTTCATCTTTAAATCACATCCTTCTTCAAGCATTTGCTTTTCTCTCTCCTTAGTATGTGCTTCTATACTTCTATAATCTACTAGAAGGGACAAAAATGAACAAATAGATCTTATGAATATATAACTGAAATCTCCTTAATAATACTAAGGAGGGGGCTTTGCAGCCGAAGACCTCTGGAATCCAGCCACAGCCATGCTTAAGGCACCTCTCCACACGTTTGGATGAGCCTCGCGCATGAAGGAACTGGCAGAGAAACTCAGGTGTGCTGGACCTGGGGCTGAGATCTCTAAGTCTGCTTGAAACGGGACTGGGCCTCTTCTGCCCAGATCCCCCATTTTCCAGTAGCTAGGCAGTCACACCCAGAAACTTCCCCTGGCACCATGTAATCCCATCAATGGCCAATATCCAGAGACTATAAAACCAAGCTCCCAGAAGCTTCACGGCCACATGACATCTTATAGCCTAGTTCTCCCTCTCGGAGAACCTGGCAAGCTACCAAGAGTTTCATGCCCGCATGGGAGAGCCTGGCAAGCTCTCTGTGGTATATTCATATGCCAAAACCAGTAACAATGAGGGGTCTCATTTCCCTGACCCTGGAAGAGCCTCCAATGAGGCACCATTGGGAAGGACAAGTAAAGAGAAGCTTCTAAAATCTCAGGGCTAGGGAGAATGGAGACATTACTGAGACTGCTTGAGAAAATTGATGATCAATGATGATGATGATGATGATGATGATGATGATGATGATGATGACGACGACTACCAAGGAGAACTACATTTTTGAATTGAATAGGTGTTCAGCTTAATGTGCTAAAATTTTAAATTGAGAAATCAAGTGAAGATGATAAAATATCTGGGGTAGTTTCCCTTTAATTCAGGATTTTGAGTTTTCTTTATCAGGATGGGAGAGCAGTGCCCCCCAAGTGTTGCTTAGGGGTCCCAGGCAACCACGCTTAGAGATTATCTACCAGTGGGGTCTTTGGTGTAGTATAGGGGCCAGAGGATGCTGCCACGATGCTGGGATACTGAGTGTCACTGACCACTGGGATCATCCCACAGTGCTCTGCTGGGTTCCACCAAGGACAAACCCTATGGAGCGTGGGGGCTTCCAGCTGCTATACCCCAGGGTGCTGGTGCTCAGAGGACAGTGTGGTGCCAAAAATTCAAGGAAACTTTGATGAATTAACCCCTCTACAATGCCCTCTGTCCTCAGGATCAGGAATTTGTAAGAGTTCCTGATATTAACTTTCCAGGGTCACCGATGAGCTTTGCTTCCCAAGAGAAGGATCTGCTGGTCTTGGTATGTCAGATAGAAATGATTTCCTTCTGAAGACACAATGAACTTTTGAGACATATTAAATGTCAGGGATGATTTCTATTTGCTACATTCCCTGTATGTTAAAAAGGCATGGCTGTAAGTTTGAATTTGTACAGTTCTTTGAACATTAAATGCTCATATTTCCCTCAGAGATATGAAAGTTATATGTGTTTATCACATTTTTTTAAATTACAAGAAGGAACATACTCTCCTACATAGAAGATGAAAAAGAATTTATGCCATTAGCTGCTATTAACAGCTTATTATATATTCTCCATTCTTTCTTTCTGAACATTTATACATAAATTTGTTGTGATTATAATTTTTTCAAACACAATTTTTAATATTAGTATGTTTTAAAATTTCTTAGTATGCTATTAAATATTTCTTGCAATAGCCTTTTAATGATATAATTAAAGATAGATAACACTGCTCTATAATTTCTTTAACTAGGCCATTTATACTGATCCTTTGCACTGGTGTTAGTTTTTAATAATGTAAATTATGTAGCACAGACTATCCTCACAATAAAAAACTTTCCATATATCTTGTATTATTTTCATACATAAATTCTTAAAGAAGAATTTCTGGGAATGCCCACTCTAACATTTTTGATTCATATTGCATATTTGTTCACTAGACAAATGTATAATCTTGACAGTCGTATTTGATACCTATTTCTTGTTACTTTGGGAGGGCATTCCTAGTAGTGCTCAGGTTTACTTCTGACTCTGTGTTCAGAGACCACTCCTAGTAGGCTTGGGGAACCATATGTGATACAGAGATTGAGCCCAGGTGGTGGGCACACATGGTAAACTCCCTAACCTGCTGTACTATCCCTCTGGCCCCATGGCCACCTATTTTTGATTGTGATGTTGAATGTGGAGTTCGCTCTTGGTGTAGTACTCTAGATTCTCGTTTTCTCAAGAATCCTGTGAATAGAATGGTTAGCAAATATTAAGGTATTATGTGTCATCAGGGGCTGGAGCGATAGCACAGCAGTTGGGTGTTTGCCTTTCACGAGGCCGACCCGAGTTCGATTCCTCCACCCCTCTTGGAGAGCCCGGCAAGCTACCGAGTATGGAGCCCGCGCGGCAGAGCCTGGCAAGCTACCCGTGCGCATTGGATATGCCAAAAACAGTAACAATAAGTCTCTCAATGAGAGACGTTACTGATGCCCGCTCGAACAAATCGACGAGCAACGGGATGACAGTGATACAGTGTGTCATCAGAGTATTTAGCTTAGAACCTTAAACGCATTGCTTTTTAAGATCTTATTTTCTTTCTACATCTCCATATTTTTAGATCATATATCGAACGAATCACGAAATCCTGTTAATCACCGATTTCTCGGGCGGGCTCAGTAACATCTCATTTCGTCCTTTCCCTGAGATCTTAGAAGTCCATCTCAACTCGGCCCTCCCAAAGATGTTGCACTGGGGGCTCTTCAGGGTCAGGGGAAGGAGATCCAGCTTGTTACTGGATTTTGCATATGAATACACCATGGGAAGCTTGCAAGGCTGTCCCATGTGGGCAGGAAACTCTCAGAAGACTGCCAGTTTCTCCCAGAGGGAGAAGCAGGCTAAAGATACTGCTTTTGAGAGCTTGCTTTTAAGTCTCTCTCTGGATGTTGGCCATTGATGGGATTACACACACCTGGGTTCCTCTGCTGGTACCTTCATGCATGAGGCCTGTCCGAACGTGTGGAGAGGGGCCTTGAGCATGGCTGTAGCTAGGTTCAGGTGGTTTTCGGCCACAGGGAGCTCTGCTCGGGGTGGGGAGGGAAGCTGGAGCCCATCCCCTCTGAGGTGCCCCGGGGAAGACAGCCAGGCGTGCAGGCAAGAGACTCTCATATATATATATCAGAGATCATATATATACATATATATACACATATATATACACACACACACACACATAGTAACTCTACTAGAGTAAAATTCAGCTATCCAATAGTAGGAAAAAAATCTAGAGCAAAAAGAAAGGTAAAATCACCTAAAACCTTTCCAAGATTTGCCTATTGAGATTAAACAAAGAGAATGTTACTCATTTATTCTTCATTTTGAAACTCATTGGAACCAAATCCTGTTTTCTCCTCTAAAATTAAAAAAAAATTAAGCTCAAGAAGACCTTAGCCCTAAAAATCTAAAAATCTAAAAGTATTAGGGAAATATTTGAAGCCCTAAAAGTACGTTTGAAAACTTAAACCCTAAAAGTATCAGGAGAAATGTTTGGCTAAACATATATGTTTTCAATTTAAGAATTTCTATGCCTCAGTCTTCTCTGGTCCTTGCTGACTGCTTTCTGTGAAGCCATAAGAAGCTTTCTAACTAAGTGAATGATTATATTGTTGAGTGTCAGCAGCACTATATATTTTAAAATAGTACCAAATTTAGTAAGATATGATATGATTCCTTTTCAGTTTCAGTAAAAAATTGCCAAAAAATCTCATTGTGCATTTATGTAAATTAATCAATAATTATGTACTATAAATTAATTAACTAAAAAAAAGGTAAGAAAATATAAGTGCACAAATTTGCTAAATATCTAACAAATCAGATTTTAAACATCGTTCTCATTTCTGTTGTCAGTAGACCTACGAGACTTACCTTTTGCTTTATGTTTAGGTTAGTCCACACAGTTACAACTCAGATTAATTTTCACACTATTTTTGTTTTGTTTTGTTTTTTTTGGGAAAAATGCCAAGAGCTGCTTTTCTGAAAAAAGCAAAACAAGAACAACAAGAAAACCTTTCTCATACTAGTCTGTTATGATTGGAATAAAGAATAAGTGAAAACAACTTATTCATTATTACCCTTTGAGACTAGTTTAAAAATATAGCCATATAGATTTAGAGGTGCATTTTAAAATGTAGGCTGATCCAGTTGCACAGAGACTGGATCAGCCTACATTTTAGGCTGTAGAAAAAAAAAAAAACAATTAAAAGATAAAAGAAAAGAGTGAGGCTGTTGACCACCTACCTTTACACTGTTAAAAACCAGTTCAACTAGTGATGTTCTGGGAGGCTTTAAGGCTGTCCACTGACATGCTTGTTCTTCCAAAGGAATTGTTCACATAAGTGTTCTATAAAATAAAAATTTAGGGTACAGTGTTTAGAGACAACCATTTATACCCCACCTGGGTTCTTATACTCTGCTCTAGAACCAACTTTTATTTATTTATTTTTTGCTTTTTGGGTCATGCCCGGCAACGCACAGGGGTTACTCCTGGCAGTGCTCAGGAATTACTCCTGGTGGTGCTCAGGGGACCATATGGAATGCTGGGAATCAAACCCAGGTTGGCTGTGTGCAAGGCAAACACTCTACCAGCTGTGCTATCGCTCCAGTCCCTAGAACCAACTTTTGCATCCTATATAGTCTCAAACATTCAGACACCTAGGCCTGAAGCAACTAGTCTGTACTCAGAAAGTGATGATGACTAAAAGGATCAATTAGCTTTTTTAGGAATGAAAAAGCAAGCCTTTGAATGCTGCTCAGCAATGATAAACTTTAAAAATACTAGCAGTTGTGGGCAGACCCCTTTTCTTTCTGGAAGATTACTATAAGCTGGCCGGCAGAATTCCTAGCAATGCTGGTTTCCAGTAATGCAGGCAATGTCATGGATATAACATTACTCAGGGGTCTCTGCTCTGCTTTTGATTAGAAAATGACTATTTTTCTTCTGTATACTATTTCAGTTCTTCCTACAAGTTTTTTTAGAGGTCTGTAAGCCTGCCTGGTCTAGCTATTATCTAAGCTGTTATCCTTGTCTTGTTTTAGTCCATTTTAAAATGGGTCAACAGATCATATTTATTGGGTACTTTACAAAATTGATTGAAGTGTGTCATATAAAGTGCTGATCATATTTACTACAAATGTTTTCTTTCTTAAAAAGATTCAGCCTTAAATGTGTTCTTACATAGTTTGTCAAAATCTTATAAAAACAAATGGACAAAAATACTTATACTAGTAGTACTAGTAGTTCTTCTGAAATTGTAACTATATAAAATGATGACATTAAAACCCATGACCTTTGTTGTTGTTTGCTCAGATATTTGAGTATCCAATATTTGCGATCCTGTTTAATTTTTAGAAGTGGACATTTATCTGAGGTATGCAAGGTGCTATTTGGGGCCTGCGTGGGGAAGAAAAATCCAAGTGTAAGAGATTTTATCAAATACTTTGGTTATTGACTTGAATTAGTTCAGTTATTAGCAACTCTAAGGATATTCTTCTTTGCCCATCAATGTTAAAGCTTAGGGAAATGTTAACAAAACTGCTGTGAGGGAGAAATTCCATAGTGTGGAATCTCTGTGGTCTGTAGATAGGGAACGTTATGGGCACTCAACAGATGTTAATAAATACCTCTTTCTATTGTTGAAACAAAATAGGGTTGATTCCACTGTGAGTTGTAATGGTTCCTAAAAGGACTTTGCACCTAAAAAAAAAAAAAGGTATGCTTAACGGAAAAGAAAATTTGTGTATTAAGCAAGGAGGTAATATTATCCTATCATATTATTTTACAATTTTAAGGATTGGCAGATCCATAAAATTGTCAGTTCCCTGTACCCATGTCATATGTTTTTTTGGCATCCTTGTGGTACATTGCTGTGGACAGACAAGGTTTCAATAGATTCCTGATTGAAACCAAACTTCTAGGAATGTCAGAGTGGAGGGGGTGTCAAAGGAAGGCTGCAGGGAAGGAAGAGAAGTCTTGGAAGTGAGGGAGAATTATATAGAGAGCCAGGTGGGGAAGCAGAAAACATCAAAGTTGGTAAGCAAATAACAATATACATCTTCAAGGGGCAAGAAAAAAAGTACAACTGGACAGTAGAATTTTTAATTTGAAGAAATAATTAATCAAGTTAGAATATTTATAAAATATCTTTTTCATTAGAGTTTTCATTTTAAGCCCCCAAAGTTGTCTAATATGTCCCAATAATTTATTTAAAATGTTGATTTATATACTGATATAAATTGGAGGGAAAATAATATGATGTAGTTTGTGAATCATGTCAATATTTTGATTACAAATAACCCCTTTTGTGATGTTGTAAGGAAAAAATAAAATAGCACCTCTGGTTTCGGTGTATGTGCTGATTTTATTAAGACAAAGTTGATTATATGACAAAAAGATAAGAAAACACAATATGAACATGTTGAAACATCAGAAACAATTCAACTAAATATTTTAGTATAAATATTTTAGTGTAGTTGAATAAATATACATTCATAAAAGATGGCTAGCATTTAATGAACACAACTGAAAGTATCCGAGAATAGCAAGACGCAGAGATCACCTAAAAATAATTAATAAATGTCAACTCCTTTTGGTCAAGTGACCAATATTATTTCATAGTTGACTATGTGGAGGATAGAGCCAACAACCTTTGTCCTGAATTTTAATAATTTACTGTAGTTTTACATTAAATCAGAATATAATTGGGAAGAGAATTAGTGTTTCTTTGTGGGAGTAGAGTGATGTCCACTAATTGCAGGTATAAAAGCCTTTTTGAGGTTGTATTTTCCTGTTCTTTCTTGATTTGGAAAATAAAATAAAACTATGGTAATTTTCTGCTATTTGTGCAAGGGAAAAGGGTGCCAGTGAAATATACTCAGCTAACCTAAAATGTCAATGCTTATGGCCATCTTTTTTCATCTGATAATGACAAGCATCAATTTTATTAATTTTATCACATTATTCAGGAATTTACTAGCAACTTGTTGCAGAGATCAGAACAGACAAATCTCCTGTAATCTGACTGAAAAAAAGAAAAAGAAAACCTGTCATTTTACTTTTTTTCCCTTTCTCTTTAGTATCTGAACAACTCTATATTTAAAATATGTGTTAGAGCAAATCAGCTCATGTTCCATTTTAATGAGATGGACAATGGAGCAAACATTAAATTGAACTTTAATAGAATGGGAGTTTAAATTCATTATATATACATATATATGTATATATATATGTATATTTATCCCTTGGGGATTGTTTTTATGCTAGGCTAAAATCCAGGGAAAGAACTGAGCTAATTTTCAAAGTATAGTAGACTGAAGATCTTATAAAAGCATACTCACAAATGCACATACACGTGTCCATCTCCCTGAAACTTGGAAGGGTTAAACCCGACCACTGCCCTGTTATGGGAAGGGCTCTTTGTGGGTAACTAGTACCTTGAGTTTGTTATGTATTCAATCTGTAGTGTCATCATAAAACAGTTGCACCTGTATTGGCTCTCATTGTTTCAGGATAGAAGCTGGAAAAAAAAATTAGGAAACTCACAGAATGCATATTTCTACTGATAGCTTCCTCAGTATTTTTCCTTCACCACACGGACATTCTTGATCTCAGACGCAAACTGCACAACCAGGGCACGAGGCTTGGAATCCAATGTTTATACAAAAAGCCACCCCAAGGCAGTTAGAGAGGAAACGTATGGGGGAGGAAAAAAAAAATAAAAAGAGCTGTGGGGAAACAGAGCCGACCCGGGCAGAGCGGCAGCCACTGTTCTTACTAACACTTGTTTTCTGGAAGCCTGTGAGGGAAATGGAAATAATTAGAAGAACCTGAAAGGAGGGTATTTTTTTTCTTGCTTGTTCTCCTTATATGGAGCAAAGCAAACCGCAGTAACACTTGGTCTTTCTTCCCTGCTGCCACGGGGACAGCTGATTTCTGGGTGGAGGAGTTTGTTTATACCTTAACACGTCCAGGCAGTTGTGTTGATTAAACAAACAAAGTGCAAAGGGAAAAAAAAAAAAAGGCAAGACAAATCCTTCTCCTTCTTTGCTGTCCAACACTCCCCCAGTCGAAAATATCTCATAAAAATGCATCATGTGATAAGCTCTTGCTTTAGTCCCAAACCCAGCTAGAGTCTACTTGGAGATCTTAAAATTCCAGCTCTGAGGGAGAGCACGCTGGAGCTCCGAATAGAGCGACTCTGTCATGCAAACAGGGAGCTTTGCCCCTTGCTAGTTTGGGAAGGAAAATAAATTAAAAAAAGATTGCCGGGGATTTTAGTTATTATATGGCAGGGCTTCGTTTAGAGTCTGTGGCATTCAAAGCTGGCTTTAGTCTCAGCGTGATGCTGAAAGCTCCCAAAGTCCAAGTGTTTCCTTTCTTTCTTCTTTTCGTTTTTTTTTTTTTTTTTTGAGCGTTACTTCACTGAGGCAGAGGGCTGCCTTTGAGTGACGTCAGGAGTTTGAGCAGCTAGCTGCACAGGAGAAGGGAGGCTGGGTGAGTGACAGCCCAGCCTACTTTTTAATAGCTTTGTCATGTGACTGGAGACTGTAGTAAGACAGGTGCCTTCAGTTCACTCTCAGTAAGGGGCTGGTTGCCTGCATGAGTGTGTGCTCTGTGTGTCACTGTGGATTGGAGTTGAAAAAGCTTTGACTGGCGTCATTCAGGAGCTGGATGGCGTGGGACATGTGCAGCCAGGACTGTGTATGGAGTGACATCGAGGTGAGCTGGGGCTGGGCTGGGCTCTGCAGCCAGAAGTGACGCTTCCCTCCTCGCGATGCAATAATTCCTGTAAGAGGGGGAAGGGCTTGGGCAAGGAAACGAGGCAGAAAAGTAGCTGCAGGAGCTTTTTGGAAGGGAATCTCAGTCTTATCTTAACTCCTTAAGTTTGCTATTTTAAGGTGGCTCGGAGATGCCTTGAGCAAATCAAAGCTTAGCTGCTGTCATCAGTATCTGTTGCAGTTGGAAACTCTTTCCATGTGCCTTTGGCTCTGTTTCTACTCATATGCAATATTTATGCTCTAAGATATTGATATGAATCAGAAGCTGAAGTCTTTCCAGTGGTGTTTTGTGGCCTGGTTGGAAAAATGCCATTTCTATTTATAATAAGATGAAGATAAAAATATTAAAATGGATGTGCTCAAATATAGTCAGGTTTGACTGGAGTCTGGATTTCCCGCCCCCCCCCCTTCTTCTTGCTCTCTCTGTTCATCAGACAGAGAACTTACAAAATCCAAAATAACCCTGCTGGGTTCTTTGAGATGGCTTTTCCCACAGAACTCCGAACAAGGAAGCTGATTCTTTTCAAACTCCTCTCGGTCGCTGAAAGATTTGGGCAGTGAAATATAAAAATGACGCCTTTCAGGGCAAGATTTTTTCCTTAGCGTCAGTAGCAGGGAAACCAATGGTTAACTCTGCCTGTACCACGGAGAGCTGCCTGAAGTCGGGGAGAGAGAATAGAGTTTATGCAGGACCTTGTGGGACTGCTTGTGTAAAAATAGACGGCAATACATCAATTCCACAGTCTCTGCTGGCCACAATTCATACGGGGGGGAGAAAGCAAGATGTTTCCTCATAATCTCAGGCGTCTAGAGTGACTGGCGGGGTGAGCTGAGAGGGGGCGAGACCGAGGACCTTGTCACGTTTGAATTCAGCACAATGGAATGTTCTCTGAAAGTTTGGGCAACATGGGAAAGCAGCGAAAACTTTCTGTGGACTCTGGTGAGATGGACCCGAATTGAATAGCACAGAGGAGCTGAACTGCTAACAATGAATCTGGCAAATGGACTGCGAGCGCTTCCTCTGGGTGGCTGGGGGCACGTAGGGTAAGAGGGAGGATCAAGTGCCACACGTGATTTGATTGAATAAGATGTCCATGTGGC
Organism: Sorex araneus; assembly: GCF_027595985.1. NCBI lineage: Eukaryota > Metazoa > Chordata > Mammalia > Eulipotyphla > Soricidae > Sorex > Sorex araneus. Next base: position 159,078,041 of record NC_073306.1, on the reverse strand, counting down.
GCAGCGATACACATCTAAAGTGAAAATAATTTGGCAGAGACCGGCTGCGAATGCATTTTTCCTATCTAGCGAGGCGTGCCTTGGCTTCTTAACTCTTTGCTGGGTTTGCAAACGTTCTCTCCCTTTTGCCTCCTCTTGCCTTGCACCTCCTGTTTGCAGATCAGAATGGTTCTTATCTCCTGGTGATTTCTCCTGAGGGCAAAATAGATATGGACAATGCATCTAGCCTGTGGCTATTATGAGTCAGGGTTCCAAGTAGCTTCAAAGTCCTCCTTTTCTTCTTGGAGGAGGAGCTGGAGTAGCTTGAGGCTGGCTGTCTGGCTGGTTCGTGGGTCTCAGCTGCTGTAGTTTCATTTCTCCATCATGTATTATTCCTGATGCCGTTAGGAGTTGATGGAGGAGCACTATCGGAGGGAAATAGGAACAACTTTTTGGCTTAATTGTTGGGATTCCTGCAGAAGTGTCAGAACCATGAAGAGTAGTAGTCTTCAGCCTTTTTTTAGTGGGGGGGGGGCGAGGGAGTTGTTTTGTATTTCATCTCGAGAAGGTGAGGGCTCAGGCTAATTGTCCAGCTGTGGATTGAATTGGCGGTGGTGACCTGAGACTGGCCACTTGCTTCCCAGTGGCTCTGCGGGTGGCAGGCTCCTGGGAGCCTGTGTTCCTCTGGGGATTCACCTCTGCTGGTCTCAAATATTCCAAGCAGCAGGTAACGCGGGCAACTTTCATTTTTTGAATTGTTGATGTTTGCTGTCGGCCTAAAATGTATTGCACATAATGAGGGACAGCACGTTCGTTAAGAAAGGGCTCGCTCACCAAAGCTGTGAGATTCCTCAATACTGCACAGTTGTACAGTCGGGTTACTAAGACCGATAGAGACGATTCTTATCACATACATGCTACTGAGACGGCCACTCTTGGCCATATCCCATCCCACTACCCCAGTGTTGCCTATTTTTTTAAGAAGTACAATTCTTTTTTTTAATTATTATTATAATTAATGTGGCCAAGTCCACTCTTTCTTCTCTCGCTTTAAAATTTACCATCAATGGCACAAAAACCTCCAAAAGGTTAATGGAGAATTATACTTAATTATAATGATTCATTATCATCAGTGCAGTTAAGCTAATTTATTATCTGTTCCTTAACTAAAAGAAAAGTCTGTTGGGGTGAAAGAACATACAATAATTAGCCTTTTGTGTTTAGTGACTGCTTTATCCTCTTAAATCTTGTTATAAAATTAAGGCTACGGTTGTGAAATCGCTGTCATAGTTGCAAAGAGGCTGTAGAATGTGTCTCTGTAATTGCAATAAAGTACACCTGTTACTGATATATAGGGAAGCAGTAAATATCAGAATGTCAGATGAGGACAGTTACAGGGTTTGGACTGTTAAGTTTGGCATCATCCAAAGGCCAAATATAAGTTAATAACAGGAACATTTGCTCCTACTAATGAGTTTTAGATTATCAGGATAATTCCAGGTTCAGAAGCACTGATTTTATTAGCAGCCAACATTGGCAAGAACACATGCGCATTTCTTAATCCTATAACAATGAGAGAGAAGAAAGGAAAAGGAAGATAGGAACTGCAGCCTCCTAAAGTACACACCCACAAAACTCACACCGGGAGTTAGTCTTTTCAGTGGTGTTCAAAAGTTCCTTCCAAATGCAGACTTCTGAAAGGTTAAAGGGTTTAGACTGAACCAGGCCTGGAGAGGGCAGAGAGATGGAGAAAGACAATAATAACTTGTGGACCAATCAGCAAACGCACTTCAGCGTTCCAAAACACAATTTCTAAAATCCTGCTCTCCATACATAGCAGAAACTGCAGTCAGATCCAGAGACTCTGTGTTTTCTAATGTGTTCTTACAGTGTGTTACTGTTTTTGTGCTCCCTCTTTTTAAATGAAGACTGACTCTCAGCCCACAGTGAAATCATAAAATCCTAAGGGATCACATTGCACCATGGCAAAAACCCTCCCCTTGGCTTGGAGTCGGTGGCGCTGTGGAAGAGTAAGCACTGTACAGCCTTTGCGGAGTGGGCTAGTTCAGACTCTGGAAGTTGACCCCAATCACAAAATGTAAACACTGTACCGGAACATCTCTTCTGCCCAATCTCCACTTCCTTATAAACGCAGTCAAGTCTATCCATCTGTAACTTTGGGCTAACACTGATCATAAAAAAAAAAAAAGAAAGACCAATAAAATGATAAGTAAAGGTCATTGCAGAAGATGCCCCCCTCCAATTTCTTTGCGCATGCTCTCCTATGCAGCTGGGGTTCCCTCTGGTGCTTGGTGGTCTTGGAGGAGAATCGCACTGATTTCCAGGCCCCTCCCAAACTCCCCTTACCAACTGCTGACTCCATTACCCAGTACCTACTTCTCAGGGTGGTGTTTCTGAGCAGGCGGCTGCCTATGACCCATGTAATGTCACCTGCCAGGGATGACAGGGGTGCTGGAGGGAAAAAAATCTGCATAAAACTTATTTTATTCAAAATGTAAAATGTCAAGCAGAATCTTCAGTTTCATGCCCCACTGCTGCCCGGCTGTGAAGCACTTCTCAGAGCCTCCAACCTGACCTTGGAGGGTCGGGCCATGAGGGTGCCACTTCGGAGAATGTGTCTTCTGATCTGTGTGTATTCAGCTTGCAGGTGGATTAAAATCCTGATGTCTTTGTCAGCCCCAGACCCCTGCAGAGGAAGTTTCTGCTAGACTCTTCCCAGGGGGCAGTGAGAAACCAAGTCAGATAGCCAATCAGAACTCAGCAGTTCCCTCGTTGATAATAAAGGTTGACTTTCCACAAGAAGCCAGTGTGGGGCAGTTTGGGGACCACGTACACCATGCAAGGAGATGAAAAACTGCACATTTAAAATAGCCTAGGTGACAAGCAGCCCAGACATAGAAGACAAGATCTTAAACTTCAGTTGAGAGTAAAATCATTTTAAAACTCCAAAGAAAAATAGACTCTTTGAATTCAGGTTTAGGGAAAAAAATTTTTAAAAAAAACCGTAAAATTGTGGTGTGCTAGTGTTTTTATATTTAGGCATTGGGTAATCTAGATAGCACACACTCACTCTCACACACATAGCACACACACCTTGCACATTAATCCATGGTGAATGGCAGAAAGATCATCTAGAAAAATAGGATTTTTGTCTTTCATCTCAAGCAAGCCACTTTTAACCTGTTGTAGATAAAGTTCAGAAACTAATGAAAAGCCAAGGAGGAGTAAATGATTTAAGTAACAATCCAAGAGATTGCATCATTAGTTGCTAAATGAATTATATGGATTTTTATGTTTTAATGAAGCAGAAAGAGAAAAGTTTTATTAGTAGAGTCCCTCTGCTCTATTTTCTATTTGGCCATTGCTCATTTTGTCTCCATGATGTGTGAGGGCAATTCCAATGTAAACTCAAACTTTTGGATGTCCCCGGAAAGAGTTATACCCATGGTAGAGTGAAATTTTGCATATAGTAATCCAAGTTTGAAAATATTTTCAAAAAATTTTCAAAATATTTTGAAATTTGGTAAGTGCTAACTCTCAAAGAGATCAAAACCAATCCCATTGACTTCTAACTTGAAACTGAGAGACGCTTCTGGGGAAAGCATGTCACTGATAATTTGGGGGGTAGAATTTTGGATGAAATGGATCAGGCAATATATCCTTTTGGGAGCAAATGAGTAAAAGGATTTAGGATATATATATTTTATTCTGGTGATAAAGCCCTAGAAACAAACTGTGGTGGTGTCGTTGAATTAGCCAGGGTTAATTCCTATCACATGCTATTGCAGTTTAATAAATTCCTGCAGTTAATGAAAGCTTTCCTCCTGCCTCCTGCAGTGTGCAGCTCTGGTTGGTGAAGACCAGCCTCTTTGCCCAGATCTTCCTGAACTTGACCTCTCTGAACTAGACGTGAACGACTTGGATACAGACAGCTTTCTGGGTGGACTCAAGTGGTGCAGTGACCAATCAGAAATAATATCCAATCAGTACAACAATGAGCCTTCAAATATATTTGAGGTAAGACAATTTCGTGGCGAAAGTTCATTTCTCATTGAGCTGGCTTGAAACACAGACTAACATGATTATTGATTTGAAACATAACCAGGACAAGGTCTCACTTTCCTGTTATCAAAATATTTAAAGATGCTTAGGTACTGTCTATCTTATAAAATGATTTTTGGAGGACAAATAGATTTTTTGGTGGAAGACTTGGAAACCTGGATTTTTGTTGTTGTTGTGATTGTTAGAATTAACGGGCTTAGGACAAATAACAGAGTACATTAAATTGTGTTGAAATAATACAGGATTGTGAAATTAGTGGCAAGGAAAAACAAAGGTCTAAACCTATTTATTTCTGTTTACTTCCCATTAAAAATGATGGTTGGTATAAATTTAGATAAAATGTAAAACAATACATTTTTTAATCAAGGGATTAGTTGTCTACATTATTTGATTTACAGTGTTGATGAGAAGTTTTATGTTTGAGAACTTCTGATTGTGTATGAAAACTTCTAAACTTGACTCTAATACTTACTTGTGAGTTAGTCAAAATTAATCAACTTTTCAGTACTGAGAAAATAATCTCCCAAACTTTAGACTCTTAGAAATCTGCCCTATAATAAGTCAGAATGTTAATCAACTACCATTATGGTGTTACTTTGGAGAAAAGAAGTTCCTTTCTTCTCAGATCAGTACTCATTTACTTGAAAATAAATGATTTCTTATAGGCACTGGCATTAAGTGAGGACACTGGCATGTGAAGTGAATTAAGATGGCCACATTAACTAGTTTTCAAAATCACAGCCATTAACACCCTCATCATGGAACAGAGTCTAGATGCTGTAATGCTGGGCACTAGATAAGTGCTTGCTATGTATATTTTATCCACCAGCAAAGACATTTCTGATACTTCAGTGTTGTGCACTCAAGTCATTAAGAAAGTCAATTTTACAATATTTATTGAGTTTTTCTAGCACCCAGCACATAAAAGGTGCTGAATAAATGTTTATTGAGTCATTAAGAAAACTAATTTTACAATACTTACCGAGTTTTTCCAGTACCAAGTGCACAAAAGGTGTTGAATAAATGTTTGTTGGATAATGATTAAATGACGGCTCAAGTAATGTTTAGGCCAATAATCATAACATGGCCAAAATGTGTCATATCATGTGTTTTTCTAAATGGCCTACACTTTAGGGAACTATTGTTATCATTCCCATTTTACATAGGTGGATACTGAGTCTCAGGGAGATGAAGTGATTTAAAAAAAAAAAAAACCTACATAGTTGACAAATAAAGACTTGGGATTTGAACTCAATGTGCATCTGATTTCAAAGTCTCTATCAACAATAAAAATAGAATAACAGTGAATTTGGGTGACAGCCATTCTTTACAAAGACATATCAAGCTGCTTCTTTGCTCAATATATTTAAAAATAGAACAGAATCTTTCCTTTCAGTGTTGGTTGACATGAAAGCATGGATAGCTGGTGAGCTGAGGTTGCTGTCGGGCTGCCGATGGCTGAGGTTTTTTAGAACACATCTAGAGCCAGGACTGGTCTTAAAAGAGTTCCGAAGTTAGTGGAGATCAGGCGGGGAGAAGGAATCAGGTCGAAGAAGCGCAGAGGGTTTGTGGTTAGTTCTACTTTCCCAGGCTTCTCAGCCGGGTCTTGGAAAGTTCATGTGAGGACTTGGCTAGTTAGAACTGGTAAATTGAACATTCCTCATTCAGTACACTTGTCAGGTTACAGGCCCGTTTTAAGTCATGCTGCATTAAATAAACAGTACTTTCAAAAAAATGTGCATCTCTATAGACCACTTATCTGAAAATCAGCTATTGCACATTGGGTGCATGCCATGCATTTTGTAGTTGATGCTGAGGGAATCAAGGCAAGGGGGGGCAGGGAGATGACCTGGTGGCAGTGCCGCCCAGGTGGGGTCCTTTCAGCAAGGACAACTTTCTCTGTGACCTTGTTTATTGAGTTGCTTGTCCTACCTGCATCAGGTCCTTCCCATTTACAACCCCAGGAGACTCATTTCTAAAAAGGCTTCATCTATATCAAGATACCTCTTTTGTTTCCCTATATAACTTTCTACCACTGATAGAATCATTTTCAATGCTCGAAGACACAGTCTTCATTTAATTTAATCTCTCATTAGGTCATTTTAAGTCAGTGATTCTCAATGGGAAGACAATTTTACACCCCACCCCCATTCCCTAAGGGGCATTCAGGACTGTCTAGAAGTGTGTTTGCTGACTGGGACTGGGGTCAGAAGGCGATCTGCCCACTTTTGACATCTAGTAGATCACAGTATGCTGCCGAAAGGCACACAGTGCACAGGACAGCTCCCCACATCTGAGAAATATTTGTTCCCAAGTGAGAGTAGCATTAATAGCACAATCATTGAGAAATCTTAATTTAAAATTATTAAATATGAAGACACCATGATTTACATAGTTATTCAAAATGGAGTGTCAGATACATAATGTTCAACTTCAATCCCACCACCAGTTTTGGCACCCTTCCCCCAATGTCCCTAAGTTGTCTTCTACTTTTATCTGATTTGCGGGGGGAAGCTGGTGGAGCCAGGGATTGAACCCCAGAGCCTTGCACATGCGAGTCAAGTGCTCTGTGGCTGAGCTACATCTCCCAACTCTATGAAACCTGTTTTGAAAAAACCTAGGTCATCAAAATTGCCTTTCAGAAATGTTTCTACTGGGGTCAAGGGAGATAGCTTAAAAATGCAGAGTCCCTGTCATGCATGTGTGTCAGCCTAGCTTCAGTCCTTACTGCCTGGTCCCCACCAACCTGGATATCCAGCTCCCAGCACTGCTGGCTGTGACCCTGGTGCCCCCACAGTACCCCCAGGTCTGAGAGACACTGAAACCCTGGGTAATTACACTGAGCACCAGGTCCATACCGCATGTAGCCTCTGATCCCTTGAGCATTGCTGGCAAGACATATCCTGCCCCACTTTTTTTCTTTCTTTCTTTCTTTCTCAAATTGTCATGGTCAAAATTTTTAGAGAAAATGCAGGTAAGATCTAGGAGATGAAGAATCAGAAAGCATTTAAAGTCAATTTGATGCCCAAGGAATTATGGGTCAAGGATGTCCTTAGTGACAGTCGGCAAAAGTGCCTATTTAGATGAGTCCCCTATGAGTTCCCTCTGAACACAAAACCCATTCTTGGTCTGTGCAAAGGGTTTGGTCCTGCTCAGCAAAACAGCTGGGCCCAGCCTGGGTTTCCTGAGTATTTGCATACAGCCAGGAGGCCTCTACTCTTTGCCCTCTAGCTTAACACTCAGACAGGAAAAGAACAAGTATTGTGAGCCTAGGTGGAATTCTAAATTGTGTCGTCTCTTCTGTGAAGAGGGTCCAGAGGCAGCGCGCTAGATAACCCTCAAGCCTCAACCCTTGCCTGCCCAGGGCTTTGCCTTGCTTCTGCCAAAGCAGCCTTTCCGGGGAGCTATTTCCCAGGGCCTGTCCCTTTAAGCCTCTCATGCTGTGGACTTTCACCTGGGCTCACTTTCTTCCAGTTCTCAAAGCCCTGCCTCATCACATTCGAGAAGGCCTTGTACTTGAGCAAGCCAAACAGTCACGGTTCCTGCCACCTCTGATCTGCCAATAACACGCATTATCTACCTCCGAGTCCCAGAATAAAATAAGGCCCTGAGTAGTTAACCACTTTTCCCTCCTCGAGTAGCGCGTTGATGACACCACTGGAAATGGGCCACCGCCTTCCTGAATTCTAATCAAAGCAGAAAGAAAGGGGGAATTTTGAGCTTTGACTCTCCCAGCAGAATGTTAAAAAGATGGGATCCGTGGACACTTCTGAAATTTGGCCTCTTCCCTCTACTGGTATCTCGGTTGATTTTGCAGTTGACTTTTGAGGTGGGGGGAATGAAATCGAATGTCACAATTTGGGAACGAACGGCTTTCGGGGGGGCGCCAGATGTGCCAACAGGCAATTGTACACGTTGGTTGAGTAACTAGACACACAAACATGATCTGTGCTTGCACAACCAATGTTTGGATGTGTGAATGCAAGTGGCAAGGGAGCATTCAGAAGCCACATAGAAAAACAGGACAGGAGGCCCCTAGGTACAGCCTTCGGCACTGTAATCCGTGTGTCAGGAAAACAGGATACTGGACAGGGTGGTAGTCAGATTTATGTTTCGGAATATTGCAACATAACTTCCTTCCCTCTGCTGCCTTTGTGCATTGTTTGAAGGAGGAGGATAAAGACTACTTTGATGGCATGGCAGTGTGTAAAGATGGGTGGCCTGGACAGGGGGTGAGTTTAAATTGTACTTGGCTCCTCGTGGGTCACAGAGGGCCACCTTGTTGCTGCTTTATTTATTTTTTTAAGTTAGTGGGTTTGGTTGTATTTTTTTTTAATAGTTTATTTTTAATTAGTGAATCAGCGTGAGGGTACAGTTACAGATTTATACATTTTTGTGCTCATATTTCCCCCACACAAAGTTCGATAACCCATCCCTTCACCAGTGCCCATTCTCCACCACCCGTAAACCCAATGTTCCTCCCACCCTCCCCAGTCCCGTCTCCCCCCACCCCACAGTGCCACTATGGCAGGGTATTCCCTTTTGTTCTCTCTCTCTAATTAGGTGTTGTGGTTTGCAATAAAGGTGTTGAGTGGCCATTGTGTTCAGTCTCTAGTCTATATTCGGCCCGCATCACCCTTCCCCCACTTGACCTCCGACCACATTTTACTTGGTGTTCCCTTCTCTGAGTTGCCCAGAATGAGATACCAGCCTCCAAGCCATGGAGACAACCTCCTGGTACTTATTTCTACTATTCTTGGGTGTTAGTCTTATAGTCTATTATTCTATATTCCACAGATGAGTGCAATCTTTCTATGTCTGTCTCTCTCTTTCTAACTCATTTCACTTAGCATGATACTTTCCATGCTGATCCACTTATATGCAAATGTCATGACCTCATTTTTTCTAACAGCTGCATAGTATTCCACTGTATAGATGTACCAGAGTTTCTTCAACCAGTCATCTGTTCTAGGGCACTCGGGTTTTTTCCAGATTCTGGCTATTGTAAACAGTGCTGAGATGAACATATAAGTGCAGATGTCATTTCGACTATACTTTTTGGCTTTTCTGGGATATATTCCCATTGCTGCTTTATTTTAACACACAATGGAAAACCTCTGTGATAGGACTGGATGGGCGTCTTTCATTCATTCGTCGGCTGCGGTGACTTGGGGTTCTGTGGGACATGATGAGCGAGAACGCAGCTGTCTCTCGGTCATTACTCATCACATGTTCAGAGGGCTGCCTTTGCTAATGGGGAGAGAAGGGCTCACAGCTGTAGCCAGCACTCATGGAGGGTAATTACTGGAATTCTCAGGAAGGTCTGCTCTGTGAACTTTTGTAGAAGAAGGGGGAGGGGATCTTGTTATCTGTCTTTTAGGTGTCCTGCTATATGCCACCAGGGAGCAGTGGGTGGAAACTTGCAGGAATGCTTGATTACTCTAGTGGGAATGGAGACAATTATACATTTCTTATTTTGACAGTCAGTTCTAGTCTTTCTTTTTCTCTCTCCCTCTCCTTCTCTCTCTCTCCCTCCCTCTCGTTCTCTTTCCCTCTCTCCCTCTCTCCCTCCCCAAAATGGGCATATATTTGGTGCTTATCAGAGAGTTAAATCACATCTTGGCTTCTCAACATTTTGGCAATGTGCTTTTTTTAAATTTTTTTTTAGTTTTGGGTTCATATCTGGCTGTGCTCAGGGATTACTCCTGGTCCTGTGCTCAGATATAGTGCCTGGTGGGGTTCAGGGAACCAGATGTGGTGCCAGGGAGTGAACCTGAACCTGCATCTTCTATATGCTAAGCAAGCACCTGTCTGTTACCCATCTCTCTGTCCCCAGATTATGTATTTTGGAAGCAGGGTACCTTTTGGTCTTGATCACTGAATTTTCTCTAGACATTTTCTTAAAAAACAATGGAAAGTAAATATTCTGTATTTGCAGTTGAATGAATGAGTTAAGCATGACGTCTTCCTTGATGGTGTGAGTTGTGTAAAGTAATGTAAGGATTACATATAAAGCATAGAACATCTGTTTCCTGAAGAACTTTTAAATCTAGTTTGGGAGGCCAGAGAGGGAATATAGCATATAAGGTGGATTGCCTTGCATGTGGCAGACCCTGGTTTGATCCCTGCCGCAACATATGGTCCCCTGAGACCTATCTGAGCGTAGAGCCAGAAGTTAGCCCTGAGTGCTGCTGCGTATATCTCAAAACAAAAACATACAAAGAAAAAAGGGTTATGGGGCCGGAGAGTTAGTATAGAAGGTGAGGTGCCTGACCTGGACTTGATTCCTGCTACAACATATGGTCCCCCTACAGCCTTCCAGAAATGTGGAAGCACAGAGTAAATCCTCACCACAGTTGAATGTGGCCCCCTTCCAAATTATAGTTGGGAGTCTAATGCAAAACAATACTCAAATAACATAAGACTATGCATTTGTATATATATTTATGCAAATATATATACAGATTCATATAAATAAAGAATAATGTAAGTCTTATACATTTATGTATACTTAGACAATTATACACAATCAGTTATGTATATGCAATTGGCAGATACTATAAAAGTGTGTGATGTGTGTGTGTGTGAGTGTGTGTGTGTGCACGCGTGCGTGCTTGTGTGTGTGTACCAGCCAATGGGAACGCAACAGTAGGACAAGTTAAGTTTGATCTAGGTACCAAATCATGGCAGGCCATGAGAACTCAGTGGGAAGTGTTCTGAATTTACCCTGTGACTCAGGGTGTCACCTGAGAGTTTTAGCTGAGCACTGTAATAGAGATGGTAGTGAAGAGCAATCCTTTAGATAGATGTGAAGACTGTGGATAAGCAGAAAGTAGGGGATCACAGCACCAACCCTGATGGGTTACAGCAGAGGGGTTGGTGTCAGGGAACAAAGACTTGAAGCACCTTGAAGGAAAATTGCATCAGCCCTGATGACTGAGTTAGGTTAGAGAGGAAGGTGGCAATGAATGCTAACTCAGACTTATTCCTCATGGAATCAGAACTTTTGGACTATTGTCCTGGTTAAGTTTCTGGTCACCTTTAGGAGTGGAAGTGGTTTCTGAGACTTGTGAATCATTTTACAAAGGCTCTCCATCTCCCTGCTGCCTCGGGGCCAGAACATATTTAACCCAATCCACCAATGTGCTTGGTGTCTGCTTTTTCTCACTCGTCTCCTTGAAGGAAATTCTGCAGCCTTCCATGGTAATGAATTCCAGCTTCTGATTGTGCTGTGGTCAGACAGACTTTTCTATGAATGGCAAACATCTTGGAATTTTAACAAAACAAACAGAACAACGACAACAAAAAACACCTATGTGTAAAAAAACAACCTCACCTTAATTTGATCACCTGGAGAATAAATTCTCCTTTGTTATGAGAGGAGACTGAATTCATCTGCAGTAATCATTTTTTTCAGATTTCTGAAATTTCCAATTTGCCATCAATAAATGTTTGTCATTTAAATTAAATTTACAGCTCACCACCAGATTTTTTGCCACACTTGGTAATGACACTTACAGAGAACATAGACTTCAAGTTGGAAAATAATAGCCATTTAAGTGAGAGAGATAATTGGCTGTAACATAAGAACATTGAAAAATGCTGGAACTCATGGAGACTTATGGAGTATTTTAAAAATTTATGTTGTACTTATCTTTGCATTTGTAGTCTACCACAAAATTCCAAAGTCTGGGTATAAATCAGTTAGATGTTCATCCTGGAGAGTCACAAATCAGGAAGCAACCATCTGATCTAGCCTCTGTGATGCTCTGTTTTCAATTTTTACTGACTTAGTTTATGGCAATGGAATAGTGGGGGGAGGGAGAGAGAGAGAGAGAGAGAGAGAGAGAGAGAGAGAGAGAGAGAGAGAGAGAGAGAGAGAGTTTTCATCTATGCACCTGAGTTAAAGATTGGTTTAGACTCCTTGCCTTGATAACATCTGCCTTATCTTGGGAACATCTGGTTTATCACCTTGTTTCCTCATGGCCATTATGCTGACCCGACCGCTGGAAAAATATGGCTCAGGAGTGCAGATCCTCCAGGCTCTGGTTGTTGGCAACAACCCCTGCTAATAAATAGCAAGTCACAGGGTTCCAGCTCTGTGGCCACCTCGCACCCTTGCCACCTTTTGCAGCGGTTACTTCTGTTGTAGTTCTAAGAGATAAGGCTGGCCGCTGCTTTTCAAAGAAGTCCATCTAGGTTTTAGGCATTTGGAACTTGGGAAATGAGCATGTCTGTGTTTAGTAAGGCACAAAGATTGTGGACTGTACACTTGTGGGGCTTTTTGGGTTTGTTTGTTGCTTTGGAGGGCTTAGAGATCGACTATTTCATGCTAGTGTGTTGGGCACTCCAAGAAGCGGGTGAGCTATTTTATGAGCATAGTTTGGGTTTTTCCCATATCCTAGGTGCTCGACTGGGTCATTGAAATAGAATCATCGCTCCTGGGAATGAGGAGGATAGGGGTTAAAAAAAAGGTGAATGCCTACATGGGGAGAGATACCTGAGGAGGAATCCGGACAAGTGGCTCATTGCCTTATTGTGAAGATTTATTGCAAAGATATTAGTCTAGTGGAAGTAATCAAGATTCAGGATGCTGAGTTGGACACAGTGTCTGTTTGTAGAGCAACTATGTGTGCTTGTGCAGGAAACTTCTGCCTACGCCGTGTCTGTTTGTCCATGTTCCACTATCTATGTGTCGCATCATGGAAACAGCCCAGCAGATGGCTCACCTCGAAATGAGATCCACAGACAAAGCAGATAAAAAGATGAAAATTAAAGACCTTTGTGAAACGGAGTCCCAAATTGTTCCTTTCCTGTTCCCTACCCTAACTTCACATTTCTAACAAGGTTAATTTGTCCCTATAATTACGTGCCTATTCTTTAGCAATGAAAGCTTTTATTGTGGTCTTTATAAAATGAATTGCCTGCAATGTGAAACAATTTGGGGAGAACTAGTTTTGCTTTTCTTTCTTTCTCTAACCTCTCGGGCTACTTCCAAGATTGTGTACTCTGAGGTAGATTTTTTGAAAGCAAAGAAGGATCCTGGGTTTGAATGTGGCTTGCCAGAGTTACTGAATTTCAAGTAGGGAGAATGAGAGCAAAGGGGAAGGGAAGAGATGCACAATACAGCTCACACTTGTGGTTTTTTTTTTTTTTTTTTTGCTTTTTGGGTCACACCCAGCGATGCTCAGGGGTTACTCCTGGCTTTGCACTCAGGAATTACTCCTGGCGGTGCTTGGGGGACCATATGGGATGCTGGGGATCGAACCCGGGTTGGCCGCGTGCAAGGCAAACGCCCTACCCGCTGTGCTATCACTCCGGCCCCCACACTTGTGTTCTTGGCGAGAAAAAAATTTCACGAGATACACGACTTCTTACTTAGGATGCCATTTGTCCCAAAATGATAGTAGAAGACACACTTGTGCTTTTTTCTGTTCCAAAATGAAGGAATCATTTGCAGAGTTTCAGATTCTAAACACCGATATTTTGTAGGCCAGCTCGTCTCCATTACTACTACAAGTTATTCATTCCAGGTTCGAAGTCTGATGGATTAATGAATGACCAGCTCTTGCATAAAAGGATGAGGAGGCCTGACTTTTAAACATCTACCTTTTCCATCTTTTTTGGGGGGGCAGTCTTGTGGTTGGTGTTAACAGGATGGAGTTGTCAGGATTGGTGGAATTTCCTTTCTTTCCCCCTGAAGTAGCTCTTTGAACTGTTTTCCCCATTCTTCTCTCAACTCCCCACCTTCAGTTCAGACACAGTTCAGGGAGGTGCTATCTGGATGGTCGGGCAGGGAGGAGGGAGGAGACTCGAGTGCTAATATTCAGTGGCCGATGCCCTTTGCTATGCCACATCAGCAGGGCTGACTGGAGCCCTGTCCGGGACACGATGGAGTGGAGAGAGAATTCCGTGGCATTCCTCGCACAGTATGCAGAGCTTGAGCTCTGAACTTTGAAGGAAAGCCTCAGAGCTATTTGCAAAGTGCTGGTGCTTAGTGAATACTAAATTACATTTAGGAAATAGTCTACTGCTACCAGTTATACTTCATTTTTATTCTTGACACAGACACCTAAATCAGAGAACAGTAACATTTCAGAGATTATGGAAGCAGTTTGGGTATGTTCCAACACTATAATAGGATCAGAATTTTAAGGCCTTTTGTATTATTACCAATAGTCACTTAGTTTCTACTGCAGTGTACTTTGAAGGGAATTACAGCTTTTACTAAAAAGATTAAAATGCTATTATGCAAATGATTGCAGTATGTTATTATGTTTACAAATTAACATCCATGGCTCAACACACAAATTAACTAACTATTCTATCTATGTTATTAAGGATTTAATAAAGTAACTGTTAATAAAAATGGGTAGCTTGGAACACTTAATAGGAAACAGTTGTGATTTAACACAGAACTCGAACATTTTATTTAATGTTCTAGGTGATATAATGGTAAAATAAAGTTGAGAAAAGCACAGGGAAGAACTAGGACTATGTGACCAGTCAGAGTCGCTTGTCTGAGCCACCAATGACCATGAACTAAATAGCTTCAGGCTACAATGTACAATGAGAGAGGCATATCAATAAATCTAAGCAAAGCACACACACCGTCTTCTATTAATAAATAGTTCATTGAAATGATAATTTACCTCCATTACATGTTTGATATGTTTCATATCCACTGAAAAATACTTACATTATTCTAAAACGGTGCTTGCAGCAGATTTTGCTGTGGTGAATGGGATTTAGCTGCAGAATATCGTCATGTGATAAAAGAGGAGAAAGCCAGGTTCTGACTAAGATGGCTTTACAAACAGCCTGCAAATTGCTATTTCTGGCTGTTCATAAGAGATCATAAAAGCAAGGAGATAAGAACCACCAAGGTTCCTGAGAAATGAATGTATGTGATTATGTTATCTTGTGGGTTGGATTTACTAGACAGACCAACAACACCTTCACTTTAGTCCAACAGGAAAAGCAGAAAGAGATGCAGATCTCAGTAACAAAGTTGGTGAGTGTGGGGAAGTTCCAAAGCAATACCATTAAGATATTTCCCCAAAGATCCAGGTCACTGAATCCTTCGCTAGATCTCAAAATAAGGGCTAGGGTGTCACCTAATCTTGAGCCAACAAACAAATAAATACACACACAAAAAAGGGATTACTGAAATCCTGGCAGAATTTTATTCGTATTTTGAATCATTTCTACTTTTCTTCCTATTCTAACACAGACATCAAAGACTTCTAAGTAAACAGTAATCATTCTGGGGCCTGCCTTGGCATAAATAATTATATTCAGTAATAAACAGTTACCTTTTTAGAGCTAGCCACAGTGGACACCTAACTTGCGCTTCTTGGCAGGAATATCTGGGCGCACTTAAGGAATGTCTGAGCAGGAGAGCACCCACAAACATGGGCAAGTCTGGTGCCCTTGCATACAATACAAGCAATTTATTTTGTTCCGAATAGCGAATAGCACCTCTGTGGTGGGGAAACTACTTATGCAAATTTTTGATATCTAGCTTTAGCAAGGCGCCTGGTTCCTTCATTTCCTTCCACATTTGGATAAATTGTGTTGTTCTTCACTCTTCCAAATTTGTCCTTGTGGAAGTGAACACTTGCAAATTGGTTGAAGCTCGCTAAGAGAAAAGAAAGGGAGGGGAGAGGAGCAGCAAGAGGAGGAAAAATCTAGACCAAAAAACAGTTGCTGTGACAGTTTAGGATTTGATGGTTGGTGGCCTTGTCCTGTTCCCAGGCACCTGATTGAGAAGGTGGTACAATCCTGTTATGCAGGCATTCCAGAACTCTTGCCAGCATTCACCTGACATGACCAAGGTTTAAAGTACTTGCTGTAACTTTGAGCAGCATAAAACGTGCGCGTGCTTGTCTGTGTGTGTGTGTGTGTGTGTGTGTGTGTGTGTGTGTGTGCATACACATTCACATTTTTCTATTTCGTTTTTTCTTTTTAAAGGGGGGGAAAAAGCAAGTGATCCTTGCCATAGGAGGGTGGTAAAATAATTAGTCCAGTAGACAAATGTCTTGGCCCATGTTTAAACAGAGCTTTAAGGACACCGTGTTCCCAACAGTCCCATCTAAATACAAACCAGTGTCAGCTGCCATGCAGACCAAAATGTAATAGCCTGCTTTCACATAGGTCACCGCCAATCCATTTTGGTCCCAGTCACACTGCACATCTGTTTCTGCGCGCTGCAGCTTCTTAAGGTGGCATTTGGACTTCGTAAGAACACAAACAACCAAGCTATAAATTGCCACTGCTGGAGTTATTTTGAATAAGTGTATACTGTTTCATATTTATAATGGCGAGGCTTCATAATATTCACTGTGAATATATAACACCGATCAGTTCAACAAGCATGAAATTGTATGTTGTCAACTTGTCACATAAATAGAGTCATATTCTGGTTTACGATAATGTTGAACTAACATTTTTCCCCCCAGAATAGTAGAGAGGGTCACAAAAAAAGTAGGGGAGGTGACACTTCCTTTGGGTAGATAAACAGTCCAGGCTATTGTCAAGTTAATATTTCTATTGATGAGGTTCTTTTCTTCTCTCTCTCTCTACAAAGCCTCTTGCTGTTCTTGGTGAATGCTAATTGCCTAATCTGGTGGTGTTTTTCTGTCATCCAGTGGTGTCATTTGCAGCCAGTGCTCAAAGGCTTTTTGGGAGGGGGGAGCTGTAAATGAATGTGTGTGTGAGTAGCTTTCTATGTTTTTTAAAACTCCTTTTTTGGTGTCTTCTTTTTCTTTCTTTCTTTCTTTCTTTCTTTCTTTCTTTCTTTCTTTCTTTCTTTCTTTCTTTCTTTCTTTCTTTCTTTCTTTCTTTCTTTCTTTCTTTCTTTCTTTCTTTCTTTCTTTCTTTCTTTCTTTCTTCTCTCTCTCTCTCTCTCTCTCTCTCTCTCTCTCTTTCTTTCTTTCTTTCTTTCTTTCTTTCTTTCTTTCTTTCTTTCTTTCTTTCTTTCTTTCTTTCTTTCTTTCTTTCTTTCTTTCTTTCTTTCTTCTATTCTTGTAGTGCAAATCAGTGCTAATTGTCCTGTTTCTCTAACTATACTCTGGCAAGCTTTTTTTCCCCTTTGCACCCAGTTAACTCTTAATTCATTACCAGAGAACAGGGTAATGGTGAAATCTGAAAGTTTGGGCCAAACTTATGAGAGAGACAGAGTTTAGAGAGGTGCAGAAATTATTGAACCAAATTGCAATTTGCTGAACAGAGAAGAACAAATGAACTGTGTCCCCTGTAGTAGGGGAGCAACTTCTGAGACCATTTCCCCTAGTGGCTGACATATCTGCAGGAAAGATATGAGCAAAAATGGGTACCAAGCAGCTTTTTTTTTTCCACTTCTGAAAAACCTAGATATATTTCTCCTTCAGATGATTTAAAGACAGACTATGGCAATCTATGTTTCCACTCACAGTGACTTTGTTTTGTGGTTAAATTACTAACAACAACAAAAATGCCCAATCTAGGGCTGTTTTAAAATGCAGAATTATAGAGGATCTTTCATTTCACCTCACTGGTAATGTGGGAGATTGGGGTGATCAACACATTCTCCTCATGTGGAGTGATTTATAGCTCAAAGCTCTTGATTTTTCAACTTTTGCCTATGTCCATCTTTCCTTGTGCTTTTGGCTTTTTAAAGTCCCTCTTATTTTTTTCCCCCACTCAGTCACCCATTTATCAAAAACTAGTTGTGGCCAACCAGTAGCACACCAATGTCTCTGAACCCTTGTGGGTACACAGTAAATAAGAGTATCTGTGACCCATGATTCTGGGGAACTCAGTGACGAAGGCAGGCTTTGACAATCCAGTGGGTCATCTTTCTTGGAAAATGCATAGCAGTGAGTTTCTTTACCTGCTCGTTATCCTGGTTATCACTCACTGATAAATTCTGCCTTTCTGGGGAGTGCATTCACATCCTCAGAAAGACCTTCACCTGGAAGTGGAAATTTACTAGACCATATCTCCCAGCTCTGAGACCTTCTGTTGCACATCCAGTTCTCCGATGAGGGTCTCCTGACATTCAGGGCAATGCCACAAGAAGTGTGACACGGAGAGCCCTGCGTTTTATGTTTCCCTGTAAGTGTATTGAGGAAAAGAGTCATTTGCTCATAGGAATTGCTGAGGGCAGACAAGAGAAAGCCAACTCCAGGGAAGAGACCTAGACCGTCAGCGGAAAGTTCTCTGACCAGTGTGCCTGGCTGGCAGGGCTAGAATGCTGTGCCCCTGGCAATGTAGGTGGGGCAAATCGTTGGATGAAAATCATTTTGTACCATTTTCAGCCTGTTGACCTTTCTCTCAGAGAATGATATTTCAGTCCAGCTGGAAGGGCTGACATGCTTTATGCCTCCATGTGACATCCTGAACACGTGGCTTTTCTATCTCTTGGCACCTTTGCATTGGCTGGTGGAATGCTCCCCCCACCCCCCACCCCCACCCCCCACCCCCACCCCCAGCCAATGTCACCCCATTTCCAGGAATGAGGTGTAGGCACAGAGATGCATGCGGCCTTTCTTTCCTCATTTCTCAGGGGCCCCCAGGCATGACCCCTCTGTGAAGACTTCATCACTCCCATCTTTCCCCCTTCCCTGTCATCCTCAGATTTAACCCTCTGCTCCCCAGTCCTTTCTGAGGCAGGGGCTGCTGCCTTGGGATGGCAGTGAGCTCAGGAGCATGGAAGAGCCTCTGACATGACCGTCCTGGGTTTTTCCAGGGGCTCCGGCTTTCGGAACTCAAACTTCCCTCCACGGGTGCCGTTTCCATTTGTGTCTTTGTAAACTTGGAGCTTCTGCATTGCAGACATGGTTTTCCTGGGTGTCTCGGGATCGGTGCCAACTCAGATTCTGTCCAGAATATTCTCGTGTCAGAATCCTCTTGAGCCTTGCCAGGCCGTGTTTAGCAGGGACACCCAGCTCACCTCTGAGCTGCATCTGCCAGCCTCGCATTTCCTCTTAGGTAGTGGCAACCTAATGGGCAGAATCGCCTCCTTCCAATCCCCTGTTGGGGCAGGGGGAGGTGGGTGGGGAGCAGTGTCCGGGCGGATGCCTGAACCCTTGAAGGCAATCGCTCTGCACAGGATAAATGACTTCTTTCCCCTGCTGGCGCCCAATTTCAGGATGCTGCTTGCAACAGATTTGAGAGTGACATTGGGTCACAGTGCCACTTTCTAGCTCCTTTAATCCTAACACCCAGCAGTCCCAGCAAGGTAACTGAGGTGGCGGCCCCAGTCCTGAAGGAATTTGTGTCAATTTCTCCTGGGACAAATCTAGTCTCCAGGCTGCTTGGTAATATGTGTTCCAACTGAAAATGTTGACAAAGACCTTCTGTCCACAGAGAGCTAAAAAATTTCCTCTGTTTCGGTGCTTGGAGGTAACTGAATGTTGCCTGCTTTGGACAGATAACTGAGGCTGACGATCACAGAGCTTGATCCATGAGCTGTTTAATTTGTCTCTGAATGGAAAATGTGTTTCTTCCCTGAGTCAGCAAAAGGCAGGATCGCCTCCAACAGGACTGGGAGACCTCCCTGCTGTTTGGGGGGCACAGGAAACCCGAACCTGGATTCTAGCCATTTCCTTCAGTCACTGGTTCATTTTCATGACATGTTTTATTTCCGGAAGAGAAGATGTATGGTCCCCCTGATGGGATGCATTTTGAATTCATCAGAGTGTTATTTTTATAATTCATATTAGAAGACCTAATTTCTCTGGCCATTATTAACTTAATATTATTAATTGTCTGGAACCTAGCAGAGCTACATACTGTTTGTAAAAGAAAAAAAAGTCTCTGAGAAGCCAGGCCCGCTGCAGAGCAAGGGTTCCTTCACAGGAAAGGCACTTTGGTCCCGCTCATGTTCCGTAGGCTTTCCCGGCCACCTGCTTCTTTTGGTTTTACTTACAATTGAAGCCAATCTAGTTATCTGTTTTCCAAGCACATAGGAGATTAAAAGAAATGATTGTGAAAGTTAATGAGCTGCTAGAGGCACGGAGATTACAGTTGGAAGAAGTGGAAGCTGACCAAAGGAGGCTAAAAGCTGCAAAAAGTAGCGGGACAAAATCTGACTTCATTAAGTCTGAGGACAAGGAGCCTGTTTGTCTCAGGGTTCTGCTCCTTCGCTCCTTCCTTCCTTCCTTCCTTCCTTCCTTCCTTCCTTCCTTCCTTCCTTCCTTCCTTCCTTCCTTCCTTCCTTCCTTCCTTCCTTCCTTCCTTCCTTCCTTCCTTCCTCCCTCCCTCCCTCCCTCCCTCCCTCCCTCCCTCCTTCCCTCCCTCCCTCCCTCCCTCCCTCCCTCCCTCCCTCCCTTCCTCCCTTCCTTCCTTCCTTCCTTCCTTCCTTCCTTCCTTCCTTCCTTCCTTCCTTCCTTCCTTCCTTCCTTCCTTCCTTCCTTCCTTTCTTCCCTTCTTCCCTTCTTCCCTCCTTCCCCCTCCCTCCTTCCTCCCTCCCTTCTTCCCTCCCATTCCTTCCTTTCTTTCCTTTCTCCCTTCTTCCCTTCCTTCCTGGTCACTCTCTCTTTTTCTGAGGGTGGGGTTTACCAGATAGTGCTCAGAACTTATTCCTGGCTCTGCACTTAGGAATTACACCTGATGGGCTTGGGGATTCTCATGGCTTGCCAGGCATTGAACCTGAGTCAGCTGAGTGCAAGGCGAGTGCCCTACCTGCTGTGCTATCTCTCCAGCCCTCCGGCTTCCTTTTCCTAAATAACTCCCTATCACACAATGCTATGAAAATCAAAGCTCATAATTTTTTAAATGGGAAATACCTCAATGAGGGTGATATTTTCCCCTTAAGAAACATTAGCACTTTAGCAAGTCAGAGTCTCATTTGTCTGCACAAGTGTCCTATGTGCGTGAATGCCTGCTGATGAGAGATAAAGAAGTTATATATACACACAGGCCTAAAAATGTTTATGGGCTCTAGATGTCATGCTATAGGTCTTTTCCATGTAGCATTATAAAATAAGAGAATGCTGCATGCAGTGTTGTACTTCATTGCCTAATCTGTCAGAGTGCTTTTTCTCTTCAAAAAATATAGCTCTCTTGGGCTGGAGTGATAGCACAGTGGGTCGGGCGTTTGCCTTTCACGCGGCCGACCTGGGTTCGATTCCCAGCATCCCATATGGTTCCCTGAGCACTGTCAGGGGTAATTCCTGAGTGCATGAGCCAGGAGTAGCCTCTGTGCATCGCTGGGTGTGACTCAAAAAGATATATACATACACACACACACACACACACACACACACACACACATATATATATACATATATATATATATGTTTATTTAGCTCTTGGGGCTGGAGAGATAGTACAGCAGGTAAAGCTCTGTCAGGATTGTTTCCTGAGTGCAGGTCCAGGAATAACCTTGGACACTGCCCAAACTTTATATATGTGTATATATATATATGTGTGTATATATACATATGTATATATACACATATATGAGAATATATATTCTTATAAATATTCACAAACATAAATATATGTAATATATTCCTTCTCATGAAGATAACACTTTTTCCTCTGTTATCATTAATAAAACTCTTTGACTCTAGTGACATTGTTAAAGACAGATAGAGCCAGCAGAATGGTTCCTAAATAAATAATTCCCTATATTACTTTCAAGTGAACTTGCCTACCTTTACCCCTTCTTTGACTTTCATTCTTATTCTAACTTACCCCCAATAATCCACCATCCCCACAATGCAGACATATTAATAAATTCTTTCAAAGCACACATTATGGTAATATCCGTGTTGTGAATGACTGTGCTCCCCCACCCTCCCATACACCACCTCCTATTTTGTTTGGAGTTCTTCACAAATTGTCACTTTCAAGGCTTACAAAAAAAAAAAATCTGTGCTACCTGGTTTTGGAATAAGTGTTTCAAATAATGCACAGAACTCAGTTCCTTAAATCTCACTTTTGTCTGAAATCCCAAGGTCTACTTTCTCCGTGCCTTCTTTATTCAAACTCTCTCCCTGGGGCCTGTCCCCTTTTGCCTGTCGGGAAAGGATAGACAGCTTCGGTTTCTTTGTAAGTACCCTGAGCTTTGGTTAGGTCACGGCCCCTCATTAATATTCAAACTTTGGCAATTTCAAAGAATACTGTCCACCCTGACTTCTGTGGGCAGCTGGCTCCCCTGGCTCTTTCTCATGCTTATCCTTTGTACGGAGGCATTTGTGTCTCTCTTCATCTCCCTTTCAGGAGTAATTCTTCCCTTGTTCAATTTTTCCCCTTCTCTTTATGGCTGTCATAATAGCTCCTGATACAGTCAGGTGGCAGTGACCCTGTCCATCACTCACCTGCAAGCTATTCTTGAACCAGTGGATGGTCCCTGGGTGACCAGATTAATTGTGCCAGTGGTGAGCCTTTCCACCCGACCTTTTATCCAGCAGCATAAAAGCTGATTCCAGGCTGCGTGCAAGGCTGGCGGCCCTGCCATCTCTGGGCTCTCCATGGAGCCAAACAGTGGAGAGGAGAGTATTGATGCAAATGAAGTGCAGTGACAGGGGAGGGAGGGATCAGAGATGCAGTTAGGGGTTATCAGGAATTCCATCTGACCTCCTTTGAGTCCAGTAGAAATAAGTCTTTAGGAGTGAGAGTTCAAAGGAAATTTTCCACAGATATCATTTCCATAAATGGTGCTGTTACCGAGTCTTAAGTGGACACTGGTGCTATGGGTTCTGCATTCAGCCGGAGGCTTTACCTGGGAAGGCTAAACTTTTTTTTTTTTTTTCTTTTTGGGTCACACCTGGCGATGCACAGGGGTTGCTCCTGGCTCTGCACTCAGGAATCACTCCTGGCGGTGCTCAGGGGACCATACGGGATGCTGGGAATCGAACCCGGGTCGGTCGCGTGCAAGGCAAACGCCCTACCCGCTGTGCTATTGCTCCAGCCCCTAGGCTAAACTTTTAAGTCTCTAAAATTAGGCAAGTATTCTTGAGCCTCTTCAGCACAGAGTAAGTCTCTCCTGTTCCGTATGCAAAGGTGCATGTTTTCTTTCCTGCTAAAGTTTGTGATTTGTGAGTATGAGTGTCCAGATGATAATTATCTGACCCTTAAAGTAGCCTATAAATGCACAGGGGGAGAAAGAATATGTCGGAAGCTGATGAGCTGATGCCGCATTACTTTCTAGGTGCCTAGCACAATGCTGTGCCTGCACAAGACTCACTCTCTGAGATCTGTTTGTTAGTGGCTAGATTGACTGTGGTTCTGTCTGTCTGTCTGTCTGTCTGTCTCTCTTACACACATACACACACAGAGTATGAGAGGGAAAGAGAGAGAGAATATATAGTGACCTTCCCAGCCATTCAGACCAATCATGCTAAAAATAAGACATGTCAAAGATCTGAGAGCATCTTCTCCAAGAGGTGGTTTGTAAACAGAGCCAAGAGTGACAACAGTATGTTGTGTGCCTGCCAGCGTACTTGTAAACCTCCCTTCCAGCTCCCTACGAAGACTCAGAAGGCTTGCTCTTCAGATTAAGATATTTAGGAGGTTTTATTTTATAGACAGTTGTGAGTCTAGCAGCTGGGTTAAGCCAAAGGGTGCTGGCACAGAAAGTCCCTCCTCGGAATGTATAATGGACAGTGAATATTCTTTCTTCTCCCTGATAGAAATGAGGATATTGCCTACACCCAGGAAAGAGCTAAAGATTAGCTCCATGTACAGGGTGCCAGAGCTAAAGACTCACCCTGCTTTTCCCAAGGACCCACATGTTCGTGAAAATGTGTGGTCATGGGTTCTCAGCACTGAGCTCATTTTTTTTCCTGATCTGTTTTGATGCTCATCAAATCCAGACTTCAAACTTTTGTAAAAAAAAAAAAAATGTTTCTGATGGCTGTTTGTGTTGTATTCTTGTCAAAGACTGCAATAAAAAGAATTTACATTTGGTAGAAAAGTAATTGCATGCTTGCACAAGTTTATTGTGCCTTTGTTGTCTCGTGGTTACATGCTTTCCGGGAAAATGGAACACAGAGGCTAGAGAGCAATGGTGAGTGGCAACAGAGGGCACATTTCCCAAGGCATTCAGGCTTTTCAGAATTTATAAATGTGTGGGACTTGGCTTTTATTTATAGCTGTGATCAGAAAAAACTACAGATAGGGACTTCAAAAAAGAAAAGCTCTCCTGAATCCTAATCCTGTTCAGTTTTGTAGAGCAATTGGATTACACATCTTTGTTATTTAGGAAAAGTTGTCCATGTTATTATGGGACAGTTTACTCAGTCCAGAACTTCTGCCTGACTCATGGAGTACCATCCAGTATGCTACTGTATGGGACATTCTACTGTTGCAACTGATTCCGTTTTGTCTTCACTTGACCTATTTATCAACTGTTAAAAAGTACTGTGTTCAACTATGTGTCGGGCACAAATTTAGGTACTGATGCTCCAAAGACTTATTATGTGTGCCTAAGAAGTCGGACTTGGTTATTTTGTGAAAAAGGTGGACCTCAACTCCTAATTAGAAGATCCTGAGACATATTCTGTTGCAAAGTTTGAAATGAAGTGTCATGCCCACACACACAGAAGCACACTGGTCTGCTAAAGGGGTGTGAAGAGAGGACTGGTAATATGGATGGAGCCTTTACTCCCAAAACTTTATCGCATCAGAAGTTAAACAGTTATTAGGTGCAATACACTCCACATCCCCTCTTAGTTGGTGTTTAGAAGAATAAAGAAAAAGGACACATCATAAGCTCGTTGAAAGATTTTTTTACAGTAAACTTGCCTTGTAATATGTTCTATTTACATGTGCTGGACTGTCTAACAAGTCATTAGGTTTAACAAAAGCAGCAAAGCTAAATAAGAATTCCCCTCTCCAGGACTTTGGGCAGTATCTCTGAGAGCAAATGTGACAAATAGAATCAGAAATGACTTAAATAGTCAGCTACAGAGAGCCCAACTTTCAAAAAGCCCCGAAATGACCAAAAATGGAAACATATTACAGTTATCTGCATTCACAGTACAGAATGAGTTTGGTCGTATTTAAGATAATTCTCTAGTGCCTGCTATTTTTAGCCCAAGGGTAAGCTCCTCTAAGAGACTTTCTGTCTTGCGTCCCTTTAACCTGGCCTAACAAACTAAGCCAATAAGCTGTCTGATTTTCCTTGTCTGTCCGGGAGGAAGAGAGATAGCTAAAACAAACCATTTGCGGGGAAAATGTTCAGCCTATCTTGTATTAAGAGCTTTTTTCATATAGATTTTTAAAACATCCCAATATTAAGTGTTGCCTGTCAGGGACCAAAATGTCAAGCTTTGCTGTTTTGAAATTGTAGGCTCATGGTTATAAAAAGAGGATTTTATAGGCCTAGTCTAATGGAAATAAACATTACTCCATTACCTTCAGTAAAACCAAATCTTTACAGTTCAAGCTATCATTATTAATGTCTAGGAGAAAAAATAAACATTTCCAGGGGGGTTATTTATTTATTTATTTATTTAGCAAAAAAAGAGTGGTGAGCTGTACCATAGCAAATGAAGGTTTTCTTAAAGCTTTCTCCTCAGTGACTTTGCAGTGTGTAATTTAAAAGCAGAAAGCAAAGAAAATGCAGTTTTTGGACACAAGGCTGACTTCCTGGGATGTTGCTTCCATATTAACAAATCTCTGTGAGATGGTTGCTCTGCCAGTTCTTGTCTGTCTGTCTCTATAGTGGTCGCAACCCAGTATTAGATCTTTATTATGTACAACTTGGCCTGTGAGTATGTATTGGGGGGATCTAGGTGTGGGATATCTCAATCCCACCACATAACAGTTTCTGCTGCGTTATCTTTCACTTGGTGCATCGGAAGTCGTGCTGCTGGCCACCAAAGTTGTTCCCAGATTGACCAGCTTACTTACTTGCTGAAATGCAGGAGACGGAATCTGCCAGCTCAGTATGGAATAGATTTTAGCCACCGATGCTCCCTTTCAAGCCGTCAGTTGCCAGCTATTTATTGAGTGAGCTCAGATGATATGCAAGGATCTGTTATGCCAGGTGTGGCTGGGAACAGAAAGGTTTCTTAAGGAAATTTTGTCTCTCACTCGCAGAAATCAAATGGCCAGGCCTTGCAGAGTGTTTGTCAGGGAAGTTTCTAGAACATTTACAGAGACCTCATGTGACCTGGACCCCAGGCCTAGGTTTTATTTCTTATAGAGTGACTCTACCTCAATGATCAGCCTTTCATCAACATTTTATTGAGCTCCTGCTAATGGCTGGGCACTCTCCTTGGTTATGCATGGCTTCTGTCTTACCACAGATTAGGAATTTCAGAGTTAGTATTTAACCAGAGCACAGATTTCCTGGTTCTCCCTGCTTCTGCGGTGTCAGAAGGAGGCAATTGGTATTTTTCTATGAGGAATCCGAGGAAACACCAGCCATGTGGCACAGCCCTCTCCAAGAATATGCATGCTTCATTGAGATGCTCATGGGTCTGGGATCAAGTGAGGTCTTTTTCTGCAGGGAACTCATGGGCTGTGAGCATTCACTGCCGGACACTCAAATTCTGTTCCAAGGAGGTGTTTGTTGCTTTGCAAGCTCTCTCGCTCTCTCTCTCTCTCTCTCTCTCTCGATCTTTAGTCCCCTTTAAGACCGGCTGTTAATCTTTAGCACGGGCTGACTCGGCAACATCGTGCACACGAGGTTGCCCAACTTCTTGTTTGTGTGATCCCATGGATCAGAAACCAGTTTGCTGTTTTTCCCCCAAGCCACAAGCCCCAGGTAGGGTCACTGCCTCTGTCTCTCTGGCCTTTGTTGTCTGTGTCCACTCTGTTGAGGCGACTTCCCCGTTGTGCGTCAGTGCGAGAATGTTCCCCGGGATCGCGCATCACTTTGCTCCTCACCCCCCACTCCCTTGTGCTCGGTGATGCCAGCCTCCGTCCAGGCCTCCTCCTTTCCACTCTCAGAGCTGTTCCTGGTTACTCAGGAGCAGATTGGAGCCTGTGCACTCGATTATGAAACCAGCCATTGTTTTTCAGATTTGCGGTGTGCTTTGAGCTTTGCCAAAAATCACATATACAAGAAGCATGTGAACGTTAAGGGGTGCTCTGTTTTGGAGAGCTCACAGACTTCTGCAGGAAAGAGACCTACCCCTGTGACACGGGCAGATGATGGGGGAAGTGGGTAGCCCCTGCTCAAAGCCTGAGCTTAGGCACCATCAGGAACCTGACAATCAATGATCTAGCTCCAGCCTTCAGTGGCTGTTAAGAACTAATTGTTCCCACAAGGGAACATGTGATTCTTGGCACGAATCACAGGCCAACTATTCTAAGAGTTTGAGAGGTAGGAAGAAACCCTTAAGGTCTGTGGGGGGAATGAGTAATTAAACAATAAACAAACAGACTGAGGAGGTGGGGGGAGACAGGTTTGGAATAGATCTTTATTGTTTTTTCTTCTTTTTGTGGGGAGGTCAAACCTGGCGATACTCAGGGGTTACTCCTGACTCTGCACTCGTGAGTTACTCCTGGCGGTACTTGGGGGACCATATAGGATGCTGGGAATGGAACCCAGGTTGGATGCATGCAAGGCAAATGCCCTACCCGCTGTGCTATCGCTCCAGCCCCTGGAATAAATATTTAAGATGAGAGAGATTTCCATGGGCAGAAATGAAAGGGGAGTGTTTCTCACAGTAGTTTCTGTCACAGCACATTACCCCACACACACCTCACCTACTGTGTGCTGGAATTTACACTAGATATTGGTGTAACAGCTGCACAGGACAATGGATCAAAGTCTTAATGGTGAGGCAAGTTCAAAGGCTGGTTGGGCAATAATAGCTAAGCCAGTTGGGTTGAAGAGAGAGTGAATGGAATCTTAGTGTTGTGGTCAATTGATCTGAGGAGAGGTTTTATATAATGGGAAAATGGAGGCAGAGCATGTTGGGGGACTTGCATAAGGAGCATCAGTATTAAATCACTGCAAAGGGAACAGACTCTGTATCTATTCTTATGGAAAGAGGGCTTCTGTTTGCCAGAGAATGCAGGCGGGGTCTCATGAGACCAAGGTGACAGCATTCAAGCTTGAGGTAATGGGGGGGGGGATCATGGGGACAATAAACAGAAGGGATGGATGTGGCAGACTTTGTGAAGAACGAATCAATAAAGATCTTTATCACATACAATGATAGGTTTGATGCTGTGTTGAGAGAAAAGGGAGTTAAAAAGTGGCTGTGGTTTCAAGCCTTGGAGATTTGGAAGACTTGGGATTAAAGAAAATAGGAGAACCAGGACGGCCATGGTTCAGCGTAGGAGCAAAGTAGAAGGGTCTAGAATGTAATCTGTAGAGATTATAAAAGCATGCTGGACATCTTCTGTGAGAAGTCTGATAACAAATTAAAATAATAATCGAGCACTGAAAAAGTCAGAAAATCTTTCGGAGGAGGGGTGACTTAAAGGGGCACCTTCAAGGAATATATATTTGCCAGACACACTGGATGTGGGGAACAGGGTTCCTCCTTTATACTACTACCTACTTTTTCCCCGTTGGTTATGTGGTCAGTTTGGTAAACTTGTGGCCAATAATAATAGTAATTGAGAGTATCTTCACGAGCTGGAGTGATAGCATAGCGGATAGGGTGTTTGCCTTGCATGTGGCCAACTGGGGTTCAATTCCTCTGCCCCTCTTGGAGAGCTCAACAAGCTACCAAGAGCATCCTGCCCACACAGTAAAGCCTGGTAAGCTACCTATGGCATATTCGATATGCCAAAAACAGTAACAACAGTCTCACAATGGAGACGTTACTGGTGCCCGCTTGAGCAAATGGATGAACATCAAACATCGGGATGACAGTGTTACAGCTACCTTTATGAGCCAGCCACTGGAACTAGACTTTCAAAACAGTATTTTGATATAAAAATTAGTTAGGAACACTGTAGTTAATACATCAAAATTAATCAAAATCTCATCAGATTTTCTTAATCACCATGATGGGTAAGAATTCTTACCTCACTTTAGAGATCAGCAAGTGAGACTTAGATAACTAACTTGCCCAGAACCAAGTTACAAAAAAAAAAAAAAAAAAAAAACAGGAGAGCTAAGATTGCCAAATTCTAAAACTTAAGTTTTTTAACCACTCTCTTACTTAATACCTTTATTGCCTGGCACTGGGTTTCTCATTCCCTCCTACTCCCAGTCTTTTACAAATTTTCCAAATGCCTGGAATTATTTCTGTCTTCTTGTTTTCAATCCTTCTGAATTTTAAAATCGCAGGAACCTCTTAAGGTCAGGAAGTGTTCTCTGATTAATTCCACCTCTACCTAAACAGCTGGCAGAGCCCAGACCTGATCTTGGTGGGTAGATATCATGTTATTTAGTGCAGAGATCAGCATGAATCCATCGTGCCACAGGCTGGTCAACAGATCAGAGTCCCTACCCTACTGGGCCTGGGTTTATAGATGCTTCAGTTTTCAGAGAATTACACTTAAAGCATATATAAAAATGTAAGGTCAGATGTAATGTCAGAATGTGACATTCTTCATTCCTGGAGTATGTGCTTTTGATACTTGTTAATGACTGGCTAACCAAGATTTTAATTTTTGTTGGCACTTGTTTGAGGAGAAGAGCAGTTAGAGAAGCTTTTATAATACTTCCTAAACTTAGCTTTAAAGTCCTTTATTGAACTCTTGGGTCTGTCTTTGGATACTAGTTTTAGTAGAATATGCCTATAAGGGATGTTTCTCAAAAGAAATGTTTGTTGGAAAATAATACTCTTACAATGTAATAGGAAATGAATTTTCCTCAGTAAACTATTTCTTATGAATTGCACTTAGTTCTAATCATTCTCTTTCTTTTAGTGGGTACTAACTCACTATGTACTTGTAGCTGTGCAGGTTTGTATTTTTTTTTGACAGATTTAAAATAAAAACTGCTGCTCCTGGTCAAGGAGTGAAACAGTGTCATGTTAATCTTTTTTTGTTTTTAAAATATGTACACTTCCTTGTACACAACAGAAAACAATACACAGGTCTTATGATCAGATGTTATTCCCTCCATTAATTTACAGGTAGGGATAATGATTTGTATTTCTGTTCAAATAGTCCTTCAGTTCCTCGTCTAAAATCCTGTACCCAAAAGGTAATGTCTTGCCTAATGAATGAACGAATGGCATTTACTTGTGATCTTCTCAATTATCCTGAAAATATTTTTAGGGGACTGGGAAAATTACTGAGTAACAAGATCTGTTGAATAGCTGCCAGGCTGGGTCTGGTGACTGTATCAAAATCTTTGGTTAGGCCACAGACTCCATTTCAGCTTGTTCATTCTTTGTTTTGAATAAGACAGGTTTTTGTGCATTGATGTTTAAGATAAAGTGGTGCCCATTTTGCATTTCTGGTGATGTTTGCAAAATAGTGTTTTACTGCTGTCTAAACATGAGCGTGCTCACAGCCACTCCCTCTGGAGCACTGAGAAAGGACTGTTATGTGCACTCACCCTTCATTTGAAATATGTTGTATTTAAAGGTCAGACTGTTCTGGTTTGGGTAGGAAATTATTGATCAGGGTATTATGGTAACAGCTCTCTACTGATTGGATAAAGATAAATATCCAAGAAAGCAACCAGTATCACCTGACATTATTATTTTCCCTGAGGGCCTCGTCATTGCATGAAGGCTAAGCATGATGAAGAGGTAATGAGTGGTCCTCAGGCCTTCTGATTCCACAGTTTGGATTTTGTCTCATTTCTTTCAGCAGCCACCTTTTTGCTCTTTATTTAAAATTCTTCATTTTTTTTTGAACCACGTTTGTTATTGTTGTTCCCCACTTCTGTGTGTGTGTGTGTGTGTGTGTGTGTGTGTGTGTGTGTGTGTGTGTGTTGGGGGGAGTGGGGGGTTGGGTTTGAGGAGTGGCTGTTTGGAGCCATACCTGGTTGTGCTCAGGAATTACTCCTGGCTCTGTGCGATCACACCCTAATGGTGCTCAGGGAACCACATGTGGGGTTGGGGATGGAACCCAGGTAAACTGTGTGTGTAGGGCATGCATCTTACTGGTTGTACAATAACTTCCTCCTGCCCACTCTTGTTTTTTCTCCTAGCTTTTTTATTTCTGTGTTTTCACTCATATTTTGAAGAATTATAAAGAACATTACATCTAATATCTCCCATTTAATGATGCATCTCCCTCTTTGTTTTTGGGCCAGGAGTAACTCCTAGTTTTCAGGAGTTACTCCTGGTTGTCCTAGGGGGACCATATGGGATGCTGGAGATTGAACCTAGGTCAGCCTTAGACAAAGCAAACGCTTTACTCACTGGTATCACTGCTCTGGTCCCAAATGATATCCTTAGATTTATTATTCACCTAATACAAACATCTTTTATTAGTTCCCCATTCTTCTGGAATTTTCTGTGCTATTTGGACATTTTCCCCATTGATATGTAGTACTGAAACTTTTTCCTTTGAGAATTCATTGAACATATTTTAGATTTTTGTTTATAATCCTCTTTTTGCAGTCTCCCAGTATTTTTCTCTTCCTCTGAGCACATTTTTTTCCGTATCCTTTGCTAGAAAATCCTAAAGATACCTTTCCCTTCTACTTTTAGCTTGTAGACAAATGAGAGAGCTAACTGGATGAAGATTACTTCTGAAAGGGCTCACCAATGGCTCAGCGTTGACGGTGCTGACATCAT
Source organism: Sorex araneus (assembly GCF_027595985.1). Lineage (NCBI taxonomy): Eukaryota > Metazoa > Chordata > Mammalia > Eulipotyphla > Soricidae > Sorex > Sorex araneus. Next base: position 159,046,371 of record NC_073306.1, on the reverse strand, counting down.
CTCCAAGTCATGAGCCTTGTCTTACTCTGATTTGGGATTGGCATTTGAAGTGATATCATTCTTTCCTAATTCACAGAGGCAATCTGAAGAAGAAAGTGGTTCATGAAATGCTGCTTGAGCAGTCTCTTGATCTGATCCTCTTTCCTGGGAAGTCCACAGAGTACATAATGCATTTCAAAAGTGTACAATAATACCTTAGCATCTTTACAGCTATATTTGTATACATTATATAAGTTCAAATGATCTAGTCTCTTGCTAGGTACTTATATCTTATCATATAAAATACCAATATAAATTTATACTTTAAATTTATAAAATTTGTATTTAGGAAATTATATATTTGTCGACATTTACTATATTTATATTTGAGCACAGGACTCAGTTCATTCAACTTTCTTGAATTCTTCCCATTTTCCCCCAAAGACTTGAAGGCAAATATTTTTCCATGTGGAACTCAGCTTCTGAACTCAGAAGGTTGTTAGTCTACAGACTAGCAATGACCAAAGTGATATGTGACTGAATTCCCCCTCCCAATTTTAGTATATTATCTCTCAATGGCATTTTCTCTAATACAATGGGATTATCAGAGACCTCCAGAAACCAAATGAGTGAATGCTGTCTCTCCAATCACAAAGAGGAAATCAGGAATGAGAGGGTCTTGCCCATGCTCCTGGAAGTCAACAGTATTGTGCACTGCTTGAATATGTTATAAATCGTTTTTGACAAAATGAATATTATAAACATGGAACTGGTGGCATGCACTGTTTATCTGTAGGTGCATCTACACAGGTAAATGTAATATTAACAAGGTGTTTGTCTTTCTGAGAATCATTCTACTGTTTGGAGACTACTTAGAATTAGACATTACAGTTGAGATTTGTAATCTGAAGTTCTTTGGTTGCAAACAATAGAATTAAATAGAAATCTTCTTTAACAAGAAGAGTAAAATGGTATCAGTGTTAAAGGAATTGATAAGAGGGTCTTTTTCTGACCTTTGAAACCTGGGAACAAGACTGTGAAAGTAATCTGAGCATGATTCAGATTTCCATAGGAATCCCACTGGGTTCTTAGCCAGACCCTGTGTTTGAAGTTTTTGTTTATGGATCACATTGCATTTTTTAATAAAAAAGGATAGGTCTGTAAAAGGAAAGTAGGGGAACCTGGAGCAATAGCACAGCGGGTAGGGAGTTTGCCTTGTGCATGGCCAACCAGGATTTGAATCCCAGAATCCCATATGGTCCCCTGAGCACTGTCAAAAGTAGTTCCTGAGTACAGAGCCAAGAGTAACCCCCGTGCATTGCTGGTGTGACCCAAAAAGCAAAAAAAAAAAAAAAAAAAAGGAAATTAGGGTATTAGGGTCCTGTTATAAGCATATTGAGGTTTCAAGAAATTGTAAATGAGAGCTACATGATCTTAAACATGATTATGGGATCGTGCATCATAAAGTACTTGAATTTAAGGGTGAGAATTAGGCTCTTTGACCAAGGTGGATCCTGTACTTGTGGTCTGTGAATCTCATTGAAATTGGCACTCTGCACTCATGATCTTTTATAGTGATGCAGCATTTCTAGAAGCATGCATGGAGGAAGCATCCATGGCAAGCATCTTCTGTGAGCCCAGTGGTTTTCTAGATATGTAATTACAAAAAGATGATAGTTTACATTACATAATTATTCATGTTTGCTACCTCTAAGCAATCATTTATATGTCTCTATCAAGGAAATAGTTTTCTTCTTTAGACATTTTATTTTCAAATAATGTATATAGAAATAATGTGAGTACAGTGCATAGTTCAATGCTTGTACATAATTGGGAGTCAATAAATGGCAATTTGTAGGAACATTCAATACCCTGAACTTCCTGGATGGCTTTGTAAAACCAAAAGTGTCCTTGGGAACAAAACTGCAAGACAATTCTGGGCAGGATTCAAATTCCAAAAAGGGAGTGTCCAATAGCCTGCCCTGGGCTCTGAGCCAGACCCTGGGTGATGAGCTGAAGTGGGGCGGACTCTGCTTTCTGCCTTCCTGGTGTGCATCCATTGTGTACCTTTAATCCAAGGTAAATTCCACGTGAGAGGGGTCAAGTCTCTCTCTCTCTCTCTCTTTTTTTTTTTTTTTTGCTTTTTGCGTCACACCCAGTGATGCTCAGGGGTTACTCCTGGCTTTGCACTCAGGAATTACTCCTGGCGGTGCTTGGGGGACCATATGGGATGCTGAGGATCGAACCCGGGTCAGCCATGTGCAAAGCAAATGCCCTACCCGCTGTGCTATTGCTCTGGCCCCCAAGTCTCTTTTCTACACTACTGTACCATACATGGAGGATGGTTCCTAGCACATGGTATGCACCTAAGAAATATTGTTGAAGAAATAACCAAATTGGGAAGCTCAGATAAGGGCTAAAGGGAAATAACTTAAAGCTGTTTGTTTGCTTGAGTAACTGTCTTTAGTGCATAATTTTCAAAAGCAATCCTAGAATGGGTAGCACTGTAGCACTATAGCACTGTCATCCCGTTGTTCACCAATTTACTTGAGCGGGCACCAGTAACGTCTCCATTGTGAGACTTGTTGTTACTGTTTTTGGCATATCAAATACGCCACAGGTAGCTTGCCAGGCTCTGCCATGCAGGTGGGATACTCTCAATAGCTTGCCGGGCTCTCCGAGAGGGATGGAGGAATCGAAACCGGGTTGGCCTCATGCAAGGCAAACACCTTATGAGCTTTGCTATTGCTCCAGTCCCCTAGAATTGGTAAGACTGTTAATCTGTAATAAACAACAACCTTTGGAGGTAAGAGAAGCAGTCCATTGTGACTTCTGAGTCCCCTCCACCTCTGGGCATAGCCTGGGACTCCTGTCTTGGGGATAATGGGAGACAAGCAGTAAAAACATTTTGTATGTTGAAGTGAACCACATTTAGTCAATGATGTTTGCAATGACTAATGAGTAAGTGGAAGCAGGGGCCTATACTACAAAAAATACCAACGTAGAATTCTCATTCACAATATTGGTTGCAAAGTTCAGTGCTTGGCATTTTCAACCACTGCAATTTTATTTATTTATGCCTTTAGAGACACATTCTGGAAAGATAGTGTATACTTTACTTATCTTACTAGGTTATACACACACACACACACATGCACACACGCGCACACATATGTAATGTGAGATATGGGGGTTATAGGAGATATAAATGTTTTGTTTCATATTATTACTACAGCAACAACTTTCAGAGCATCATATTTATTTTGGTCCAGAAAGGGTGAGTTTGGTGATAGTTAAATGTCAGATGGTCCCATCATAGGCCACTCATGTAATTTTTCACTTATCCAATGCTTATTTATTGAGTATCTTCTATATGCCAAGTCCGGTGACACTTTGAGTTTTTCTGTATGTAATTTATATTGTTTAGATGTAGCACATCTTTTTTATCAGTCTCTTTGCCCTGTTCCTGTTATCATCCCGACTTCATCTTTGACATCTCTTCTAGTTTATCTTCCTGCAGTATCCCAAGACATGTAGGTGCCTTTGGTGCATTCCCTACAGCAGCTGTACTTCTCCCTTGATTTCTCAATCTTCTAGTTTATCATCTCTTCCACATTTTTCACTGGATGGAAGTTATTTTAAGGTTTGAGCCTTGATATGTACTAACACAGCCATTTAGTGCAGTATTTGAAAGATAATAAGTTCTTATTGTCTATAAAATTAATAGAGTTAAATAAATCTGAAATTATTTTTGGAAGGCATTATATGACACAAAATATGCTAGTAGAAATTTGGAGAACTATCTAGAAAAGTACTGGTCTTCTTGTCCTCAAAACTTTCTCTCTGACACAACTGTTCTCTTATATTTGACAAATGCTTTTCAAATGCCTTCAACATTCCAGGTCATCATCTATCAGAAAACTGGTACTTTAAAACCTAGCAAACATTCAGGGCTGGTGTTTAACTGCAAAATGATAGGTTCCAAAAAAAACAAAGATGAATAAAATTTGGTATCAACGAGAAGATGACTTAAAGAGTATAGTAAAATATTTGTTCTTATTTTGCTTTGAAATAAAATATTTCTGTTCACCCAACTTTTTAAAAACTTAAGTTACACCCATTTATCCATTGTGTTCAGTATCTGCATTATATTAGAGAGCTAGCTAGTTGTTCTAACACAAACACAAATGACAGAACATTTCCAGAATTTACACAGTTAAATATTTTGTAAGGTAAACCTTGCCTTTGAGTCAAACATGCTTATTATCCATATTAAAACCGTCTTTACTTATTGACGTTTAGATGGTAAACTACAGAGTTTAAATTATAGCAAAAATTGCCACGTTTTTTGTTAAATGATAATAGGCAAAGTGTTTATGTAAAGTTGATGGGTTAATATATAGTTAATGTAAAACAAATCATCCTTTTCCTAGTTCTGTCTTTTTAATTTTTTTTATAATTCCTAACTTGTATACATACTTCAGACCTTACAGATATTTTTATAATTACAAACTATATAAATAAAATAAAACTGCAATTTTTTATTTGAAAATAAAGAGCTTTAAAATTAAAGGAGCATTGATCAGTGTATGAACTTGTCATTCTCATTTTTATAAAATTTGTATATTACTTTTTGTAGGTGTTGTCCCAGGAATAAAACATAGGGCCTCACATATACAAAACATATTTTCTTCCACTAAGCCTCAGCCCTGACCCTTTTGTAGAATTTTTATGCCTTTGTTCAAACTTTGTTTCATTCTCAGGTCTATGGAATTATTGGACTAGTGACCTCTCGGGCATAACGGAAAAACTTGAAGGCTATGGGAAACTTTTATGTGTTTCTGGTAATAGAATATGCCCATAATCAAGTTTTTTGTGAAGTCTAGATTTAGTCTAGATATTAGATGTACTTTCATTCTCCAGGTCAGAGAGAAACCTAGATGCCTTAACACCTCCCAAAATAGGAGACATCTCATAGCTGCTGATGGGGTTTTCATGACCAAAATAACATAACTATGCAAAAAATTCTGTGAATTGATAAAAAACAATCCCCCTGCCTGGATTCTTGGCAATAACATTTCAAACTACAAATGATTCTCCCTTTTCAGAGCACTACCTATCTGAATGAATTTTCATGCGTGCCTGGACTCATGGAATTATATTTTCATTGTTCCCACTCACTTCCTTGACTACATTTACATTAAGCAAGGAGAGCAAAAATAACATTAACAGTGGCTACTAGCCACTGATGACCTTTATGAGCCAGGCCTTATTTTAAGTACTTTACGTGTACAAATTTATTTCATCTTTCCCACAGTATTGAGAAAAAATGTAATTGTTATAATTATCTTCATTAGAGGCAAGGAGCTGAATTCTGGGGAAGTTTGCTCACATCCTACAATTCTAGCAGGTGGAAGAGATGAGATTTACACCCATGTATTCCGATTCTTGGTCCTGTACCCTTGCGTTTTCATTGTTTGCTCTCCTCGATGTCCTTTATTGCATGGGGACTGGTTCATGGAAAGAGCTCCCAAAATATCTAGTGATAACATATAATATATAAATTTAGAGATCATTCATTTTGTCTGCTTAATAAATAAGGAATCATTTAATCTTATAGTAGAGCAAATGAAATACTTTGACCTTGATATAAGCATAAATATTGTTTTTATTTCCAATTTTCTATTCCTAATAATTTGTCATTTGCACTTTGCTTGTTTTGGTCATATCTATGGTGCTTCAGGCCTATTTCTGATCTGTTCATAGGAGGGATGCTGAGGTAATCATATGTGGCATGAGGGATTTGAACTAGGATCAATTTCATGTAAGGAAAATGCCTCAGTCCTTGTTCTAGCTCTTTGATCCACTTTTACACTTCCTACTTTTCTCATTGTGAGATATTTTCGAAAGTGACTTCCTCTAAAATTTATCCCTATTCTTAAATTTAATAAATCTGTGAAGTTTTCAAGTAGTTAAAAGGTTTTTTTTTTATGTCTTTGTTTCCGACAAAATTCTTCTAACATGGAAGAAACAGTATTATATTTATTAAATAATTAACGGAAAATCTTTTATATAAAAATAAAATTCGTGAGAGGAGATCTACCCTAGTTCCTGAGAAACAACAGTAAATAATTTTGTTTATATTTCTTTTATGTAGATCACCATATTCACCTGCAAAAACCAGGACATTGCTATTTTCCTGAGGGCAGTAATAACCTAGCTTAGAATTGAGGTAACTTGTAAACAGACACACATATACATATGTGTATCTAAGTTACACATCCTGTACCTGTCCCTCTCACTCCACAGAAAAGAGCTGATAAAAATGTGGCTATGAAAAATTAGAAAGTAGCTTTTACATAGTAATTATCCAAATGATATTATGTCTAAGACAATTTAAAAAGAGTTAAGCTGTTTCTGTTTAAGCTGTATTTCATGCAACAAGAGAAATCAAGTGGGACCTCCAAGCCATTCTTAAAATTTCCAGGAGACAAAAAAATTAGGAGAGGTTTTGTATATCAAGACCCCCATAATAAGGATATGGGAAATTGAAGGAATCAGTGACCCCACAAGTCCAATGGGAAGTCCAATGAAGAATGGGTATAGGAAGTCTACACAAATTGTGTAACAAACTGAAGAGACTGTTCCTTTGCCGAAGCCCTCAGCTATTCCTCAAACCTGGTTTCTTGGGAAGAAAGCAGATTTCAGATGAGATATCCAGTTTAGCATATATTAACAGTGTTTAAAACGTTTTGTAGATAAACTCCAGGTCAACCAAGTAGAACGTATGTCTGAACTAGCTCTGACCTGAAAATCTCCATTTTGTATCCTGAGCTCTGTTTAGAGAGGGGCTATAATAGCAATGTCTTAATTAAAACTGTCCTGGTGCGTATCTAGTGGGATTCCTGGCTATTACATAGAATTTTTTGTCTTCCTTAATGAGGGCAGACACAAAAGAAAATTGCCGAGTTTATGAAGAAATGCTGCTCAAACCTTGGTCTGTGGAGCAGTGGCAGGAATATCCATTATTCAAAATCTCAGGTGATCCCTTTGGACTCCCTGAATCAGAATCTGCAAGTCACCTTTATGATCAGGTTATTTGTAGGCATATTTTTATTTGAGAAGCATCAACGTAGCATGCTTAATCGGCCTGCTTTGTAAATAGCCTCTGTAAGACAAATCACACGGACAAGTTTGAACAAATGGCAAAAATTCGAAGAACCTTTAATGTTACTAGTAGAACATGGAACAACAACAGAAAAAAGTTCCCTCTTAGTGAAGCTTGAACAGAGCACTTAATATGGTAATGTTGGCATATTTAGTAATGCTTTCACAGTGTTAAGTTCTTCACAAGAATGTGGTGTGCCAAATATGAGGCTCAAAACAGGTAATGCATTTATTTGCTAATCAGTAAATTACCTTATATAGTCAATAAGTGTTGCATCCTGAGCAACTGATAAGATAGTTTGCTTTCACGTGTCTTTTCAATATTGTGCTCAGCCTCAAGTATAAATTGAATAGAGTGACCTTTTGATACTCTATGAAATTGACTGCATTTCCTAAGATTCTGTGGTTTCAATTACCATAAATTTTTTATATTGGGTCCACAGTCATTGCATTGGTCCACAGCATAACAATGTCTTAATGTTGGTTCTGATAATATAGTTGGCAGCAGTAGGGCAGGTTGTTACTAATGTGTATGTGAGCACTTGCAACGTGTACTACCAATTAGAACTTCGGGTCAAGTAGAAGAACAATATGCAATTTACCCAAATCAAATCGTATCACTAAGTGAACTGCAAAACATGAATGATTTGGGGTCCAATGATGGAAATGGTGTTCTAGGGTGCTAGCTGGATCTTGAATTTGTGAGATGGATAAGTCAATTAGTGGTTCCTAGGTTTATTAGCAACTTAATTGTCAGAATGTAATGGAAACCTCTGAACTGCAACAACTCATTAGAAGCAACAAAACTTGTGACTTTTTTTTTTTTTCTGGAAGAATATTCAGTGAGCTGTGGTTTTTTTCCCCCAGAGATCTTAAAGATAAAATTAACAATTGAGTTTTAATTCAGACCTTTGAAGGTATAAAAGTTTTGAATTTTTCCACAGAAGATTACTCTGAAAGAGCTTATGTATTGCTCCATCTTTGCTGTGTAATTTGCATGAGCAACTTAACTTCCTTAAGCCTCAGTCTCCTTATCTGTAAAATGGTGGTATGATAGTTATCTCAAAGAATTGTTAAGCAGATGAAAGAAAATAGTATCTCCAAATTGCATAACAACATTTTAAGATCTGTTTAGAAAAACTAGTTTCTAATTTGTCAATAAAAATGTTTCCCTTTCCGGGTAATATTTGATCTTAGGGCAACCTTGTGTTATTTTTGTTTGTTTGCTTATTTTCAACAAGCTTAAAAATGTGATTATTAAAAATTGTGTAGTCCATTTTATTTTCTGTTAAAAAGCTATGTTGCTACCATGCGTATCATTTATTGAAATTGACAGTTTGTGCCAAAACTATAGTTTACTTTGCAGTTTTCTGATAGATTGTGATTGATTATATTTGGCCTTTGTGGCAACAATACTGATTACTATCAGAGAAGCTCAAAGAACTTGCTTTTTCTATAATGCATTATTCTAGTTACAGTTCCTAAAGATCTTAGCAATATTTTTTTAAAAGCGCAATAAAAGATTTAGAGATGGTGACTAAAACTAACTCATATTTTAGAAACAGCGATTATTTTCTGAAGCCCACCACCCAGAGTATCATATAAAAATATTTTTGTTTCTGATTAAAGGTCATGCTACCATTTTGAGTTATCTTATAGTCCTGATTCTTTTCCCTATGATTTTTCATTCTCATTTTTGGATATATTTTTATTTTTCCTCATCATGCAACCTTAATTATGTTATATAACAATAACTTCTGCCTGGTAGGCTGCTAGGAACATGAGGTCAGGGATGAGCATCCACTTGCCATACACACTTTTGTTTCTAAATTTTCTAAATCTGCAAGAATAAGAAAGAATGACTGAATAAAGTCAAACATAGTAGCTTAAATATTGTCGAGGACTTCTTTTTTCAAAATAAAATAAATATAAAGTATTTCAGTGAAATATCTGCTGCGTTTACTGAAAGCACAATTTTATCGAATTTATTTTCTTCTGTTCAAACAGTAAACTTATTTATTTTAGGTCTGAGGACAAAGCTAGTGGAGCTAAGGGGTTACTCCTGGCTCTGAGCTCAGAGATTTCTCCTGGCTGGCCTCAGGGGACCATAGGTGGTACTGAGGAATGAACTCGGGTCAGTGCTGTGCAAGGCAAACATTGTTCTATTGATCTGGTTCCATTTATTTTTATTTACGTATATATTCTTATTTATATTTTCTATGATGTAATGTTTATTTTTTAACAACTCTTTGTCCTAGTTCAGCTATTTAAGGTATTGTCTTAAGGGGCTTTATTTTTCCTTTCATTTTCTTGGGGGGAGGGGTTATGGCCACATTTGACAGTGCTCTGAGCTTATTCCTGATGCAGTGCTCAGAGACCTCTCCCATAAGCACCCTATACCCTGTACTATCCTCTCTGAACCTCATCTTTAAGGTTTTGAAGGTTACTAGGTCCACTTATATTTACTATATAAGTAGAAAAATTATGAAGTAACCTTTTCAAAATTTTTCATCTTAAGTAATAGGTTGTTCTCATTACATAGGTTTTTTTAGAATTTCCTATTCAGTTTTTCTCATGTATTTATTAAGTTTTTCTCTTTTATTGACAGAGTAACATTTTTGAAAGAAATATTTCTTTTAAAGAGCACAAAAAATATTCAGGAAATGTTTCTATAATGTTGCCTGGCATCCTCTCTCCTCACTGTCTCATTTACTCCTTACCACAGCATTGTAAAGCAGCTGTCTGCAGTTATACTGCTTAGATCATAGGGTCCAAATGCCTTATCCAAGGACACAGGTGAGCATGTGACCAAATTAGAACTTGAACCCCATTCTTCGAAGGCCAAATTCCGTAAGATTTTTGATTACTACGTGGAAATATTCACCGTGGACTTGATAGCAATAGGAACAGAAGCAAAATGAGAGACCCTGGGTTAATGTTTCAGGAATATTGAACTACTGAATGCTCTCCCAGGGACAAACTGAGCGGGGCTGACGCTCTAATGACAGGGAACTATGTTGCTATCAATTGCTAAAGCCTGATGTTTTCATATGGTGCCTGGAGGTGAAAGGATCTACTCCAGGATCACTCTCAGCTGATAGCATCAGATCTTTCACCCCCGAACGAATTACAGCGGGCTGACATCATTTCTGCAAACAGATCTGAAAAGTTCCTGCACGACCAGTGATGTCAGCTGGGGCTCCATGAACTCCATGGAGTTGGCATGAGTCTGTTCCCATCTTGCTGTGTTTTGGGTCTTATTTCTGCTTCTGTGTTCAGAGGTCACACCTGATGGTACATATGGGACCATATGTGGTTACAGAGAATGAACCCAGGTTGACTGCATGCAACCTTAGCTGCTGTATTATCTCCTCGCCTCTGGAGTGCAAATTCTAAACCAGGGATAGAAAGCTGAGTAGATCACACTAAACTTGGTTAATTATTTAATCACATTTTAGTTTTTTCTCTTTCTTTCATAAGCATCTCACCTTTAACTTCTGTTTTACAAATGCAAAACTTCCCACAAAAAGATGAGAAAAATAGAATTGAGAAAAAACAGAAATACATTACTTATCTAAACATTTACTTTTTTTTTTTTTGCTTTTTTTTTTTGGGTCACACCTGGCGATGCACAGGGGTTACTCCTGGCTCTGCACTCAGGAATCACTCCTGGCGGTGCTCAGGGGACCATATGGGATGCTGGGAATCAAATCCGGGTCGGCCGCGTGCAAGGCAAACGCCCTACCCGCTGTGCTATTGCTCCAGCCCCTAAACATTTACTTTTATACTATATTAGTATTTATTCTTTTAGATATTTTCCAAGGTACATGCATAGTTCATGATCTGGATAAGTATTATTTGCTTTCTTGCTGAATTTACTAACAGTAGTATGTTTCTACTTTTTAAAAAAATTATTGAGACAAACATGGAATGCTCAGGAGTTAATCCTGGCTCAGTGCTCAGGAATCATTCCTGGCAATATTCAGGGAAGCACAAGCAGTGTTGGGGATTGAACTAGGCTTGATTGCATGGAAATCAAGGGCATTAACTTCTATACTATCTACCCAGCCTTCGTTATGTTGCTACATATATGTGTATATATATATGTGTGTGTGTGTGTGTGTGTGTGTGTGTGTGTTTGTGTGTGTATACACACACATACATACATATTATATATAGCATTATATATAGCACTGTAGCACTATCATCACATTGTTCATCGATTTGCTTGAGTGGGCACCAGTAAGGTCTCCATTGTGAGATTTGTTACTCTTTTTGCCATATCGAATATGCCACGGGTAGCTTGCCAGGCTCTGCCGTGCAGGCGGGATACTCTTGGTAGCTTGCCAGGGTCTCCAAGAGGGATGGAGGAATCAAACCTGGGTCAGTCACATGTAAGACAAACGTCATACCCGCTGTGCTATTGCTCCCCGGTGTGTGTGTTCATCAATATCATCCCATTGATTGTTGATTTTCTTGAGCAGTCTCAGTAAGGTCTCCATTCATCCTAGCCCTGAGATTTTAGAAGCCTCTCTTTACTTCTCTTCCCAATGGTGCCGCATTGGAGGCTCTTTCAGGGTCAGGGGAATGAGACCCATCATTTTACTGGTTTTGGCATATGAATACACCAAGGGGAGTTTGCCAGGCTATCCCATGCGGGCAGGAAAATCTTGGTAGCTTTCCAGGTCCTCCAAGAGGGAGAACTAGGCTATAAGATGTCTTCCAGGAGTTTGTTTTTATAGTCTCTGGATGTTGGTCATTGATGGGACCATATATAATATATATACATACATATATATGTATATATATATATATATATATATATATAGTATCACGAATCACGAAATCCCGTTAATCACCGATTTCTCGGGCGGGCTCAGTAACATCTCATTTTGTCCTTTCCCTGAGATCTTAGAAGGCTATCTTGACTCGGCCCTCCTAACGATGTTTCACTGGGGGCTCTTCAGGCTCAGGGGAATGAGATCCAGCTTGTTACTGGATTTTGCATATGAATACACCATGGGAAGCTTGCAAGGCTGTCCCATGTGGGCAGGCAACTCTCAGAAGATTGCCAGTTTCTCCCAGAGAAAGAAGTAGGCTAAAGATATCGGCTGTGCGCTTCTGAGAGCTTGCTTTTAAGTCTCTCTCTGGATGTTGGCTGTTGATTGGATTACACACACCTGGGTTCCTCTGCCGGTACCTTCATGCATGAGGCCTGTCCAGACATGTGGAGAGGGGCCTCCAGCATGGCTATAGCTAGGTTCCAGTGGTCTTTGGCAGCTGGGAGCTGTGCTCGGGGTGGGGAGGAAGCTGGAGCCCGTCCCCTCCGAGGGGCTCCAGGGAAGACAGCCAGGCATGCGGGCAAGAGACTCTCTGCCTAAAGATATCGGCCGCGTGCTTCTGAGATATATGATATATTATATGATATATGATTTATTATATATACATACATATATTTATTTTTGATTCAGGGGAACCATACTCACTGTGCTCAGGGTCTACTCTAGACTGTGCACTCAGGGATTACTCTTGGCAGGTTCTGGGGACTGTAGAGGATGCTGGGAATTGAATCTGGGTCAGCTGCATATAAGGCAAGTGTCCTACCTGCTGTACTATCTCTCAAGCTGTGGCTATGTTTCTTTTAAATGAAATCACTGTCACTGTCATCCCATTGCTCATTGATTTGTTTGAGCGGGCACCAGTAACGTCTCTCATTGAGAGACTTATTGTTACTGTTTTTGGCATATCCAGTACACACGAGTAGCTTGCCAGGCTCTGCCTCAGGGCTCGATACTCTTGGTAGCTTGCCGGGCTCTCCGAGAGGGATGGAGGAATCAAAATCGGGTCGGCTGCATGAAAGGCGAACACCCAACCACTGTGCTATCACTCCAGCCCTCTTTCAATGAAATATATCTATTTAATCTTTTTCATGATAGAAGGCATGTCACCTGTGAATTTCCTTTTAATTTCAACCCTTTGTACTTCATCTCAAAGTTTTTTTATAAACTAATCTGTTTATAGTCAGAGGTCACTACAGTAGAGTCTGAGACGATTCTGCTTTTATTTATTTATTTTTTTGCTTTTTGGGTCATACCCGGCAACGCACAGGGGTTACTCCTGGCTCATGCACTCAGGAATTACTCCTGGCAGTACTTGGGGACCATATGGGATGCTGGGAACCCAACCTGGGTTGGGCGAATGCAAGGCAAACGCCCTACCTGCTGTGCTATTGCTCCAGCCCGCGATTCTGTTTGTAAAGGGGAATTAATCTGAGTGCAGCTGCAGTAACAGGAATTAGGCTCTTGTTGGCTGAGGATCCCCAGCATGGACACTAGAAATTGACTGGATAAACTGAGAAAGGTACAGCACTGGCAAAAGGGACAGACAAGCACTAAGACAGCGCCTTAAAGAGCAAAGTTCCTGGCCTTAATCCACTTGGGCAGTGGAGAAAAGGACTGGAACCCTCCAAAGATCTTTGATCCAGTTAAGCCTGTCTCATGAGTTGGAGGAGAAAGCAACTGGAATAGAGAAGGGCCCACTAAGACTTGATGGCTGTAGGAATTGTTTGGGATGGGAGATATGTGCTGAAAGTAGATAAAGGACAAAATGTGATAACCTCTCAGTATCTGTATTGCAAACCGTAATGCCCAAAAGTAGAGAGAGAGTATGGGGGAAATTGTCTGCCATGGAGGCAGGAGGAAGGCTGGAAAGGAGGGGTATACTGGGGACACCGGTGGTTGAGAATGTGCACTGGTGGAGGGATGAGTGTTTGATCATTTATGACTGAAACTCAAAGATGAAAGCTTTGGAACTGTATCTCATGGTGATTTAATTAAAAAAAAAATCTTTGCTCCAGTTAAGATGCCAGACACGGTATACACATGTGTATGGAGGCACTCACATTATGATGAGCAGTGAAGGAAAAATCAGAAAATGTGAAGGACTTGCTCTTCACTGACAGGAAATCTTCACTGATGCCATCAATGATAAGATATTAGCAAATGCATCTGCCTTCCCTCAAAGACACTGCCACTCTGTTTTACATGATAACCAGTCCTTGTTTCCATTAGAATATTGCCAGGGGAACTGTTGAGAAACACTGTCATCTCCAGAGCTACTAACTTTAATTCTTAAATATTTTTCGAAAGGTGCCCCCCCCCCAGCCCCGAGCCACACACACACACACACACACACAGTGCTTACATGATTCTAATATATAGCCAATGTTGAGACACATGGTATTAGAGACATCATTACTTTAGTTTAAGATCAAAAATTATTTCTTTGATTCATGTTTTTGAATGAATAATTTTATTTTCAAGAGTTTTAGAGACTGAAGATCTAAGATCTCTTGGCATGAAGACGTCTTCTTGACCCCAATCCATGCCCTATTTAATAAGCCTGAGTTTCAGAGATGTTTGCTTAAGTTTAACTGTTTTATTCATTCAATCATCAATTCATTTGTTCATTTATTTCTCCTAGTTTGTTTTGCTAATAATCTGTGTTCCTGTGCTATAATGTATTCTATGAAGGCAGAGATTTTTAATTGTTTTGTTTACATCTTTATCCCTAATGTCAGTTATACCTGGTACATAGTAGGTACTTTATACACTTAATACATAAACTATGTATTAGCATAGTTTTGAATCTCTTTTTGACACACATGATTCCTATTCCTATGATGCTTTGGATTTATTGAAAATCATGGCCCTGGAACTTAATTAAAGTCCAGTCTTTCTTCAGAGTCTGTACTGGTAACTTACCACTTATAATATTGTAAACAATGTTGTGGAGTAAGGAAGAAAGATTCTTTGCTATTATTTCCTTTTACTTGTGAAGTGGCACGGTAAGGTATAAAATCTTAAGTGTTATGAATAGAGAGATAGGTAAATTATTAATCGCCATTAAGAAAGCCTGTTTAACCCTTTGGGTCTTAGTCCTCTCAATTTCAAAATCACACAGGGCTCAATGGGTTGACTCTTGATCACTGTGACAGTTTGCTGTTTCTGTTATTATACCCTCTCACTATGAGTCCCCTATTAAGCAACTTGTTTACCCCTATTTTCATTCTGTAATGCTTGAGATTTAATGCAGTTCTGTTTGTAATTTTCTTGTCGTTCTTATATTGCGATGGCACACGTAATTTTTTTAGAAAAAATTCAGTGATCTTGAAATAAATCTGGAAAAGGAGAGGTCATGGAAAAATCTCTCCTTCCTATGACAGGGTCTCACCAGCACCATATCCTCAGACCCTGAGTTCTGCCAGGGGGCACCTGTCCATAAGAGAGACAACCCTATGTTGTTATTAGTCACTTTGTCAAAGTGGATGTCATAAGCTACTGTGCATCCTCAGCACATGTACAAATAAGTCACTGATAATCACAAGCAAGTCCTCTTCTAAAACTGCAGATTCCATGAAAGGTATTTAAAGATTCTTCAAGAGCTGTGCTCACTCTGGCATTAAGACATTAAGAGAATCTCAGTCTCTGGAAAGTACAGACTTACATGCTTCAGAAATCTGGTCCCACATTGGATTCGTAGGTGCAAAGTCATTGTGAAAATGAACTTCTTGTATTTATTTATTTGGCAAGTATTGATTAGAAACCCACTACTCTCTATGGAACAGAACACTTGCCTCTAAGATCCGATCTCAGGCTCTAAAGGGTTTCTGCTCCTCCTGTCGGGAGGGCCAGGGATAGGAGCACTGAGAAGCAGATTTGATTTTCTTCATCCTAGATGGCCCTAAAGAAAGAAAACCTTACCTTTCTGTTGAGAAGGGAGTCTAATGGAAGGGAGGGGTGTTGGGCTGGACCACATCTGGACATGCTCAGGGCTTATTCCAGGCTCTTTACTTAGGGATCACTCCTCGCAATGCTCAGGGAATCATGTCTGGTGAGAGGGATCAAACTGGGTTTGGCCACATGCAAGGCATGCATTATACTCTGTGAACTATCTCTAGGTCATCACTGGCCTTACCTTTAAAGACCTCTCACTGCCTTGAAACAAAACCTTTCATTTTCGGGCTACTTTCTCATGGCCTTCAGATTATTTGAGGTAATATGCATCTGGTCATCTTCAACTATAAAATGATGCAGAGCTCCAGGCATGGGGCCACATAGCAGCCCACTCTGAACATATATCTAGAGAAGTCTTTTGGGACAAATGGTACTGGACTCTGGGATGGTATCTTCTAATCACTGCTTTGGGTGGGTTCTTTAGGGAACTTGTTGCAGATGTTTCTGAAAGAGCCAGTCTAAAAGCATTGGCCTAGTCCAGGATTAATTTAATCTGCAAATGTGCAACAATAAAACTTCGGAGGTTATTTATGTCAAATCACCTTTCTGAAGTCCAGGTGCTGCTGCTCTCTGATTGATCAATGTTCCTGTGTAATGTTTGTTAAATATTTTCCATATCATTCCCACTTGTGCATGTTTCTGAACTATGAAAACAAAGTACCTTACTCATTGCAAGTTCTCAAATCAGGATCTTTACATTTATGCCTTCTTCTGCCTAAAATTTTCCTTTCTCAGGTATTATGAGTTGGTACTACAAATGTCTTCTCTCTCTTTACATATTTATGGTACAAAATATAGGCACATATATGCACCACATATATTTCTTCTAAAGTGGCTTTTTATATCTATTATCTATCCACCTATATATCTATCATATACCTGCCATATGTCTGTATATTTATTATCTACCTATTCTCTATCTAATCTATCTTTATCTCAATGGAAGGAGATATTTATCTTTTATCATCTTTACACCAAATTTAAAGGTAAAGTCTAACCAACAAGTGATAGCACATGATAGGCATGCATTAAGTATGATTAAGTAATACATATATGTCTTATAAATATGATATAGGTCTGCAAGTGTTTATGTGTCGGGAATATATCAAATGTATGCATCATAGTTTAGCCTGGAATGCATTTCAAGTTATCATTCTGCAGTAAATACATATGCTGCCTGTGATTTGTCAAACCCTGCCTACCTCCAATATAATCAGGAATTTTCACTCATAATGTAATCTACACAAATCACAAGGATTTATAAGCTATAATATTTTAATATTTTGAAATAATAGAATATAAGATAGCTATATCATATAGACTTATTTTGCAGTATGATCTTCCCTTCTTTGTTCATTTTATCCCTTCTTTACCTCAAGGAAATATTTCTTCTATCATAAAATGCTAATGTATATATATATATTTTTTCACTTATTTTGAACTCAATCTCCTGAATGGGATAAGGATAATGAAAATTTTAATAATATGTTGTCTCTATGTCCAGGTACTCTTCTACACAGTTTTCATGAGTAGCTCAGGTGATTCTCAAAAATTTTATAGTGTTAGTCTTACTGTAAGAACACACTTTGTCAGGTGTTTTTACTGAGACACAAAAGGGTAGCTAACTTGCTGTACGAAATGATAAACTCAGTATCCAAATTTATATACTCTATTGGCAGCATCTACATTTTGCTTTGCTTATTTCACAAGTATATAAAGATCTTGAATCATTTTTATATCATTTTTAACTTAAAAAATTTTAGGAAATAGAGAAATTTTTGAAAACTCATGAAAGCATATAGAAGAAAATCCTCAAGACTCATTAGAATAAAATCTATGTAATAGACTACAAAACCAGAATAAACTTTAGAAAATGATGAGGGTTGAGGTTCAAAAGATGTGGATGAGAATGATTGGCATTAAGTAGAGTTAAATGCATAGAATTAATCAGAAAGAAATTCTGGGAGTAAATAGCGAGTAATTTGGAATCAATACAGAAATACTCTGTAAAACTTGAAGGGACTTCATGTTGCATATTGGGAGTAAGAATTCTTGTAGAATAAATAAAAATGTAATTAATAACCATAAAAAGTACTAAATTGCTTGTGTTAGAATGAATCTAGCATAGATGGAATTATAAATTCTATCTTGATTTATATGCTATTCAACAGTCATAAAATACCAACATAGAACACTTGCCTGATTATCTTAATCAGCTGGGATTTCTGTTGGCTATCTTTTATTTCATATTTAGAGAAGTTTTTATTCAAATCTTCTCCCCACTTTTGGATGAGGCTTTTGTATTATGCTCTTGAGATTTCTAATGTCTTTACATTTTGTCCTATGCACAAAAGTTAACTAAAATGAATCAAAGATTCAGATATTAGATCGTAATTCATAAACTGCATTAAAGGAAATCTGTGGAAAACACTCCATGCTGTTGGCTTCAGTAGTGTCTTCAGTGATTTGACTTCACTGGTAATGAAAATAAAAGCAAAATAAACAACTGGTCAAAACAACAACATCAAAATAAACAACATCAAACTACAAAGCTTCTGAAGTAAGAAAGAAATGGATCACTAAAACAAACAAAAATTCTAGTGAATGAGAGAAAGTATTTGAATACCATACATGGTAAAGGACCAATATCCAGGTATTCTTATATAGCCTTTTGAACTTAAGGATACCAATACAAGCTTAATTTGCTGGAAAACATCACACTGAAAAGGGATCTTTGAGGTAGGTATGTGAACACATTAGGAAGAAAGAAAAAACATTCTTGTAGAGAGAAAATAATTCCCCCAAAAACTAAAAATAGTAGTACTTTGAGCCAGCAACGATAAGAGCAATCTCAAAGCAAGATCCACTTTCTCCATGGAAGCCCAACTCTGTTCATGAGATGTAATTGCATTTCCCCACCTTCGTTCTTATCTGTTGATAATTAACTGATATGCCTTTCTGACTCATTTACAAATATAGATTAGAATAGTGCAAACTCACTCCCATTTTTGTTCTAATAATCTCTTCCATAAAATTCCAGCACATAAACAAAGGGAGTAAGAACAAAGTTTTATCTGATATATCTTGTTTGATAACCATCTGTGCATCTCATTAGTCACATGAATTTTGGGTTTAGTGGGAATAATTGTGTTCAAATAAAATGATAAGCAGCAGGCACATAGGACACACCCAATAAAGGTCCATTTCTATTTACTGTTATTTAATTAAAATAGTATTTGCTTTCATAATACTTAGAGTACTATTTAAATTAATAGAGAAAAGTGATGCTGGAATTTAAGATCATGATTAGCATTTTATAGCAATCTTATCAACTGATTTGATTTTCACTTTGTTTTGATTGAAGAGGACTGAAAATTCTGCTTTCATAGAAGTATTTGTAAATGGCTCCAGAATTCACACAGCCTTCCCTCAATTCTCAAATTCTTTTGTCTGAAGACCAACACAATATGATTCAACTTAACATGTTCATGCAGTGGTGATTGCCATTCTACTTATTATAAGAGAAACAACATGTTTGAGTGTGCATGTTGCTTTCTAAAAATTAATTATATTGACATGTGGGTTCAATTACATAAATACATAAAATATGTCCTACAATATGTATAATTATTCATTACAATAGTAATGACATATATTTCTGGTGTAGATGACTGTGTTTTTCCTAGTGGAGTAACACTGCTCACTCAAGTCCAGAGAGATTATACCCATTTTATTTTTCTATCACAAACCATCTTGACTCTTGAGATTTTGAAAACAAATTGCTTGATGTGATTTAGAGTCTACCCAGATATCATAGTTGGGGTAACTGACTTCTACACTTATACACTTATAATTTCCATGTTATGCTTTTTTTTTTTGGAAAAGAAGAACATTGCATGGACGCTTATAGATTGAATGATTTGTCGCTAATTTCAGAATTAGCCTGAAGTTGTCACTGTTCATTTTTCCTTCTGTCCCTTGAAGAACATATTGAATGCTTTCCTGGCCTATCGTAGTATATAAAGAATGAGTGCAAGTTAATTCTAAACTATAGTCTAAGATAAATATTAAGAATATTGGCCTTCTGGGTGTTGTTGGGAAAAGGTGGAGATAATAGATATAACTGCACCAGCAACAGTAAGGGAATGAATGCTTGCATTATGTTTTTAGGACTAGAGTTTTTAGTCATTCTTCATCTTCATTTTTCTTGAACACACACATGCATATATATATATGCACACATATGTGCACATATATATATATAGTGTCTCAATAATGATCAGAAAAAGCACAAGTATTTTGAATGGAGATAGACTGTGAACAAGATATATGCACAAATAAATAAATGTGTGTTTATATACAGATACAGTTAAATGTGTCAATGGAAAATATTATCCAGGGATGTGGATAGAATGTGTCTGGACTAACACGAAGGTCAACATTGGGAGGTGACACCTAAGTAAATGAGGCAGTGAAAATGCATGTGATCATCAGGAAGAAAAGTCTTCCAGTAAGACAAAACAGCAGGTGCAAAGGCCTGAGGACATTTTTGTCTGGAATTTTTGTGGACTAGTGAGGAGGTCAGAGTAGTAGGAAAGGATTTAGGAAGATAAATGGGGATGTTGACAAGGTCAGATGAAAGAGGTCTACTTTAGGGCTAGCAACTATCCATCCCAGTCATCCTGAGATCTTCTGGGTTTACCCCCTTGATGGTTAATTATTTAAAGTACTTCCTCCCATTTTCAAAGGTGTTTTGGTTAGGTTTATTTAGTGATCCTTGGTAAATAAATCATTCTTAGATCTTTGGCTTTTACTTTGGGACTCATAGGATCTATGGAAAATTTGGAGAGAATAAGATATGGCTTAAATTTTTTCAGGATTTCAGTCTTCTGTGTTGAAGATAGACTAGTGGGAAGGTATGAGACGTGACCAGGATAAACACATGGAAATCACATAAGATTTTATTAGATTATCATTGTAACATGTACAGAGAATCCAGAGTTGAGTGGAAGATGCATTTGGAACCAGGGTTTAGCCTCCTGACCCCTGTTATGGATATTCTTTCCAGGGGGAGCTTTCTCTCTGAGTTTAAACTTAAGGAGGAGTGAAGTCCTTGGTAATCTCTCTTTTGAGTTTATCTAGCCTCCTATTTTGTGGTACAACTAAGTTGCTTTCATTTCATTTTATGAAAACTAGGTATTAAAACATCTCCCTTTGGGGCTGGAGCAATAGCACAGCGGGTGGGGTGTTTGCCTTGCACACAGCTGACCCAGATTCGATTCCCAGCATCCCATGTGGCCCCCTGAGCACTACCAGGAGTACACTCAAGGGATGGAACTGTACATGCACACAGATTCTGTTTCACACACATGAGTGTCTGAGACTCAAACCTTTATGTGTTGGGAGGGCATGGTTTATATTGATATTTAGAGACATCTATGCATACACATTTATATTTTTGATATTTTAAGTAGCATATATATTCATGGGGTGTGATAGTAAAATTAAAATCTTTGTCCTTTTTACTAATTGCCAAATAAGCACAGTCTTGAATTATATCAACGTTGGAATCTGACAGGGCAAAAACAGTGTCACATAATGTTTTCTTTTTTTTTTTAATTGATTCACCTTGAGAACAGTTACATGTTTTCAGGTTTAAGTCTCAGTCATACAATGATCAAACATTCATACCTTCACCAGTGCACATGTTCCACCACCAAGAACCCCAGTGTACCCCCCTCAGGCCCCCCTTATATCCCTCGCCCTGCCTGTGTGGCTGATGATTTTCACTTTACTCTCTCTTTGATTATATTCAATGTTTCAACAGAAAACTCACTATTATTATTTGGAATTTTCCCCCAACAATCAGACCGACCAAAAAGGCATCATTTGATAATTTGTTTTCTGTTGTTGATAAGGAAGAGCATATGAGGTCACGCGGCTGCTGTTTTGGATTTCTGGTATTTTAGTAATTTAAGTAATTAAGCCCAGAGAAATTTCTACCAAAAGACGGCGATCACCATGCCACTGCCACCAAAAGGAAAGGCCGAGGTCACATAATGTTTCTCTCTCTCTCTCTCTCTCTCTCTCTCTCTCTCTCTCTCTCTCTCTCTCTCTTTCTATCTCTTTCTCTCTCAGCAATGGAAAAGGAGAATAAACTAACTCATAAACATTTTGCTAGTAATAATCATATATCAAGGGTTTTATATGTAAAATGTGTGGTGTAATATATGATGGTCTTTGCTGCTGTGATTATTTTCTGTTCTATATAATTGATTGAGATTCATTAAGTTGTATATTTCTACCTATAAGGTCCCATTCCTTATTCAGAGCCCTTAAACATTAGGTTAGTGAGTTATTTTAGAGATTCTTCCTAACTTAGGGTTAGAACTGAGTGGGATATGAAGATTATACTCTTTTGATGAAAGGGTCATCAGGTAATTGGTCGTTCAGGTCTGTGAATAAGAGAAGCAAGAGAACCCAGAGTGTGGCAGAACACTCAAGGAGAGAAAGAGAAGTAAGGGGGGGGGGGGCGGAGAAGAGAATTGTTTGAATGTGGGTAGCACTATAACACTGTTGTCCAGTTGATTGATTTGCTCGAGCGGACACCAGGAACGTCTCCACTGTGAGACTTCTTGTTACTGTTTTTGGCATATCGAATACGCCACAGGGAACTTGCTAGGCTCTGCTATGCAGGCGGGATACTCTCGGTAGCTTGCCAGACTCTCTGAGAGGGGCAGAGGAACTGAACCCAGGTCAGCTGCGTGCAGGACAAACGGCCTACAGGCTGTGCTATCGCTCCAGTCCTTGAATGTGGGTACTCAAAATATTTTATAGCCTCGTCCTTAAAGGCTCAGACCACTCAAGGTGCACCTACAGTTCAATTTCTAATAAACATTCAGTGAAGTGGTGGTATCTACTTTTTAGAAAATGTTCCAAAGAAAATAGGTAAAATCTTCAAATTTAGTTTAATCAGAATTCTTATTTCTTACTTCATTTAAGAAATGTTCCTTTCTATTCTGAACTCAGCTTCTTGCAAGTCTCTAATAAAATAATACACCCAGACCAATATGCAAACGTTCTTTCCCCTTTGCATTCAAGAGCCCAGGCTACAGAATTTCATAGGTTAGCAGTTCATAAGAGCGACTCCTGTGACCAATTGTGTTCCTTGGTTGAACTACTGAATCTGTCCTCTACGTTGCTTTCTCACTTATCTTGTCCTGATGTGGTCTAGTGTAACAAATAATCTAAAATAGTGGATAATCCAAAAATGTTATTTATATTTGGCTCCAGAATTCATTACCAGATGTTACTCTAGCAGATTTCACTTCCTAATTAGGCCTCACTTAAAGTAGGAATTAATTTTGTCTTCATTAACTGCTTCCAAATCAGCAGGAAGGGGCAAGGAGAAAGTGCAATGCATGCTGGATATTTGGGAGAAAGCTGGCCTGGAGCTAAAGTACATTATGCTCAAATAGTGAATTCAAATATGAGCAATCACAATGATGGACATTTGCATTAGACATGTTACTGAGCACCTTCCTAAAGAACTTTCAGCATTTATCAACTCTTCTCCCAACTAATCAGGAGTACATACATGCAAATTCTGTAATAGGAATGAGGCAGATGTTAACCCAAAATTTTGTACATAATAAGAAAATAGAGAGGCTCAGAGAGGTTAAGTGACCTCTCACACAGATTGATCTCTAAGTAAACAGTACCTAAGACACTGAAACTGATTAATGAATGATAAGAGGACCCCACCGTTTCCTTCTTATTGATGATTTGAATAATGAGGAAGCAAGAATTCTCCTGGCCTAATTCGCATTAAGAGAGCTAAGATAATGAAGCTGTGATTAAATGGCCATTAAACTATTTTTATCAAACAGAGATCAAGCCAGTGTGAGAATCTGGGGACACAGAGTGTAATTGCAATTCTACAAGATGTGGGAAAAATTACTATCATAAGCAGGGCATGGTCCTTCCATAATAGCCTGCATTTACAAATCCTTGGAATGCCACATGCAGTTTTCATGGTATTTCTCCATTCAGGTGTTAGCATCTCAAGAGTTTGTACTCTCCTTTTTAATTTAGTGGATTTATTCATTCCTTGGGTGCATCTGGTGTGTTGTATGCACTGTGAACTAGTTTCATGGCCAACTGCTCACAATGAAAAACCTAGGTTTGCTACAATGGATCCCAAGTTCAGTCTTGAGGTGGTTCTGGACACTTCAGAGGACAGAATCTACCTTTTTCCAAAGGTGCCATTATTTTATTTTATTTTATTTTGTTTTGTTTTGATAACAAGGGCTGATATTTAGGGCTAACTCATGGCTCGATGATTAGGGGTCACTCTTGATGGCTTGGGGGACCATATACGCTGTCAATGATTGAACTTGGATTGGATGCATATTAGGCAGGTAACCCTACCTGCTGTACTAACACTCACCCCTTCAATGGTGCCTTTTGAACAGTCAGTATATGTCAGGCAGGATGGGGCCATCCTATCAGTTCCAAAAAGCAGCCATTCTGGTACATTGACTGGAATAATCGATTGTTAGAGTATTGCTTCAGAGATGCTGCATCTTCTAACTTACAAAGTATTTATACAGGTGTATCTAGAATCTGTCACCAGCACATCTTTAGACCTTGAATGAATTTTGTTGGTGATTCTTCTTTATTCCCAGAGAACCCTGAGAGTATGGCATGTAATGGTCATACAGATCTTTAAGTTGGAAGAAGAGCCACGGACTTACATTATGTAAGGAGAATCCCAGGTTGAAACTTTCCCAGAGAAACGCCACCTTTTAGCCACAGAGCACAATGCAGCATGATGCTCTAAGCCTGTTCCCTGGTTTCCCCTCTCTAATGCTGCCAGAGCTGCCAGGTGGCACCTTGGGTGATAGCCATAGATCACCATGGATCTCTTTCTCACCTCTCTGCTTTTCTTTTCAACTCTATGGGGCTATAGCAAGTAATATATGTTTTTCATAGGACTTTTGACTAGTTAGAAAGCAATATGAAGGCTAGTCTTTGGACTGTCACCTGCAACAGTATTTCTATACCGGTGTCCCCTGGGAAAAGATATATATGCGAGTGGGTCGGTATGCTTATTTGCTCTGTAAATTGGGACTGAAGCAACATTCATTTTTGAGAGTTCTTTTTATTTTTTTTGTCACACCCATTACCTATTGGGGCATCTGGCTGCTCATGCTAAGGTAGTTGAATTTGTCACAATGAGAGGCAAAGTCCACTCACCTTTGTGTAAAGAAGAATGTGTTGGGCCTCACAACAGGAAAGCCTTCAGCAACAACCTGTTTCTTTTTAGTCTTCTGTATTTAAGAGGATGCAGAGAATCTAAAACTAACATTATTTCTGTCTTAATTCAAAGAACATTTTAGTCTTCTGTAATTAAGAGGATGCAGAGAATCTAAAACTAACATTATTTCCATCTTAATTCAAAGAACAACTTGACAGAACATATGGTCTTGAACCACACCTTTGAGTTCACTGTATCACTGTATCACTGTCATCCCATTGCTCATGGATTTGCTCGAATGGGCACTAGTAACGTCTCCTTTGTGAGACTTGTTGTTACTGTTTTTGGCATATCAAATATGCCACAGGGAGCTTGCTAGACTTTGCCGTGTGGGAGGGATACTCTCGGTAGCTTGCTGCCCTCTAAGAGAGATGAAGGAAATCGAACCCGGTTCTGCCGTGTGCAAGGCAAACCTACTCCAGCCCACCTCTGAGTTACTTGAAAAAAATATAAAATTCCACATTATTGACCTTCCAGCAGGAGCACACCAAATTAGATGGGAAAGTAACACAGCAGCCAACTAAACTCAACAAACAAAAACAATACCACAGAAGGGCCAACTAGCAATAAACAGCTTAGTTAAACGTCAGACTAGGACTTAACGACCCCATGGTGAGACAGAACAATTTTCACAAATTTTCTTTCACGGAAATGTTTTTGATAACTCCATTAGTCATTTAGTTGTAACAAGCAATATAAAATACATTATTTTGTGCCTTGGGCAGGCTTGGAAAAGTTGGGTGGGGGGCAGGTCGCTCCTGTGGTGGGATTGGTGTTGGAACATTGAAAGCCCATAACAACTGTATTGTGTTTAAATATAAAAATAACTTTTTAAAAAATAATTATTTTTAACTAATAACTTCTAATGGAGAATTATCAATACTGATTACAGCTCTACTGGATCACAGGGCATGAGCACCAACTAACCCTACCCTCACACCCAACATAACATGCACATCCACAAACAAAGAATATCTTCTATCTCCAAAACACCTTCACTGTGGTTCTAGGAGAGATGAGAATTAAAATAGTTGGTGGTTTAATCAGAACTTTTAAATTAATTATGACTTGATCAAACTTGAATACTTCTGCCATTGTATTTGGTTTGCATTCATTCAGCCTTATTAAAGAAATGGGAGAAAACTAGTTAATTTAAGTGTTCTTTGTCATTTTGACTTGATTGGAATTATCGTGGTTTGTTTACACTAGGGATAGAACTAAGGAGCTATTGTATTATGTGATTGAAAGCAAACACAGGCTTGTAGTATTGCTAGAAAGCCAAACACAAAATTTAAATAGGATAAACAAAATTACTCATTTATTGGTAAACATTCTTAACTATTTCTTCTGGAGCTATTTTTGAGCTTCAGTGAAATTACTCTTTTTGAAAATTAACATACCTAAAAAAGACTATACAACTTATTAAAAGTGCGTCTGTGTGTGTGTATGAGAGAGAGCATGTGTGTGTTTGAGATATTTTCAGAGATTATGTATATAATTCGATATTATGAAGAATAATTATGTTAATGAAACTCTCACGTTTTAAAACAACAATTATTTAATTCAAATATAAATGTTGCTCAATGCTTTAATGACCTAGATTTAAATCTGCCTTTTGGCATGTTGCAGAACCCGAATTTAAACAAAATGGGGGGCAGGAGAGATAGCACAGCAGGTAGGGCACTTGCCTTGTACCCAGACAACCTGCGTTTAATGCCTGACATTCCATGTTGTCTCCTGGGCCCCACCAGGCATGTTTCTTGAACACAGAATAAGGAGTATACCCTGAACCTTACCAGTGCAGCCCCCAAACAAATTTAATTAATTAATTTAAAGGGGGTGCTGGAAATTTAGATGTAAGATTATGAGCTTGGGCAGAAAATTTTTAAAGTTTACTTTTTTGATGGTGTTAAAGAGGAGGATTCTATGCTCAATAAGCCTTTAATTTATGGAATTAAGAAATTTTAGCTTTTAAAAAACTGGTCAGTTTCCAGAAGATAGTGATCCCATTTTAAAGCAAACATTTCACCCCTTCTGATTAGGATTTATCTTCTGCAGAAGAATTTGCAAACTCATGCAGTTGTCATTCCATTCTGTGTGACCCAAAACTCTTCCCTGACTATGTCAAGTACAGGGATTTAGAGAGATGCATTATGCAAATGGGGAAAAGAAAGTCAAGTCCAGTCCAGCCAGAGTACAAATGACTCTTTGTGGCTTGCATGCAAAAGGAACAAAAGTTGTAGTTTTACCCCTGGATGGAGACTCATCAGTAATGAGGGAAAACAATTTTTGTGTGAAAATAGAATGTATACGTGATAAAGGCCTGCCTAATTTCTCTAGTAATACAATTTGATTTTCTGATTAGCTGTCTTTTCTGTGATTCTTGTAATTTTGTCAGGTCAATTAACTGGAGTTCAGTGCTAGAGAGAAAGGAAGTGTGGGCACTACTGGCTCCATTAGGTGTCAGCAGCTTAGATGCATTTTGTAATAGAATCTGTGAGGGATAATTTAGCTGATATTGTTAATGTCATAGCATACAGAACGTAAATAAGAAAAGATTTAGGAAGCAGGTCAAATTGGACATTGTGAAGAGACAAGAGAAGAGAGAAAGTGATCCGCATGATAGATATTCTAGGTAATAAATGCAGATCAATAAAATATCAGCAAACAAGCAATGACTCTCTGTGCTACGCACCCAGCATTGATGCTGGTACCCCAGATGCATAGAATGTAAATATGGTCCTGTTAGCAACGTGCATAAAAAAGTTTACTTGGGGAACTGATGGTTTATAGTACTGAGGCAAAGATTCTCTGTTCTAGAACATAGTTTATAAGTTCTTTTATTCCAGCGGAATGGTCCCAGGAGGTCTGAGATCTATCTTGTTTTTATTTCTCCAACACCTAGCAAGGCCTAGACCCAGAGGAGGTCTTCAAAAACAGTTGCAAAATACTGGTGGAGGGAAGCTGACGCTAGTGGTGGGATTGGAATTGAAATATTATGTGCTTAAAATCTGACTATCACACTTCTTGAATTAAATTAAAAAAATTTAAGTTGTGGAATAAATAACCAGAGATTATCTTCCCAAGGATGTGTTAACATAGGAAAACACGGGACATGAAAAACGTAACAGGCCGTGTTTGCAGAAACCCCTATTAGAAGCAACATTGCATTAAAATCATGCTTGTTGGCACAGAATTGAATGCATTTAAGAAATGTTACAGAGTCAGTCTCTGTTAGTGACTCACTAACTTGAGGTAGTTCCTTACTTAAGGTCTGAGGAATTGTTCCCCAACTCAGGAAATCAAGAAAAACAGCAGTTTTTGTGGTTAAAAAGTCCTAAGTTTGGATTTTGGAGATGAGGGAGCTATTATCAAGTAGAAATGTCCAATAGGCAGCTATAGATTTATGAGTAGAGTTGGGAGAGATGTCAGTGAGAGAAATAAATGACTGTGGAGTGTTCAGTGATGAGATTGTAATTGAAACTACGAAAGTTTCTCTTTGTATATTTCCAGTTTCTGCTGATGCTCAAACAGAGGGTCATCTAAACTTTTCGGTGGTTATGCTATACCAGAGATTGAGATACTCTATCTGAAGATAAAATAGAAGATGATTAAAATTCTTTCCAGCTTTGTGATTCTCTATATCTCTGTTAGGGAAAGAAGACAAAAGATGTGGAAGACAGCTGTGGATGAGACATAATTATATACAGGCAGCGGTTATAGGCACCATCCTAACAAATTATTAACCTGGGCAGCTCAACCATCAGAGGTTGGTGGAGCGGAGGTATTAATTAGTTTTGCAATTCAGGTTACCAGTGAATTTGGAATGGAAGGAGATCATGATCTTTGTATTCTGGATGTTATTTATAGTTTACTCATTTGGCTAAATCACTTCAGTCAAAATGGACTCATTTCCCAATGTCAAGTCACTCATGTCTTCAGTCTTGGGTTTTTGTTTTATTTTTGTTTTGTGTTTTTAGAAGATAGATGAAGAGAATGAGGCGAACTTGCTAGCAGTTCTCACAGAGACACTGGACAGTCTCCCTGTGGATGAAGACGGATTGCCCTCATTCGATGCACTGACAGATGGAGATGTGACCACGGAGAATGAGGCTAGTCCTTCCTCCATGCCTGACGGCACTCCTCCCCCTCAGGAGGCAGAAGAGCCGTCTCTAGTAAGAACCCTTCCTACTGTTTAACAGGAATTGGAGTTGCCCCTGGCTACCCGCTGCATGGGTATGACGTAGTAACAATAAGGTCTGGATATTTAATTTAGACTGATGCCAAAGCAATCCCCATGCCCACTTGAAGTTGCACATTTTGTGATTCTCTATGTTAAAATATAGACAATGCAATCTATGTGTGGTCTTCACATTTAAACAACTACCTTTTGTTCTTTTTGTGCCTGCCTTTTTATTTGGTACCATTATTTATGTTCACCGTAGACTCTTATAAAACGTGGACAGCCAAATAGTTCTAAATATTTAGTATGATTTTAAATTATGACCAGTGTGAAAAATTATTTACATTGATTCTTATTTAAATATATGTCATCAACATGTCTAATTTTGTATAGAATATTTTTGCTGCTTTTTATATTTTTATTATTATGCATATAGGTTGCATTTCTTATTGTTTGAAGATGTAGCAATTAATCACCCATCCCTTTGTATTAGAGATTTAGTTCTACTGCCTATTTTTCACGATAATAAACTATATAATCATTGACATACTTATAATTTTAGTCTTCAAACTTTGAGAAAAACATGTTCACTCTGCCAAGAGGTTGCTTACAGTTTTATTCTTAGATTCTAAGTATAGAAGGTAGACCAAGGGATATACAAGACTTGGATCCATAATTCTTATGAAGATTGAAAAATAATAGCACATTTGCAACCCAAGTTGCCTAAATTTATGTTAGGCAATGAAGCAGAGAATTTGTTGGAACCGAAGAGTGAATTTTCTTTTCAATGCAGTGCTTGACAAGAATTTTATTAGTTCTAAGACACAGTTTACCTTCTCATCTATGGGAGCCATTTGTCATTTGCCATAATTCTCATTTAAGAGCACACTACGTAAATTATGGAAGGCTATCCTCCAAACCTGGAGAGCATGCTTCGGCGTGCCTTTTAGAGGTTGTTTCTCGACCATTTCAGTGGTATTCACTGTTCACAGCACTTCATGAAAACTTAAGGACATTCTACTTATATTTCTTTGCATTTCAAGATTTCTGGTTGAGAAGAAAATATCTCTTCAGTAATTGTTATTTAGTATCAATTCTTCCATTGTTCACTGTCCTTGATTTTGATTTCTTTACTGATGACAGGTGATTTTTATTCATTCAATTGTTTTGACGAAGAGGGCTTGATCACTCTGAGTCCATTTCACTGCCTGTTTGAGCAGGGAAACCGTCAAAGGAAGAATTGAGGTCCAGGGACAGTAGATTCTCTGCATCTCCCGACTGATTCCCTAGACATCCTTTTTAGTGACAAGTGCTTCATCAAATACTCTTTGAATCAGTTAATGTTTTTTGCTTGATTATGAGTTATAGGGCTGGAATGATAACACAGCGGTATAGTGTTCGCCTTTCACGTGGCCAACCCGTGTTCGATTCCTTGACCCCTCTCGGAGAGCCCGGCCAGCTACCGAGAGTGTCGTGCCCACACAGCAGAGCCTGGCATGCTACCCATGGCGTATTCAATATGCCAAAAACAGTAACAAGTCTCACAACGAGAGACGTTACTGGTGCCCGCTCGAACAAATCGATGAGCAACGGGATGACAGTGACAGTGACAGTGATGAGTCATAGTTCAAGATTCAAAGAAACTTCTTTCATTTATTGCTACTTGATTAATTTAGGTTATGGAGGGGATGAGGAAATATTCTCCCCAGATCCTTAGTTAGCAAGGCAGCTTCTCTCATTGAGTCTTTTTTTTTTCCCAGAAATACTCATAGGAAGTGGTTTTTGCCTGATTTTATCTAAAAGAAAAATTAAGGTAGACAATACTGAGTTTGAATATACATAAAAGCGTGTTGGTAGTACAATGCCAAACTTTTTCTTCCTTAAAAAAAAATTCCTTTAGTACTATGTGCTAAGGTGCGATATCATTAATTTTCATCCCTAAAATGAGTGAATTCAAGTTTTTAAATTTCACTGACTCTTTACAAATGCTTAAAAGGTACGTAACATCTCTTGCTTTTCCTCTCCCCTGATGTGTTTCCAGCTTAAGAAGCTGTTACTGGCACCGGCCAACACTCAGCTAAGTTATAATGAATGCAGTGGTCTCAGCACTCAGAACCATGCAAACCACAATCACAGGATCAGAACAAACCCTGCAGTTGTTAAGGTACAAACATAAACTTTTTGCTCTAGGAGGGAAAAATCATAATGGGTCTTTGCCTGAAGCTATAAAGCACCTGATCAGTTTATAGGAGTGAATTCCAGTCTGATCCGAAGGGTCCTTCCAGAAGCATGAAGCAGGCCTAGCATGGGTTTCCCATAGTAGCACCATTCTGGCACTTTCATGGAGGTCCCACCGTCTGTTGTTTCTCACCCACTTTGCTAATAAATGCTGCAGGGTGGGCTACCATCAAATTTGCTGATGGGTTGGTATTATCAGCAAGTGACTTGAAGAAGTGGGATTGCCATTTTGCCAGCTGTCAAACCTGAGAAAGACTGCTTTGGAATCCCCGCCAAAGATCTATCTCTGCCATTAATTGGATGGAATACTGGCAATGACATAATTTGGTTAGCAAGCTGTATTAGACAATGTTTGTCTTGCCATTCACTGTGAGTGAAAACTGAGCGTTAAGGGGTACTTAAGAGAATTGTGAATACTGGGCTCCAGCAATCAGTGGCAAATTAAGGTTTAAACCAGCTTCTTTTTTTTTTCCCCTTTCCCTTTATTCACAGTAAAGGCGCTGTAGGGTCTTGTTAGTTACATGTTGCTGAGTAGGAACATTGAAATGTAGGAGAAATGAAATAAAAAGCTGCATAAATGTCATTTAGGAATTTTAAATGTAATTTTCTTTCCTTGTTCTGCAAACAATTATTCACAGCTCATAGATCTAGTACACTTAGACTGAACACTTCATTGAAAATCTCATCTCTTCAGAAAACCTATATCCATTCTGATAAGGTTCAGTTCACTAATTTTAGCTTTCTTTATGCCTTGTTTTTAAGACCGAGAATTCATGGAGCAATAAAGCGAAGAGCATTTGTCAACCGCAAAAGCCACAAAGACGTCCCTGCTCGGAGCTTCTCAAGTATCTGACCACAAACGATGACCCTCCTCACACCAAACCCACAGAGAACAGGAACAGCAGCAGAGACAAAAGCACCTTCAAGAAGAAGTCCCATACACAATCCCAGTCGCATCATTTACAAGGTAGGTTGGAGGGTCCAAACCTAGGCTGTGGCCACCGGCTCTCTCCAAAGAGTCTCTGGGTTCCAGCAAGAGAAGGTCCCAACTCCAGGATGTGGATGCAGAGTGTTTCAGGAAGGAGAATCCAGCACTTTCTTCTAGATGGGGCAGGGTGGGGGAGGGCGGGGAATGCTTTCTCAGACACCGGTTGACCATATCCTATTCAGCTGATGTGCAACCTAACTCTCTGTCACCCAAAGGCTGAAATGCTAGCTGGGACGGGGGTGGGGGAGGGGCATTGCAGCCGCCACAGATGCAGTTCCCAGGAATCTCCAGGATGCTGAGGTCATTGATGCTGAGGAAGCTGGGCCAGTCAGTTCAGTGAAGAGAAGTTTTTGGGCTTCCTTTAAAAAGAGGGATTGTTGATTCGCCATATATATATCTTAAGAAGTCACACAGACACCATCTCTCATAATGATTAACTGCATTCTTTATTCATTTACTTTTTTTACACCACTTTTTCTCAGTAGTTTTTTTTTTTAATTCCAGAAACTAAGAAGATTTTATTTCCTATTAAAAAAAAATTCCTTGTGGCCTGAGATGATGTAGGAGTGAAGGCCTTTTCTAAAGCCCTTAATTTTCATCATGTGTAGGATCCTCCTGGGACCACCAGCAAATACCCTGAGCACAGCTGGGTGTGACTCATAGTGATGTTTAGATTTTATAAACATTTGAGGGTTTTCTTGTTTTTGTTTTTGTTTTTAAATCCTCTTATGTTCTTAGAAGACCAATGCGTCTGGGGCAAATCAGGTAATTTAGGGAAAATCTGTCCAACTGCGATAGAAATACCATCCTATTTTGGTTCTTTCCCTTGGTGTTTTAAGTTTTTTTTTTTTTTTTTTTTTTTTTGCTTTTTGGGTCACACCTGGCGATGCACAGGGGTTACTCCTGGCTCTGCACTCAGGAATTACTCCCTGGTGGTGTTCAGGGGACCATATGGGATGCTGGGAATCGAACTCGGGTCGGCTGCATGCAAGGCAAACACCCTACCCACTGTGCTATTGCTCCAGCCCCTCCCTTGGTGTTTTAAAATATTCTGGATTTGATTTTTAGCTCCATTTAAAAGAGGCATATTCTAAAAGCTCTATCCAAAGACTCTACCTCTTTGTCTTTCTTTTATTTTCCCAGTTTTCCCACCAGTGGCGGAGGGGCCTCTAATCCTTGGTCCTTCTCTTAACCATGCTCATTTCCTACAAGTTTTCTTCCTCAGTATTCAGGATATCCCTCATCCCTGTCTCAGCATAGAGTTAAAGACTTTCAGGAACCTTCCTCTAATGTTTCACAGTGGTTCTCAAGCAGGTATTTCTGGGTGGAGAGCTTAAAATCCCTGTCTCTGCCTAGTTGTATTTTGGGGGAATAGATATAAATATAGAAGTGGTTCGATTCCTCCATCCCTCTCGGAGAGCCCAGCAAGATACCGAGACTATCCCACCCATACGGCAGAGCCAGGCAAGCTACCCCTGGTGTATTCGATATGCCAAAAACAGTAACAACAAGTCTGGGGATGTTACTGTTTTTGGCATCAATGGAGATGTTACCACTCAAGCAAATCAATGAACAATGAGATGACAATGCAACAGTGACAGTGCTACATATAGAAATAAGCCAGGTTATCTGCTCACTTTGTCCTACTCAGCTCCTCTTTTGCAGGCCCAGAACCAGTAATGGTTAGAATGGAACCAGATGTACAGTGGGGCCAGTCTATGGTATTGGCTTCCCAGGAACAGACGCCAGCCAAGTTCACTCTAGTGTGTGAACTGGAAACAAACAGTGAATGTCTGGAGCAGAACGGGCTGTCCCAGGTTCCAAGAAATCCTGAAGTCTATACATCAGTCCATAGGCACATGTTTATTTATTTTTTATTTTTTAATTTATTTTTAATTGAGTCACCGTGAGAACAGTTACAGGGCTTTTAGGATCGAGTCTCAGACATACTATGTTCAAACACCCATCCCTTCACCAGTGCACATGTTCCACCACCAAAAACCCCAGCATACCCCCCCACACTCCCCCTCTGCCTGTGTGGCAGATGATTTTCACTTTACTCTTTCCTTACTTTGATTACATTCAATTTTCAACAGGAAACTCACTATCATAATTTGGAGTTTTTCTCCCAACAGTCAGACCAGTCAGAATGGCATC
Organism: Sorex araneus; assembly: GCF_027595985.1. NCBI lineage: Eukaryota > Metazoa > Chordata > Mammalia > Eulipotyphla > Soricidae > Sorex > Sorex araneus. The sequence continues at coordinate 159,011,545 of NC_073306.1, read as the reverse complement.
ATTAGATTGTATGTTTTCTATTGTTGGTAAGAAAGAGCATATGATGTTACATGGTCTCGAAAGCGGCCGCCCAGTTTTGGAATTCTGGTATTAAGTCCAGAGGTATTTCTGCCAGCAGCCGCTGCATTCCGAGATTGGTTTCTGAATAGGCACATATTTTTAAGGGTGTTTTTGATTCTTTAAGTTTTGTTTGTTCTCTAGGTTCTGTAATTTTTTTTGAAGGATTATTAATGGATTACAAGATTTTAAATTAAGATTTAAAATATTCGAAGTAGTTTGCACATTCCTGTGTACTTTCACAAGGTAGAGTGGTGAGGAATTGAGTTAGGCTGGGAAGAAAAGATTGTTTAGCTGAAATTCATTGTTTTAAGATATGCATGGCAAGGCATAAAATGCTTGCCACAGGGTCCGAGAGAGTACGGGGGTTCAGATGTTTGCCTTGCAGGCACCGCATAGGATCTCCTGAGCACTTTCATGACCAATCTCTGAGCACAGAGCCAGGAGTAAGCACAGACAAACGTATCCTGGATGGGGGTGGGGGGTGAGGAGTGGGGATGGTGCGGGAAGTGCGGAGGACCTTGTGCCTGTGATCAAAACCACACCAACCCAAACCAAAAAAGCAAAGACTCAATTTTAAGTATTTATTAAAAGTCTTAAAAATTGCATACAGGGGCTGGAGTGATAGCACAGTGGGTAGGGCATTTGCCTTGCACACGGCCGACTTGGGTTTGATTCTCAGCATCCCATATGGTCCCCTGAGCGCTGCCAAGAGTGATTCCTGAGTGCAGAGCCAGGTGTGACCTGAAAAGCAAAACACAAAAACAAAATGCATACATTGTTTTTTGGTAATCAACAGTAACTATACACTCACTCTCAGGGACTATTTAAATTATTTAAAATTGAAGAATCGAATAGGTGGTAACTCGGAAGATCCAGTGAGGTTCCCTTCTACTGGGTTGCAATATTCTCCCTGTGCTTCCTGTGTGCTGTCTGTGACAGTGTGCAGTCAGGGGTTTGGGGGGTAGGTGGCTCCTTAGGAAAAGAGCTTGGCCTTTGATTCACATGGTGTTAGTTTCCCCTTTATTAGCTTTTTATTCACTTGCTAAAGCAGTTGTTCATCAAAATAGCATAAATTTGCATGAGAAAGATGTGTTCCTGACTTCAAGAGTCTCTGATCTACTGCTTACTGGTACCATTATACTCCCTGTAAACCAAATGAATACTCCTGTTAAAGCATTGGATTATTCAGGGATTAGTTCCTGTGTGTAGTTTGAGGCTGAACCCTTTTCTAGGACCCTCATTTCCTGCTTGAGTTCGGTCTCATTAAATATGGACACTGTTTTTTCCATTGCCCGTGGCCTGACCTTAACCCAAGTATGAAAAATTGGGAGGGGCGTATCTTTCTTTCAGTATTTCACAAAGCCTACACCACAATTTGTACACTGAAATCTTAGTGGTAAATATTTTTCACCATACATCTATTGAGTGATGAAGCACATAGTTGATATCTCGTGATATTTGCTATAGAACCCACGTGTGTTATCCTAAGTATGAGTTGGTCATAAAGGTTGGTCAAGTTCCTTCCTAAGTGTGTTTTTTTGAAAGGCTCATTGTATCAGACCAGGTGAAAAAATGTTTTTAAAAAGTAAAACCAGTTCATCTATCTGTGTGTATGTTTGTGTATGTATGTGTATATGTGTGTGTATGTGTACACACATGCACATATATATACATATTATACTCAAAAAAGTCAATGTTTCTAATTTGTAGAAGACAGAATGAGCTTCATATTTCTGGATGCATATTGGATAAGTAATAAGCTGCTCATTTGTTTAAAAAATAAACCTGTAAATTGAAAATGTAAACGCTATTTATTCAAGTAAGTACCTAATTTCAGCCTACTTTGACATAAGTAATATTTTTGCATTTCAAAGGACCTTAATTACTGGGGTCCATTAATTTACTTTAAATTCTGTTGAATGTCATTCCTTTTGATAATGGGATAAAAGAAACATATTCTTGGCCAACTCTGTCAGTTCCTAGTTTTATGGTTCTTGAAATATTATTTAGTAACTTTAGGTCTCAGGTTTTTCATCCATAAAATAAGAAAGTTTATTCTAAAGACCTTTGTGGTTTCAAGTCCTTGATTTTCAGTACATAAATGACTGCCTCTTGACCTTCTGAAAGTAGAAAAAAAATGACATAAACCTACATACATATAAATATAGTTCTATAGATAAGCATAGTTCTATACATTATATGTGGATGAATATCCCAAGTACGTTTCTTATCTTCTTTTCCCCTCCTTCTGTTCAAAATACAAGACTGCCAAGGAGAAGCAATTGAAATTTTGGAGTGAGAAGATTCTTACTCCACCCTTCATAATTGGGAAATGCCTCCTGTAGGAGGTAAGATTTAGGAAGCATAAAAAGAAGTAGATGAGCTCTCTTTGCAAGTGATATAGGCCTCTCAACTGATAAACATGATATCTTTCTCTTAGTTGTCTATCAGATTTAAGGATTTGAACCCTTTTTGAACCATCTGGGTCCATAGCCACAATTTGTCATAATCTCTCAAATTAATTCTCAGTGAATGGGATGGTTATTGCTTGAGCTTTGGCCTCATAGAAATAACCTATTCTCGAGGCTAGATATAAAATTATACATTTTAGGAGAAAAGTCAACTGAATATTCATAACGTTCTGTCATCTTGTAGCTACGCTGCTGTTTTCTTGTCTAAACAAACCGTGTACTGTATTCCAAATTAAAGCAGAAAACATTATTTCTCTTTGATGGTATGATGAAAATTTGGTATCCTTAACTGGGATGCTACTTTTTGGGGAAAATACTATTTTTGTACGTGTTTTCAAATGATAATTTACTGATGCAAATGTTTGGAATTTGTTTTAACATAAGACAAATGGACTCATCTCTGACTCTGAGCCAATATGCAGGGAATTCCTTACATTAGTTTTTCACCTTCCAGTTTCCAACCTGACTGTAATAGAAAAAAAAAAGCTGAAAAACACCCAATATTTCATAATTAGTTTCCTTTTTTTCCCTTTAGCCAAACCAACAACTTTATCTCTTCCTCTGACCCCAGAGTCACCAAAGTAAGTATTAAGAAGTGTAACCATTTTCAGAAAGGGAAGGGGGTTCTAATACATTTGGCTACAGCAACTCCATTTCAGTTTGTTTTTATAAATGTGCCATATCTTCCAGTGATCCCAAGGGTTCCCCATTTGAGAACAAGACTATTGAACGAACCTTAAGTGTGGAACTCTCTGGAACTGCAGGTAAGCCTTACTCTGTGTGTGTGTGTGTGTGTTTGTGTGTGTGTGTGTGCGCGCGCGCTGCATGTTGAATCATTAACTTTATTATTTACACAATTAATGAAATCACAAAGAGGAGCAAATAATGGTGGGTACAAAGTTAACCATAGTTTTCAGTTATTTATCTGTTTTTTTAAGAGAAGACATTTAATGTGTCTCAGACTTGGGCTAGACCTTGCAATGTATATAATTACTCTGGATCCTTAAATAACTATTTAAGATTAAGACACCAAAACGGGAGTAGGAGAAATTAACATATATTGATCTCCTACTCAATAAATATGCCATGCATTTAAGTGGTTTCGGCTAATTTCACAACAACTTCGTGAGGATGGTAGTAGTTTTCTTATGTTTAGGATGAGAATATATTGTTCAGAGATTTGCCTAAAATCACCACAAATCCAGAAAGCAAGGAGCAAGGGTTTGCATGCACTCTTACTAATTATCATGCTTCATAGAATATTTTCTTACTTCCTCTCATACAGGACAGGATATTGCTCTCCTAAAGATATACCATTGTTATGTCTTTTTAGAACAGGAGAAAAATGATAAAATGCTCATCCGCCAAAATAAAATGTTCTTGTATATTTTAAACAGGATCAGTTTTCTTCACCTAAAACTTCTGAACTCATTTAGCAAGGCTCTATTTTATACTGAAGGAGGAAGAAGCTTCAAAAACTAAGATACCCCTGAGAAATTTATTAATCCCAAAGGTCCTAGTCAGACTGAGTTTGTTGTAAATAATGACCTTAGCAGAAGTTGTATCCCAAAGATACTTGGGCCCCACCAGGTTGTGAGTCTTTAGATGTTTGAACAAAGTTCCTTGACCCTGGCCCTTGATGATAAGAGTGAAAGAGAAAGTTAAACACGATGCTTTCATCCAGAACTATGGTGCCTACACGCACCTTGGTCATTGTTGCTAAGTTTAATTTCACACTTTGAGTTTGCTAAATTACCTCTTTATGAGGGTCTGTTGCATGATTGCATGATCTGGTAAAGCAGTAGAGTAGTGAATTTCATGGCATTTATATACATATTTTAAAAATATGTGATTGTGTCACATATGCATATAAGTATAGACGTATGTAATATACTTTATATGCTTTTATCTATGAGCATATATATTCAGTTATAAACATAGAGACATATATACATGTGCATATATATTTACTTATAAAATTATACCATAACTTTTTTTTTGCTTTTGGGTCATAACATTTTTTAAACTGTAATTTATACATATGAGAAACTTTTGTAATGTTTTATACACACACATACACATTTGAGTTCTTATATGACCTATGAGGGTAAGTATTGTGTAGGTTTATCTAAAAAAGTTGATTTAAGTATATATAATTTTTCTCTTAGTAAAGGATTTTAACATATACTTACATATCAATTTTCTTGACTTATTACTAATAAATATCCAGTTTCTGATTAAAGATGCAGACCTTTGGCTTGAAACTGAGCATGCTTATTGGGAATTAATCCATCCTTGTAACACAAATCAAGAATTAGTGCATCCCAGATAGTATCTGCCATTTGTTTCTTGCTCTTCAAAGGAAAAGAATTGGAAATGTGTGTTAGAATGAATGAAAAATTCGTTTTACATTTGTTTATGAATTATAATCATAGATTTTAATGTTCTCCCGGTGTTTTTTTGGTATGGTCCACTTAGAATTATGGCAGCCTTCTTTTGGTTCCAGACCTTTATTGAGTCTTTTCATAGAAGCTTCCCAATCAAATTTCACTTATATTTTTATGTTAATATCATTTTAGTCAGCAATCAAAAGGGTAATAACAAAAGGGTTTTGATAAAGTACATTAATTCAACTTAAAGAAATCTACAACACAGGAATACTAAGAATATTGTGGATATTTGTGTGTAACTTTGCTTTAAAGAGCATTGAGAAAGCTTCCACTACATATATACCAATCATGAGTTTTACATTAAGTAAGCACTTTTTTACTTTGCTCTGATGAAAAATGCTATTAGCTTATAATATAAAGTCTCAGGAGTCTACAGGATGAAATACAGGTCTAAGATACAAAATAGATCAGTGGAATTTTCTTCTGTGGATATTTTTATGTATTTGTCAACATTTTACATATACTGGTGTCCCTTGATATCTGAAAAGATTGATTCTCTGATCCCCTGAGATGCTTAAATTCATGAATGCTCAAAAGATGCAGAATAAGATTCACATGTTACCTATGCATTTCTTTCTCTATGCCTTAAATTATCACTAGATTAATTATAATGTCCGATAAGATGTCAATGCTATGCAAATTGATGTAATTCTAGATAAATTAGGAAATAATGACAAAAAATATCTACATGTTCAGTACAAACAGCCTTCCGAGGTCTTACTATACAGGAAATATTTTCAGACTACAGTTGTTTAAATCAGACAATGTAGCGTGTGCAGAGGCAGAGGGCTAACTCTGTGTAACTCTGCATCTTGATTTTTTTAAATCAAAATTTCAGTATAAACATCTTTGGAACTATTGTCGACTGTTATTAGATTTTGAATGTGCTACATTAGCTATTTTTTTACTAGGTAAAACAATGTTTACATGATTTGTTAATAAATCAAATATTTGCTATTGTTATATATTTAGGTTGTTTTAAAATATTGCCATTTTGAAATAGTAACACTTATATAAATTGTAAATTTATATAAATTCTTAAATCTTATTTCTCATATTTAATTGTTAAGTAACTATTAGTACTGAATTTAAGAATTTATATTTTGGGGGCTTCTGATTATTCTTTATTATTTTCAAAAGGGGTATTTCCATTTACAATTCTAGTGAAATTGTTTGGTTATACTTGTTTTATTACATCTCTGCTGGCATTGGCTATCTTCATTTTAAAAATCAATTTTTAATTTTGGGCATAAATACATGTAAAAGTATTTCTTCATAAGTGATATCATATTATTAGGGAAACTTGTGAAAAGTTTTAGCATTTCTCTTTTGATAGATACCTAAATTTAAATAATTTAGTTATATTTTTGAAAAAATACTTGCCTTTTCTATTAAAAATTATTTGCAGCTATTAATAGATTTATAGAAGATACTTTTAAATATAGTTGTGATTCTTAAAAATATATGCATTGATTAATGTTTTTCTCTTTAACCAAAATGTATCTGCTTAACCAAAATGTATCTTCTTTATTCTTGGTACTTTGAAAGATTTGAGGTTACAATGAGTATCAATTATCACCATTTTTTTAAATACCTGCTCTCTGCTTGCGATATGCAAGATACTGGTAGAAGTATAACCATTGTAAGACATAGACACTAATCATTGTGAAGCATGTTACATAGTTTATGGGCCAAAATGGTGCTAAATCAATGCTCAAGGTATTTAAGATGTGGTTTTATAGTCTGCAGGAAAGATAAGACATTTTACAAGTAGAATGAAGAGAAGGTAGTATTTAGTATGTACAACATTTTCCTATTTCCAAAAAAGGTGGAAGAGAAGATAGTTTTAGTTTGTTGAGTACGGTGATATTAAGTGCTAAAGTTCAAATTTAAGAAACAGAGTTTCGGTCACAATGTATTACAGCAGCATTGCAAATACATTCAAGGGGACATTTAGAGCTGTGGCATGAGCAGATGAGTAGTTGGGAGGCCATGAAGGAGGAGGGTAGGAACGGTTAGGACTTGCCTTCGGAGCTGGTGTGTGAAGGCAGAGACTAGAAGACAAGTTGTGTGGTTTTGTTTTTGCATAGAATTAGTATGGATTTGACACACTACGTAATGTGAGAGGTCTGTGAACTCCACTATGTCCAAGAATCCTTAGCAAAATTTGTTATGTAGTTATGTTTGAAGGATGTGACAATCACTGTAATATTATGCTTCAAAAGAATCACTAAAGGGACCTGAGAAATAGTTCAGTCCTCAGAGCCATATGCTCTTGCCTCCTCACCAGCCTTATAATCCAGGTAATCCCTGGAAACAGGAGGCCCTAGCGTCTCTGCACCCCACCCCCCACACCCCACACTACCCCTCCCCATCATTGTAATTCCTGAAACCACAGGCCCAAGCAGCACCATTTCTTGGGGGCCTCTCATTGGTCCACTGGCCTAGTTGGGATGGTAGTGAAAAGGTTAAGGGAGAGCATACCTTGTCTACATCATCTTTTCATTACTAAGACTCTTCTATATCTTTGATCTTTTCTGAGCCATTTTCCTCAATTTTAAAGTCATATTTATAGTATCCAAGTTTAATTATGGTCTAACTTAAAGTTTTAAAATATAGATTGAAACATAAAATTGCTATCATTCAACAATTTCTGATATCCAAAAATGGTAATTTAATGTGAGCACCCTGAATTAATCTACTCTACAAGCAGAAAAAATGTTAATAAAAATAGTCTATGATGTTTTTTGGACAGTAGATAGTCTAGTGAATCTATGCAAAATATTGGCACTGAAATTCGACAAACTTAAGTTCAAACTCCAGATTTAACCTACCACCATCTAGCTGAATGGCCTTTGGTCAATTTAACTGACTTCTATTAAGACTCAGAATCCCTACACATCAAATGAAGAAAAATACAAAACCTGAATCTCATTAAATTACTGTAGAAAAATAAAACACAAAAATGTCTTAATGGTTCAGAGTCAGCATAAAAAAATATTCAGTTAGCATTTGCTGTTTTGTTTAAATTTTCTGTTTACTTAGTCTGCTCTTTGTTGTTCCGATTTTTTTGAATTTTTGTCTAGAAATATATTAACATTTCCCTTTCATTGGCCTTAATACTATATCTTTTTTGGCATACTCACATAGGAACTTATATAATCTTTTTTTTTTTGCATGGAAAAATCACCCAAATTTCCAACAAAATTGTCCATACACTGCTTTCAGTGTCAATATCGGAGTTATCAAATTAGGATAGGAAAATCTCCTTGATAATTTCTCAGTGACAGCTACTTCTATAATTACTCCGAAGTCTGGAGGTTAGATACTCCATTCTAGTGTATACTGTCTTTTTGGTTTTCTGCCCATTTTACTTTGAGAGAGAGAGAAATAAAAAAAGCTGTATGCTGATCGAATCTCTGGTGAACTCTAGGTTCAGAGCAGGTTTGTCTGACTAGAGATTATGTCTCTTTCTTAAAGCCTGAATTTTAAAGCTAGTAGTTGACATCTGTTATGTTAAATAGGTTTCATTTCATTTGCCAAGTGTCATTGATTGGTATTGGCTGCCAGGAGCACTGTGTTGAAAAGGATTCTAAGGCCAAGTCTGTACTCAGTGGGAATGTCATGATCAATTAGTGATGTCTGCCACGGTAGCAGCAGGGGATAGAGAGGGTCAGAGAGGGTGTTTCTGTTGTTGATCTGCTGATGTTTGGTCTCTATTTTATACCCTTAATCTGTTCAGTAGTATCAGAGGAAGTATCTCAAGATGCCCCCTATATCTACTCTTCCTCTGCTCGCAATTTTTCTAACAGTTTCCAAACATTTAGGTGGAAAAGTAAAGAGTCAACAAAATTCTAAGACCTCCAGAATAATCCCTCTGTCCCATCTGCAGCGTCTTTGAGAAACAGGAGGGATGAGATAGGAAGTTTGCTTTATTAGATATCGCCAGCTGGTCTGACTTTGTGATTGTCCTAAACTAGCTCATTTTGGCTGATAAAAAAAAACGCTTCTCTTTTACAGGTGTAAAAACTAATTTGATTTCAAAATAGCTGTTAGTAAAGCAAGATGAGAGAAAAGAGAATGCTCTTTTGGCAGAAGGCATTCAAATCTATTGCATATGGAGATTTCCAGAGTGCTAGACTTTTTTGTTTTTAAAATGGAAAAGGCAAAACAATGTCAGCTCAACCAGATGATGATATTTCACACAAGCTATGAAGGAATTTGGTTAGGTACCAAAGTGACTGACCCTGAAGTTTCATGTTTGTGTCTATGCAAATGGTTTCGATTATTGTTGTCACCAAACTGATTTTAAAAAGTAGCATCCTATTTGATAACTAATTAGGAAAATGAGAAGAGCAGACTCACCCCCTTAACACAGTAGTCTTGGCAATGCTTTCCTCCATTTATATTTTCCATTCCCCCCACATCCTGATTTTAATATAGTAGGTATCATTTATTTCCCTTTTCTTTTTTTTTTAACTTGAATTGAATATGTGTTTGTTCATACCAAGATCGGTGTTTAAAGATTATTCTTTCTCTGTATTTAAGGGTAGCAACCAGTGCCAGGGATCAAACCTGGACTCTCGCATGCAAAACATGTGCTCCAGCTTTTTGAGTATTCCCCAGACCCAGAACCAGATACTTAATATATTAACACATTATTGCTGGAGTGACCATACAACAGGTAGGGCATGTGCGTGGTTGACCCAGGTTTGGTCTCTGGCATCCCATATGGTTTCCTGACTGCCAGGAGTGATTCCTGAGTGCAGGGCCAGGAGTAATTTGAGGGCAGAGTAACCCCTGAATTACCACTAGGAGTAATTCCTGAGTTTAGAGTAACCCCTGAGCATAGCTGGGTATGACCGAAAAAGATCCCCCCGCAAAAATAACAAAACAAAACAAATATATTGCCTGCCATTCTTTTGGCTATCACTTATATTTCTGTTCTCCCTCATTTTAAGTAAGCCATTCAGAGTTACTTCAATAACCTTACTACTTTTTTTTAAAAAAAAAGTTGTATACATTAACCAACACTTTTGATTTTCTTCTTTCTAGTAGAATGCTCTAATCATGCCCCTTTTTTTTTGAGTTCCCACTTAGCAGTTCATTTTGATAAACTAAATAATAAAGGAACAACATGCATTTGCTGTATACCCTTCTTAGATTTATTTGTTTTCTTATGGGAAATCACTGGGAAAATAAGTCGAAGCAAAATACGAGCAGTACTTGGTGATGGGTGATTTTAAACAGAAAACCAGCACATTCAGGAACTCGAAGGGTGATGGTGGTGCTGATAGGTCTTAGGATCCAAATCTAACCCTGAAGAATCCATTCATTCGTCAGGAAATACTACACATTTTCTGGGATGGACTGCCACACCTGTTCCAATGTTTAGAAGTTTTGGGGTGTGTGTGTGTGTGTGTGTGTGTGTGTGTGTGTGTGTGTGTTTGTGTGTGTGTGTGTGTGTATGTGTGTTTAGGGGGTGGGGGGTAGGATCGGGCCACACCTGATGTGCACTCAGGGAACTCTCCTGGAAGTTCTCAGGGGATTATATGGGATGCTTCTGATCAAAACTGGGTCAACCACATGCAAGGCAAGTGATTTATCAGCTGTGTTTTTTCCTAACTCCCAGCATTTCTTACTGTCAGAAATTTCTTCTATTTTTCCAACCAAATATTTCCGTTTCCATTTGAAAACACTTATTTTTTGATCCTACATTTGTCTGTAAAAATAATTCCTTTGTTCCTCAGTTTTATTTTCTGAATATAGGGCTAAGTTCTTGCCATACTAGCTTTTTGAGTTTGGTGTGGACAGCCAGAAAGCCAGGCTCTTTTTCCACCCCTTGATTTCTGCTCTCGCTTGTGGGAAAGTGAACAAGGACTAACGAATAAATCTTCATCTTCCATGAATGATAGTTGGGGAATTGAGCACATCTCAGAGGAATGTTCTGAAGCTCTTAGTAAGAGCTTGTCCCCTGGTGATCAGGGGAAATATGCTAAATATTTTTTAAAAAGCAGTAAGGCAGAAATTCTCTTAATCAGAGCTGATGGAACTGATGCCAGCCAGGGTACTAGGAGGCCCCTCTGCACAGTTGTTAACATTTTTCTGCTGTCTCTTGAGGGGCTCCAGCTTCAGGGCAGAGGGGGAGAAGGGACAGGGCACTGGACAAGCTTTATCAACAGAATATTTTGAGAACTGGTGTAACAGTCACAGTTCATACTTAGTATCAGCCCTTCCTATGCTCTCGTAACAATCGTTCCAAATTCTTGTGACTTAAAATAGTGAGTAGAAAAAGTTGCCCATCTCTCTGCCCAGTCTTCCTCTTTTGGTGAGTGTTCAGAGGGATTAGAAATTCATCTTTTCCTTGTTTTTTATGAAGACACATCTGAATTGGCACATGACAGAAGGAAAATTCCAATCTCAAATAAACTCCAGGACAAGTTAGAGACAGCGATAGATTCTGTAAAACATACTAAACAAACTAAACAGGACTTTTAGAAAATCCTGTGAAAGTTACTGGATGGATTGTGATGCATGGACTAAAGAAAAATAAGCAAATAAAAAAAATAGAGCACAGAGCAGAAAAGTCATTATTAGTCACTCAATTAGATAAACTCAAGAGATAACTCCTCTCAGAAAATCATTCCATATCCCTTAATGAATAACAAAACAAAACTTGTCTCAGACTTTTTTTTTTTTTTAAAGAAAGGGGTGTTTAAAACGATGGCTGTGGAGTGTGCACCACTTCTCCCAGATTTGCTGTGCAGAAGTGCATAAGTGTGAGTGATGTAGAGGTACTTGTTTATTATAGAGCACATTTCAATGCAGTAATCATAAATATTGCTAAGGTTGTGCTCTGTTGAAATATGACCTACATACTCTTGATTGTTTGTGTTACGTGATTTGTCTGACACCCATTACATTCTGGGTAATAGCGGCCATTTGTTGCTCTGCACAGCAGGCTCTTTTGACAAAAGAAAATAGGCAGCAATAAAAAAGCTATAGTCTGAATTACATTCTGCACAGTGCTGCACTGCTGCGAGTTTGTGCAAGTGTGTTAACAATGCTCTGAACTGCCTCTTGTCAGCCTTCAGCCTGTAATGGCCATCTGTCCTCACATAAATCTGTCAAAACCTGCTAAGTTCAAGAGAGAGCATGGAATATACCTTGTACTGTCAACACCCAAATGTACACATTCCCTAGAAAATCAACACATGGAAAAGAACCTGGAGGTTATGGGAAGCCTTAGCACTTTGATGTAGGCTTGCAGGATGAAATTGAGAGTCTGGACATTAGGGAGAAGATGAGCAAAGGTGGCAGCATTAAGGAATTGAGGATGGAGTGTTGTCCAGGTCTGATGGGGTGCTGTGGGCAAAATTGAGCATGGAGAGTTGGGGTTAGGAAATTTGGTTCACTCAGCTGCAGTCACAGGATTCCCTGTCCCATTGGTTCATCTTAAAAGTTTGACAAGATGTTAAAACAATGCTCCTCACACTTTTATTTTGCTTCGTTACAAGTATGAACCAACTCTAGCAGGGTAGAGATTTTGAAGCGAGTCTGCAGGATATGAAGTATTATATTCTTTGGAATTTATCAGTCTCATGCCAAGGTAGTCTTCGATTAAAGGTGTTTTAGTGAAACAGTCCAAAAGTTGAGAGAATGATCTGAATTCCTCTCCCCTACCCACTGACTCATTAATCCTCAAATATCTTCCATCCAGGGGGCTGGAGCGATAGCACAGTGGGTAGGGCGGTTGCCTTGCACGAGGTCGACATGGGTTTTATTCCCAGCATCCCATATGGTCCCCTGAGCACCACCAGGGGTAATTCCTGAGTGCAGAGCCAGGAGTAACCCCTGTGTATCGCTGGGTGTGACCCAGAAAGCAAAAAAAAAAAAAATCTTCCATCCAGTAAATAAGAAGTTTTCATTGGGGTTGAACAGTATTAAGAAATGTACAAGCTTAGTATACTCAGCGGGTTCTATAAATTGTAAGCACAGACACAATCAAATAGGCTTATTTCCAATTGCAGAGAGTTTCAAGCTTATTAAAAAAAAAAAGAACCACTGTGTCCGTGAGTCCCAAAATACCAGCATCTGCAAGGTTTCTAGTCCATTGTAGGTGCCCACTGAATGTCTGGTTCATTGCCATGGGCTGGCCAGTGTGCAGTGGAGGTTGAAAGACTGTTTTTAACTCAAAAGAAACTACTGTAAGGGTGTTGTCACTCCTGAGAGCAACTTGAGAATCAGTTATTTAAGGGATAATGAGCTTAGGTACTAGGACAAGGGTTTCAAATGTTCAAGACTAAAAAGAATTTCTATATTTAAAATCCCTAGATAGCAGGATTATTTTTAGAATCAGTCTCTCTTTAATAGTGGCCTAATTTGGTGTTTCTGAAGTTTAGGCTTTCCTTTTATAAGTCTAAAATGTCAGTCAAAATACATATACCTGAGGGCAAGACTATGTGCCAAGGGGACACTGTAGGGTGGTGGCTGTCGCTATGTGGTCTGTGAACTATCTCATTAAAAATGTTTTACCAGCTGCCCAAGTGATTCTTGGCCCATGAGATATGATGCCCACTATTAACGGAGGATCTGGAAAAACACAAATAAGAATGAGTCGAGTGTTTTCCCAAAATACGCCCTAGCAGCATCCTTCTAAAAGTTTAATACTCCGTTTGGAGAGTCAAGTTGTAATTCACATTCAGGAAGAGATAAGAACACAAAGAAATAGCTGCTGAGAATCCAGTGGGTGTTCCTGGCAAAGAATTAATGAGCAAAATTAAAATTTCCCTTGTTTGGGGGGTAGGTCTCATTGAGAGTTAGATTTCAGAATATTGGGTGTAATTTTCCCCAATTCAAGAGTATTTCATGGTCATTTGCAGATCAAGAGCCCATTGATCTCAATGTGTTTAAGTTGCTTAGATTCCTATGAAGAGAACCTGTCATTTCTTTGCGGGGAATTGGCATCTCTAAGTGAGTGGAGAAGGAAAGGAAGCTAGCATGTGTAAGAGAAGCCAGTGTGCAGGAATGGATCTGTGTAAAAGGGCAAAGGGTAAAAATTAAAAAGAGAAAGAAGAAAAGATTTAGCTGCTTGGGGCTAGAGCGATAGCACAGAGGGTAGGGTGTTTACCTTGCATGCAGCCAACCCGGGTTCAATTCCCAGCATCCCATATATCCCCAGAGCATGGCCAGGAGTGGTTCATGAGTGCAGAGCTAGGAGTAACCCCTGTGCATCACCAGGTGTGACCCAAAAAGAAAAAAAAGAAGCAGAAAAGATTTAGCTGCTAGACATGTCTTCAATGGAGTATAAGACAGACTTGACTATGAAGGAGGGGAAAAAAGGGCAAGGGTCCTTCAGTGATACGACAGACTCCATCTGGAATGGGTGATGTCCCTATCCTCAAGACCAGAGTGGTACAGGAGCTGAGTGGCCACTGCTGAAGGACATTAATTCCTCGTGGCAGGACATTGGTGTCTCCTCCTCTTAGTCCTCCTCTTAGTTTGCTCCCCCCTGTCTTTCTGCCCCTTTTCTGGGCTGAACTTCCAAAGTTCAACCTCCTTTCAGTTTGGGTTCCTTTACTTCCTCCAATGAAGGGGAGTTATAAAATTGTCAAATATTTGCTGGAGTGCTTTTACTCTGGGGAAGTGTTCACTTCCTCCATCTCTTTACTGGAAGGCAGGGGAGAGAGGCAGAACCTTCCTGTTCATGCCCATATTGCAGATGGTTAGTAACCTACTCGATTATTTCTATGCCCATAGTTTTCCAGGAAGACACAATTTCTCTGTGCTTCCTTGGAACTGACAGTTGCCTTAAGGCCAGAATTTGTTACCAGATGCGTTTATATTTGCCAAATAGTGGACCCTTGTCTTCCTCACTAGAGAGGAGACCGGAAACTAAACTGCTCCCTATAAGCATAAAGTCATTTGAACTCCATTCTACCCTTCTTCAAAGTTGCATAAGCTCTGGAGCCACTGCACGAGTCTTCCGTGGCAAAATGCACTAAGTAGGACTCACTCAGGGGTGGAATTTAACGGATGCAGGAATGATGCCGAGGCTCTCCAGTTTGGCTGCAGATGGGATTGTTCTGCCCGTCTCTAGAAAAGCCCCAAAGGCAACCACTGACAGCTTCTCCTTCTTCCTTTATTTTTTATTTACGTAATTAGTTGCTGAGGCTTTTATTCATTTCAGTCCCGCAGCCTCCTAACCCATGCTGATGTGCTCTAAATAAAACGGTCCACCGCCGCCGAGCTATTTAGTGTTACTGTTCACTTAGGTTTCTGTTGCAGAACCATATTTTAGACAGAATGTATTAGTTATGCTTACAAGAATGTATTATCCCTACATTAGCCATGGTTTACTAAGTTAATGAACTGTGGAGACAAAGAATCATTGCTGTCGAGTTGTAGAGTTGTCTAGTCCATGAAATCCTTTCTTAGGTCTTACTGAACTTACTGGGAAGTTGCCTTTGGTATTCTCCCACCCCCAAACTTGATGTTATCCTATCCATTTTTAATTTCAGTTGTCTAAATTTTTTTTTGGCTCCACAGTGCATTCTTTAATTCAACCAAAAATCCTGAGCCACTAGCATCCTCTAAGATTTTTGTGGCAGACAAATGGCTAGGAAAGTATTTCTGTGATTCCCCTTGAGTCCCAATAACTCCATTTGCCCTCAGACAAATGACATGCTATTCTCGAACCCGGTTATGATTGCTAATTCCGGGTGGGGGGAAGCTGAGGGAAGGGGCTGTGCCTGTTTTCTGGGAAGCAGGATCTTTGCGTGACTGTCTGAAGAACAGAAATCTATGGTTTCCTGCTCCTGCTTGTCACCATAGATCCATCTTCCCTTGGTACCCCGAGATCAGAGGGAGAGACTTCCAGAGCTGTTCATGAATGTCCTTCTGCTTCATGCAATTTGAACAATGGTCTGAAATCTTGGAAATGTTCAAAAACATATCCTGGTGTGTGTGTGTGTGTGTGTTTTTAAATCTCTTTTCTCCCCTTTTTTTCTTTCCTCCTCTTCTTTTTTTTTTTTTTTTTCCAACGTGTGTGCTCTTAGGCCTAACTCCACCCACTACTCCTCCACATAAAGCCAACCAAGATAACCCTTTCAGGGCTTCTCCCAAGCTGAAGCCCTCTTGTAAGACTGTGGTACCTCCACCATCCAAGAAGCCCCGCTACAGTGAGTCTTCGGGTACCCAAGGCAATAACTCCACCAAAAAAGGGCCCCAACAGTCTGAGCTGTACGCACAGCTCAGCAAGACCTCAGTGCTCACCAGTGGACAGGAGGAGAGGAAGACCAAGCGGCCGAGTCTGCGGCTGTTCGGTGACCATGATTACTGTCAGTCAATTAATTCCAAAACGGAAGTACTCATTAATATTTCACAGGAGCTCCAAGACTCCGGACAACTAAACTATAAAGATGCCTCCTCCAATGGTCAGGGGCAGATTTGTTCTTCCACAGATTCAGACCAGTGCTACCTGAGAGAGACTGTGGTGGCCGGCAAACACACCTCTCCTTGCAGCGCCCGGAAACAGCTCCAAGACCAGGAAATCCGAGCCGAGCTGAACAAGCACTTCGGTCATCCCAGTCAAGCTGTTTTTGACGACGAAGCAGACAAGACCAGTGAACTGAGGGACAGTGATTTCAGTAATGAACAATTCTCCAAACTACCTATGTTTATAAATTCAGGACTAGCCATGGATGGCCTGTTTGATGACAGCGAAGATGAAAGTGATAAACTGAGCTACCCTTGGGATGGCACGCAGTCCTATTCATTGTTTGATGTGTCACCTTCTTGCTCTTCTTTTAACTCTCCGTGTAGAGACTCTGTGTCACCACCCAAATCCTTATTTTCTCAAAGACCCCAAAGGATGCGCTCTCGTTCAAGGTCCTTTTCTCGACACAGGTCGTGTTCCCGATCACCATATTCCAGGTCAAGATCACGGTCCCCAGGAAGTAGATCATCTTCAAGGTAAACCTGGCCCAAACCTACCCACAGCCCTGGCCCTCCCCAGACGGTACATAAATGCATTCAACCCTGGCAGCACTGTTCCTTTCGCAGCTGCCTCCCACTCCTCGTGGACCTAACCAGGTGGATGTCACCTTAAGGTGCCTCTGCCCCATATTCTTGCCCATGCAGTGTGAGCGCTGAGCATTGCGACTGTGAGAGCAAGAGAGTAATTTGGTAACTTGCTTATGGCACTTTTCCTGTGGGAAAGCTGCCCCATACTGGGAGAGTGGAGCATCCTACGGATAAAACTGGCAGTGTAGCTTGACTAGTGCTTGGCACTAATATCTGTAAGAGATGCTGGGAGACAGGCATCCCTTCCTGGCCTCTGAGCTCATACTCCATGATCACAGACTGTCAATGAGAAATCCCACTCAGGACTGGGAAGAAAAAGCCACTTTCTATAATCGGCTGTTCCAGAGGCCATTCTGTCCTGCCGGCGAGCTGGAGTTCAGTGGCAGTTGCAAATGCCCCTTTTGTTTTTTTTCCCTCCTCTCAGATCTTGCTACTACTATGAGTCCAGCTACTGCAGACACCGTGCACACCGAAATTCTCCTCTGTGCGCAAGATCACGGTCGAGATCCCCCTACAGCCGTCGGCCCAGGTAATGATGCGCGTCTGCTGGCCCCTGCTTGTGGTGATGAGATATTACCCAAAACCCGGCCCTCTCCCTGCTCTCTTGGTCATGTTGGCTTGTGCAGATTGCCCTGGTTGGCTTAATGCTGAGGGTCTGTTTCTTAGGTATGACAGCTATGAGGAATATCAGCACGAGAGGCTGAAGAGGGAAGAATACCGCAAGGAGTATGAGAAGCGGGAGTCCGAGCGGGCCAAGCAAAGAGAGAGGCAGAGACAGAAGGCAATTGTAAGTAAAGAGCAGCTCTCTCTGCTCTCCCTTCCTCTGGCCTTTCTCGCAGCCCTGCCTGAGCCCTGCTCTCTTTCTTCCATCCCCTCCCCTCCCTTCCTGTTCTCTCCCCTCCCCTCCCCTCCCCTCCCCCTCCCCCTTCCCTCCTCTCTCCTTGCCTCTCTTTCTCTCCCTTCCCCTCCCTTCCTTCCTCTCCTCCCTTCTCAATCCCCCATATCCCCATATAGACAAAACATAAGAATGTTTAAGTGTATAGCATTCCGCCTTTTTTCTTTTTTTTTTTTTTTTTTGCTTTTTGGGTCACACCCAGTGATGCACAGAGGTTACTCCTGGCTCTGCACTCAGCAATTACCCCTGGCAGTGCTCGGGGGACCAAATGGGATGCTAGGATTCGAACCTGGGTCGGCAGGTTTTGAACCTGGATTCCAACCTGGGTCATACCTGCTGTGTTATTGCTCCTAAACATCATTGACTTCTTAATCCTTCCCAACACAAAGTACTATAAAACAATCTATGAGGTCAATCTCTCTCTCTCTCACTCTCTCTCTGTCTCTCTCTCCCTCTCTCATTTTGAAGTTCATCTTATTTGCCAGTACAGAGGGATTACTGATAATTCAGATGGATACGGCTCCATTTGATCAGTGGTTGAGTGTCTTTACTGCTCTCTTTGTTATCCTGTGAATGAAAAATAAGAAGGTGCCATATACTATAGCTTTTGTCTTTTTGGCAGATGTAAGGATTGGATTGTTAATATTAGTTAAATTAATAGGAGTATTTACTAAGAAAATCCTTATTTATACCTGTGCTAAGTCAACACCCAACAGGGTAGTTAACACAATCACACAAGTAGAAGCTACTTCTCCAGTTGACCATTATCCATCTGGGCGTCACTTACTGCAGGGATTTTCCATTCTCTCGATGTACATACATTGTTCATTCTTCTGCCTAAAGGTTATATTAAAGCATCTTTATTCTCTGCAAGTCACTACCTTTTAAGGAGCGACTTACTAACTGTTCTCTCCAATTGCTTATCAACCTAGGCCTGGAATAGAAAAAAATAGGGCACTATGATTTTCATGGTCCAGTCTGTGTCCACAGCAAATATTCCTAATTAATTAGGGGACTCTTGACTGCTGAGTGGCCCCAAGGCCTTAGGTCCTTTCCCAGCTCAGGGCTCCAAGGAGCCATGGCTAATCCATCTGCAATGGCACTGCCTTGCTTTATAGCAGCTGCTGCCCGTCTATGTTTGGTACTCAGAGGCATTTCAAGGAAGATTTGACATATCTTGTGGACCAAGGCTCAGAGAAATTATTTTTAACTGTAAAGGTTAGGTTTATATGGCATCTTGCATTAAACCCCTACCACCCACAAAATATTGGAAAAACCTACATAAAAGTGCTGACAAATAGGGTAAAAATTGAGTATTGAATAGTTATCAGCTAGAGGGACTGAACTGAGAGATCTATTCACCACAGGCCTTGAGGAAAAGGAAATGAGAAGTAATTGAATGCCAAGGCTAAAGGTCTATGGTATTTACTGCCATTCAACTTTGACTATACCTAAAACTGAATCAAAATCCTTTTGCAAATTATACTTTCTTCATTTGTTCACAACTTTCAAATGAGCTGTGATGTTCTGATCTGCCAGAGAATCATTAGTTAACACTTAAAAAAAAACAAATGAAAGTTAAAAAATTACTTTTTCTAATTTTGATGCACTAATAGCTTATTCAGTAATTATTACTCACATTTACATAGTGCCATGTAGTTTATACAATAAGTTAGAGTACATTTAACCTTTCAGAACAGAATCATGTTGAGCCAATCTGTTGGAAAATAGTTATTTCAGAGTTTGTAAATTCATATTTTATGAAATATTTCATACTTACCCCTAAAGTATAACATTAAAGAGAAAGATGAATTTCATCATATATTGGCTTTTTGGGGGGCATTTTACAACAAAACTCTAATTAAAATCATGTAGATAGTGCAGATTAATTACATGAACTTAACTTAATTTTTCTGAGATTAATTTAGCAAAAATATTTATATTAAATAAAAGGAGGTAACTTTGTATTAGTTTTGGGTATTTCCATATGCTCAAATACAATGATCATTCTATAGCTCATAGAAATCACTACCCTCTGTTTAGAAGTAGAGACAATTTTGCCTTTTTCTTATAAGTGCTGACTGAGTCCTTTGTTAACCCTTTAACTAATTCATTTTGTTTTTCCAGTCCTCTTTGAAAGATGGCTTGTAGAGTGCAAATGCTAACTTGACATGTTAAATCATTGAAAGCAAAGTAGAACATTTGGGAAATTTGATCTTTGGGGGTTTTGTTTTTTATTTTCTAAGTAAATTAAAAAAAATTCACAGCCATACAATTTGCTTTACTGGCATCGTAACCTAACAATACAAAAAAATTAGTATAAAGATTGGTACTTAGTGCGAGATCAATTCTCATTTGGACCATTATGTGCTCTTTTAACTTGGAATGAGTAAAGATTCATTATTCTATGTGATGAAGATTTGTGAGTTTCATCGGATACAAAATACAGTAAGACCAGATCTAGATAGACACTCAGGAAAACAATGTGATAAATACACTTGCCATGGGCACATCTGTAATATGGTATTGTCATGCATATAGAATCCCATACACAGGAAAGAAAAAAATCCACAGAAGGCAAGATTGATCTGCATCCTCGAATGAGGGACACCAGATAGTTCTCCATACCTGTGCTGTCCAACATGGTAGCCATGAGTCATAGGACCAGTTCATTCAGTCTAAAGAGAATATACACTGTTAGTATGATTCAATTTTGAAGGAAGTACAAAACTGTCAAGCTACCCATGATGTACTCGATATTGCTAAACACAGTAACAACAATCTCACAATGGAGACGTTACTGGTGCCCGCTCGAGCAAATTGATGAGCCATGGGATGACAGTGACAGTGACAAAATTAGTACAAAATATTCTATTAATATTTTATATCAATAACAAGTTAACATAAAAATATTTTGAATGTATTGATAAAATAAACTCTCAGTTTTCACTAAAATCTTAAACTCCTAGACATCAAAAATCACATATGATGCATTATAATTTACTAGATGTTTCTATTTTTTTTTTTTTTTGCTTTTTGGGTTACACCTGGCAATGCTCAGGGGTTACTCCTGGCTCATTCACTCAGGAATTATTCCTGGCGGTGCTCAGGGGACCATATGGGATGCTGGGAATCGAAACTGGGTTGGCTGGATGCAAGGCAAACACACTACCTGCTGTGCTATTGCTCCAGTCCCACATATTTCTATTTTAGACAGAATTTAGTTCATATTGAATGTTTGGAAAAGAACAAGGCATTCTGGGAAACTGCTGGTATTAAAGTCAGGGCACAGGAGGGCAAGGCCCTGTGGTCTCCGTGAAAACAGACCCTTGAAAGTCCCTGTAAGTCCTGATAAAAATTTCAAAGTCTGTGTTGAAGGCATGGGAGATCTATTTAATGAGTTTACCCACAGGAAGATTTTTCTGATTGATTTCCTTCCTTCAAATGATCTGCTTTCTTGTGCCATAATGCATTTGCAAAGTATATTTTTATGGACTTGGGCACTGAGATACATGCAATGATTTTTGGCTCATTTGCCTGGATTAACTTGAAAAGTCATTTCCAAAACAACTAAGGAAACTAGGGCAGTCTTACACTGGCCTGCTTCTTTCCCTCCATGTTTTCGATATGCACTTAAAGTGGCATACTTGGAATAACTTGAATGATGTGCTGGATTATCCATTAATTAAGATCAATCATATCATTGGAGGTTTAACAAAACTGAGATAACAAAGGAAATAAAATATGTTAAAATTATGCAATAATGGACATCTTTAAAAAGTTATATAGTCTACCTCTGTCTTATCTGTTTTGATTGTATTTTGTTTTTGTTTTGGGGGCTCAGCAATCATTCCTGGTGGGCTTAGGGGAGCAGATAGGTTACCAGGGATCAGCCCAGGTTGGCTGCATGCAAGGCAGTGCCCTACCTGATATCCTATTACTTTGGCCCTTATTCTGATTGTATTTTTAATTCCATAAGAAAATGATGTAGAAGGTTTACAAACTTTTCTTTTTTGCTTTTTTTTGGTCACACCCGGTGATGCACAGGGGTTACTCCTGGCTCATGTACTCAGGAATTACTCCTGGCAGTGTTCGGGGGAGCTTATGGGATGCTGGGAATCAACCCAGGTCGGCCGTGTGCAAGGCAAATGCCCTATTCGCTGTGCTATCGCTCCAGCCCCAGGTCTATAAACGTTTCTTTGTTATAGATCTGAAAATCTTTATATATACCAACTATAGTGCATCAAATCAGAGTC
The DNA here is from genome assembly GCF_027595985.1 of Sorex araneus. Taxonomy (NCBI): domain Eukaryota; kingdom Metazoa; phylum Chordata; class Mammalia; order Eulipotyphla; family Soricidae; genus Sorex; species Sorex araneus. The sequence continues at coordinate 158,989,329 of NC_073306.1, read as the reverse complement.
AAAAGAAGTCTAATATTTAGTAATTACTAATAAAGCATCATATATTGTAGTTGAATATTGCCATCATTCAGTTGCTGCTTTTCTCCAATTACCGTATACACTTTTTTTTCCCCAACCCAATTCACCCTCTATCTTTCTCAGTTTTGTAGACTAGAAATAATTCAGTTTATATTGGAACTCTGCACAGTAGAGTTTAGCACTTAATTTCTAAACTGTCACTGCTCTAATTTCTTGTGGAGTTCTAGGTCCAACTCCATTTGCAATCTGTACAGTTTCCTGCCAGAAAGCATGATAATGGCATGTTAATTTAAAGGGCAAATCTAGGTCTTCTGATATGACTCGGCACTTAAAACCAAAACCAAGTGTTTCAGGGCAATTGTGCCATTTCAGTTTTCTTTTTCATTGTTCAGTGTGCAACTCAGAAGCTAGAAACAATGAATCACCATGGATAATTATCAGCTCCTTCCAAAAGGGGGAAAAATGTTCGATTTCTCATAGTTATTCTTTTTGGGGGCTGGAGCGATAACACAGTGGTAGGGCATTTGCCTTGCACGAGGCTGACCCGGGTTCGATTCCTCTGCCCCTCTCGGAGGGCCTGGCAAGCTACCCGTGCTGTATTAGATATGCCAAAAACAGTAACAACAACTGGAGACGTTACTGGTGCCCGCTCAAGCAAATTAATGAGCAAAGGGATGACAATGACAGTGACAGTGATTCTTTTTGGAGAAAATCAACTGGTTTTAAAATCAAACCTTTTTATTTATTTCTTTTCTTATTTATTTATTTTGACTACATCCTATGATGCTCAGGACCTATCCCTAGGTCTGTGCTCAAAAAAATCACTCATGGCAGGATTCAGGGGGCCATTTGAGGTGCCAAGAACTGAGCATTATTTCTCTGGGTTTTTGAGATATTTTTTTTGCTACAACACTTTCATATAGGTAGATATCTAACATACAATAGGAGCCTAAGCTTCATATTTAGAAATGATCGATTTTATCAAGTGAGTTTGCACTGTTGCTTTTTTGTTTTCTTACAAGAACTTGTCTATTTGCATCATAACACTATATGAGCTCGTAAGAATTTTAATTTGAATTTATTCACATTAATTAAAATTTAGCCATTAAGGGAGAAATATTCTTGGGAAGTACTCAAAAAATGAACAACTTTGGAAAATCAAATTTGTAATTTTGTTTCTTTCTAATAGTGACCTCAAGTTGTAGGTATTTGGGTGCCTACTGATTTAGAGTTAGTCAATATGAATGGCAAGAAGGAAAAACACATTTTTTAAGAATCTTGTCTGAGGTGCTGGCATTTCTTTCTATTCCTTTTGAGGTCCATGTAGCCCCCACTTTATCTTTTAAAGTGAGTATGTAACTACACAATTCATTCAAGAGATGACATGGATTCTCTCTACCCATCTTATATCTAGGAATTGTAATATCTTTGAAAATCTATTTTTTGTTTCTTGGGAAAATTATTCCAGCAATGCTCAAGGATTGCTCTTAGCTCTGTACTCAAGGATAGCTATTGGTGATGTTGGAGGACCGTATGGGGTATTAGGGATCAAAACTAGATGAGTTGCCAGCAAGGCAAGCATCCTCTCTATTTTACTCTCTATCAAGCCCATCTTTGAAATTTTTAAGGAAGTCGTGTTTTATCTAATTTTGAAAGTGATCACAAATCTTTAGTAGCTATAGTTGTCATTCAATTATCTTAGCATAAGAGGAGAAATTTTTTTTTACATTATTCTTACTTAGAAATGTACGCTTACTGTATCTAGATTACATTAGACAGTTACTTGTTGTTATCTAGCACTTCAGGTTATTATAGAGAGAAGGACTGTTCAAAAACCAAAACAAACCAAAAAAGCACCAAGTGTACCATCTGACACATTGGAGCTCAATTAATGTTAATTTTCTTAATAATTTCCTTTCTTAGTTGTCAAGCTGCTATTACCATGAGTATCTTATTTTATGAGAAACTACCATTGCATGATTTACACTCTTTTAAAAAATATTTTGATAATGCAAAGTCAGTTAATCCAGACAGTATTTATCCCTGTGTTTTCATGTGAGGATTTACTATCTATAAATGCAACATAAATCCTCAATTTTATGATTCAACTCATCAGTAAACTACCTTTTGTGGAGATTGAAGCTAAAAGATATTTGACAAATATTCCCTCCTCCTCAATAGTGAAAACTAGTCTGAAAATCATTTTTCAAGGAGCTTTTTCCAAAGGTTTAGAGTTCCTCCAAGCCTTATGATGTTGGAAATGTTATTAAGCATTTTGATTTCTTTTCCTTTCATCGCCTGTTTAGAAATTAATGTCTTGAAAAATTGGCTGCAAATGTTAAGGTTTTTTTAAAGATATGGAATCTATTCATCTGTCTAATAAAACTACAACATATAAAAGTAATCGGTTCTTTGCTAGACATTTTGGCTAATCTTGGAAAGATTTTTTTTGTCTTTGCCTTTTGGATCTTTAAATGTATTTTAGTTTCATTATTAATACTAGAAAAAAAATCAAGCACTCTAATCATTTTTTAAAATGAGAATTTCAAGATACGCTTAAACTCATGTTTATGAGGTAGCAAGATGTAGTTCCATTATTGTTTCATAAAAGGAGGTGATAGATAAATAGGAACTCTAAGGAACCGTGGACTAGCCTTCAGCTTTCTCTTTCTCCTGTTTAGGTTGTGCCTTCTTTTTATTGTAGAATATATCAGTATTTGATATAAAAGTCCTCTGGTTTATCTTTTTTGTGGGATCATTGTTGCATACAACTTTGTATAAAGAAGCAATTCAAAGACTGTCCCAATATGTCTGCATATGGATGTGCATATGGTTGATTTTAGCTTTATCTTTGAATTTCCTTGGATACGTAGACTGTGTATATTCCCATAATGGTAGTTAAGCAATTTCTTTGTGATGGTTCAATTTCTTTCTCTCTCTTCTACATTTCCCCCTCCTTTTCCTCTATACAGTAGTAACTTTCCTAAAAAGGCTCATTAAAAAAATCCATAACTTCCATGCAAGCAGGCGCCAGGAAGTTTAGATAACAGTCCCATCACATTTGGCTGAGTGGCTAGAGTCAGCTGCGTAAATAGAACGGAATGCAGTGTTATGATTCCTTTGCTCAAGTGTACAGCACAGCAATGGAATGAGCCTCACCATCCATTTTATTTATTGACCTGAAGAATATTCTGGGTGTTCAGCCACACTTCAGTTGAAATGTACAATCTACATGCAAGTGAATGAGATGGCCTTTTCTGTGTTCTGTTTGTTGTACCTGTTATTTCAGCACAAGACTTGTTGGCAGAGGACTTATATTTTGTCCACTATTTCAGTGGAGCCCCACCTCTGATTTTCAGAGGTGGTATTTAAGAATCAGAGGCTAATAAACATGCAACAGTCCTACTGTTCTTTGACTTAAACCTCTAAAAACTTTTTGTCCAAGTTGTGGGCAGCTGTTAATTCACTCAGGTGATCCACTTGGGCAAGAGTTTACAATTTTAACACCATTCCTGGCTTTAATTCTCCATCTTATCAGGCAGCCTTCCTAAAGTAAGGGCCACAGTTAGGAATCTTTGATGTAAGGAAGGGTAAAGGGTAAGAATTAAAAATAATCAGTTGATTGATGATTAGATTAGCAACAAATGGTCACTGAAACTTTTTACATTTCATATATCCTTAAAATATGATAGTGGGGCAGATGTCATCTCTACATGTGAGCCTCTATTATAGTGAGAGTATTAAAGAATAAATACTCTATTATTTCTTAATTACAGTTGAATGTAGAACTACAAAAGAGAAGCAAGCATTTTTTTGTAAGAGAAAATAATAGGAAGCCTAATCTTATCTCACATCTCAGATAGGAAATGCTCATTAACTTCAGTGTCACTGTAGACAGTACATTTATCTTGGGGGAAATTGGAGCAACTTTATAGGTGAAAGGTTGGTGGTTGTGGCAGGAAACAACTCACGCCTCCCTGGTGAAGGAAGGAGCATTATGTTTATACCTAAGACTGATAAAAGATCAATGTGATTACAAAATACAATGCAGAATGAGATGTGGGAAGAAAACTCTCCTGATGAAGACAAACCAAATTCAGACCAGGGAGATCTTGATGGATCCTGTGATTGACTCAGAATTTTCTTCAAAGTTATGAGAAGTTAGTTAAAAGTCTTAGATTGTAACTGGCAAGATTGGACGTGTATCCCCTTTACAAAGACTGTTCTGACTGAAGTAAAAAATAGCCTAGAGGTGTGTAAACATAAACATAGGATCTAAGTGAAGGAACTATCATACTTCTCCTGAAAAAGGTGTTGACATCTTGATTTAGGGAGATAAAATAAAGGGGAAAGACTAGGAGAATTATAGAGGCACAAATCCCAGCATATAATGAGTTTAATGTATGGAGGCAACTAAGAAGAAAGATGTAATAATGGTACTGAAGTGTTGTTGTGGAGCTAGTTAGTTCATGCTACCTTCACTCATAAGAACACTGGACAAAAACCTGCTGGGAGACCGAAGAACTGAGAGTTGGGTTTAGGCAATGTTAGTTTAATTCAAGGTGCATAGGTGCAGCTAATCTGAGATGTCAACTAGACTGTTGTTAACAATGACAACCTCAGAAGCTCTGAAACTCAGAGGTGTACCTTCTGAAAGTAGAATTGAGTGCTGCATTTAATAAAAGACAACACAGCTTGGGTGATTAGATTACTCAGTAAGTCAAGCATTGCAGCCTGTGCATGTTGTATTTTGTGCACATGTATTGAGTTCCCACTCATAACCATGTTCTTTACAAGGGTGATAAAAGGAAAGGTACCTGGTAAATAACATAAGACAACTCTGCTTTAAATCTAAATGAATTTTTAATTCATCCAAAAAACAGTGTGCTCTCAACATCTCCATAGAATGCTTGAGCAAGCTAACCTTGGTTTTCTGTTCCTCATTGCATCGAAATTAAATGTCTACAAATTAAATTAATTCCTGTTTCTGTTTGGTTGACTAGTAAGGTAGTTAGTAAGTACATCTGTGTGTTCAAGAAGCCTTTCCAAAGTTTTCAGATATACCAGCACCTTTGATTTTATCTCTTTAGAACAAGAGCTTAAAAATCTTATCACACTAAGGATTTATTCCCTTTCTTTTTTGTCCCCCTAAGGAATCTATTCTCAGGCTATAAGATATTCTTCCCATGTTTGTAGGCTGTAAATTGCTGATGACTTTCAGATTATGATGATATCAATTCTACTTGTAAAAATTAGGCCACACCCTTCTAGTCTGTTCCTAAAATAAGATTCATTGGCAGAGTGAAATTTATAGCTTCTTTTATGGTTTCTTATTCTTTGGAGACCCAGGGTTTAAAATGGCCTATATTTTAAGACTGTATTTTTCAGATTATTTTCTTGGTACCTTCTGCATCACTGGCATGCACTTATTAAAATAAACACAAAATAAACCTCATTGAACTTTACCTTCCATTTTTTTTTAAAAGACAGCTAGGGTAAACTCCAATAATTTGCAATTTTATAAGACCCCTAGATAATATTTTTTACACTAAATTTTAAAAATGCCATTTTATTTATTTATTTTTTTAAATTTTTTTATTGTGGAAAGTTACAAAGTTACAAAGTTTTCAGGTTTAAATCTCAGTTATACAATGCTCGAATACCCATCCCTTCACCAGTGCTCATATTCCACCACCAAGAATCCCAGTATAGCTCCACCCCGCCCCCTCACACCCCAAACCCCCCCACGCCCCTACCCCCCCCACCCTAAGCCCCCCACCACCTGTGTAACTAATAAATTTCACTTTACTTTCACTTTGAAAAATGCCATTTTAAGGCATGTTAACGCATATAATCTCATTTTCAGATTTTGACAGTGAGAAATTAAACAGTTTTATGTTTTGTTTTGTTTTTTGCTTTTTGGGTCACACCCGGCAATGCACAGAGGTTACTCCTGGCTCTGCACTCAGGAATCACCCCGGCAGTGCTCAGGGGACCATATGGGATGCTGGGAATTGAACCCGGGTCGGCCGCGTGCAAGGCAAACGCCCTACCCGCTGTGCTATTGCTCCAGCCCCAGAGAAATTAAACAGTTTTATAAGCTAGATTATTTTCTTCTCAGTTTTGGAATGATAATATTGATAAAATTGATAATAATATCCTCATTTTTAAAATATATCATTGGTATGATTAGGTTATTCAGTGACAGAGAGATTACATTAAAATATTATACTTTTCTAATCAATTAGTGTCTATGAGAGCGAATGAAAGAGATGGGTATTGAAGAAAGGCTGGGCATGGTGTTCAGAATTAGAACTTATACTTTGCAAGCAGGAGATCCTGCGCTCCCAGGAGACCTTGACCTCATCTCTAACTCCCATCGTCATCAAAAGAGAAGGGAAGGAAAGAAAAATAAAATGAAAGAATGAGTTGCAGAAGAGTATGCAAGTGAGCAAGAAGGATAGCGTGTGTCACAGAAGGACATTGTGGAAATGGAAAATAAAGCTTTGGTTCAAGTGTAATGATTCATTCATAATTAGTGTGTTTTCTTCTCATTGGTATACTTCTTATTGTGTATGATCGTGCCTTTACAAACGTTTCTAGAGATTTGACTTCTTTCCTGTTTTCAGAACTAACCTAAATGGCTCCTTCCTCCCCTTCCACCCCTAGGAAGAACGCCGTGTGATTTATGTTGGTAAAATCAGGCCTGACACAACACGGACAGAACTGAGGGACCGTTTTGAAGTTTTTGGTGAAATTGAGGAGTGCACAGTAAATCTGCGGGATGATGGGTGAGAATCTTCAAGATTATTTCTTGTTTAGAAGTTGACATATGTAGAAAAATTATGGCCCTAAGATTACTAGAATGGGAACGCCTTGACAGATGACACGTTGAGTTCAGAACCTTATTTATTTTCTTTCATCCCTATTTATTAATCTTTCTAGTTGAGATTTCCTGTCTCAGAAATAGGTATTTAGCGGCTTGACAGGACAATCACACTGATAAATGAATGCAGTGGCTCAGATGTTGGCACCAGGGAAGTTGTCCCAAGTAGAAAGGGTTACAGTTGTATATGCTAATGTCTCCTCACTAGCTTGGAACTTCTCTCTTTGTCCATTGCAGAGACAGCTATGGTTTCATTACCTACCGCTATACCTGTGATGCTTTTGCTGCTCTTGAAAATGGATATACTTTGCGCAGGTCAAATGAAACTGACTTCGAGCTGTACTTTTGTGGACGCAAGCAATTTTTCAAGTCTAACTATGCAGACCTAGGTATGGATTTTATTTTACTATGGAATCAAGGATCCATAATATCAAGTTCAGAATGGAAGCAAATGTAAACTGTAGGCACACTGGGCTGGACACTCACTTAATTTTACTGGAGGGAATATGTGAATATATCTTATCTTTTCACTTTTATGCACAAGAAGTTTCAGAGGAAAGGAGTTTGGGTTCTGGCATCAAAGGGCAGAGGTAAATTCTTTGTACTTTATGCTCAGATGCTAGATGCTAAACTTTACATTGTGTGTGTGTGTGTGCGTGTGCATGAGCGCGCACGCGAGCACAAACGCATGTGCCCGTGGGCTAAAGTTTACACCTACATGTGCACATGTGTATCTGGCATGTCCTTTTTCACGTGTGTGTGCTGTACGTATGTGTGGTATAGTATCTGTATGCATGTGTTTCTATTGTATATTTTGTATACATGTATATATACAATTATCATGTCCTGTTGTAGTTTTTGCCCTGAATCTTTCTGTATGACTGATGGCATTGTCATCATTGTTTTATGAAATAGGATATGCAAAAAGTCTTGTTTCTTTCTCCCTTGATATCACATATGCTCTTAGAAATATTAACATCTTTCTACAGATTAGACTTCGAGAGGAGAAAATAAAATTTCCCATGCTAAATAATAGTGTACTCTCTTTGAAACAAAAAAGGAAAAAAATGCTACTGTTTATCAGGTTCTTCCCACTTCTAGACACTGGGCTAGGAATTTGCAGCACTTTCTCATTTAATGACTATAAAAATCTTAGCTGGTGTACAATGTTGTAATCTTCCTATTTACACATAAGAAAACCAAAGTATTCCTAGGAATCATCACTATTTCCTATCAGACAAGAGGAAAACTTTTGGGAAATATTAAAAATTAATTATGGTAAATAGTAAAATCAGCCTTCAGTTTATCATTTAACAATTACCACTATTATCTAGTATGTGATTTGCAGTTGTGTATTTTGTCTCAGGATGTCTTACTGAAGTCATCTATAATACATAATGCATACATGTTTAATTTTATATACAAATTTTAAAATTATATAATTTTTAACATGCATATTTTAACTGGGAATTTGGCATTAGAAGTAATTAAAAGTAATTAATTTATAAATATCTCTAAACACAATGCAGCATACTACTTATAGATAAAACTGTTATATTCAATCATTTCATGATGATAGTCAAACACTTGTTCAATATTTGTTTTTTTGTATTATAAATAATGACATAATGGACATCTTAATTGCCTTTCCCATTTAATTCTTTTCCTTTACATCTCATTCCCTATGGTTGTATTTTATGCTTTTAAAATTTTAGTTGAAGAAATGAAAGAAAATATCTATTTCTTATATCCATGACAATTATTTTATATTAATTTACAACCCAGTAACTAACGAATAAGTCTGTTTCTGTGCCTACATATATATCTGAATTTACTTGGGCTTTGGATAAAGAAATAAATAAGTACCAAATTTAGGGAGTTTTTTTCCTGCCTCTTCTGAAGTGATGTCTTCCTAGAGTAATTGATATAGGTGGTGTGCATTGTTCAGAGGGAATATGCTATAATTCACTTCACAAGCTAAACAGATAGTATGGAGCAGGGGAGAGGCAGCTGACTGTTGGAGAGATATAAGCCGAGGGATGAAAACATAAAAGGTGGCGAGTCATTTGTTCAAATGTTGGCTGATAAAAACAGTCAAGACAGATTGAAGTCTGGAGTTGATTTGACTTATTTTCTTCAGTGATGAAGGCCAGGGTGTTTCTAGTCTCTCAAAACATCTAGAGTTTAAAATAAGCTACCTAGAGGGGTCTTTAGATCACGATTTATCACTGGTAGAGGGAGTAGTAGATGGTATTTCCAAATTGAACTGGAGCCTCCCTGAAATATTTCTAAGAAGAATGCTTTCCCTCTCGTTATCTCTATGCCTAGCCAGCAGCACTGGAAACTTTTCTATCACTAAACTAGCTCTGTATTTTTTTAAAAGTGTGTTTGATGTGCATTGTAGTAGCATGGGTTTTTCCAATTCCCTCAGCCCTATAATCGCATGCCAAGCAATAGACCCAAGTATAGGCCTGGTATAGTCAAAGGACCCCTGATTGAAACTTGCAGATCTGGTTTTGAAATCTCAAAAGTTAGTTTCTGACCATGAGTAAACTAGCCAACTCCCTCCACTTTGGGTTTATCATTTGTAAAACACCAACTAGCATTGTGAAACTTAAATAAAGATATGTGTGAAGAAAGCGTTAGCATAATATCTGGCATAAAATAAGTGGTCGATAAGTGATTACCTATGATGATAAAATGATGGCAAAGGGAAGAATTTAGGAATCTAAAGTTTCTTTGAAGTGGAACAATCACCCCAAGAGACCAGCTTTTGTACTAAGTATCATCCATGTCTTATCTGTGTTCCCTAAAGAGTTCAAATTAAATCATTTAGGCATAAACCCTGAACAAAGTGAACATAAGCATATACAGACTCTAGAGGGTGTGTTGGGGGTCACTTTTGACTCAAAAAGAAATAAATAAATGAAAAGACAACATCATTTAACAAAGAATAAATTGACCTTTCACTTTGAATACATTTAATTAAAGTTTTGTGCAATTAAAAAAAATTCTCTTCTATTAGCTCACCCATCCTACTGTTGAGGTTATATAATAGCTACTTGAGTCACTGTCACTGTCATCCCATAGCTCATTGGTTTGCTCGAGTGGGTACCAGTAATATCTTCAATGTGGAACTTGTTATTATTGTTTTTGGCATATCGAATACACCACAGGTAGCTTTCCAGGCTCTGTCGTGCGAGTGAGTTACTGTCGGCTTGAGTACAAAATATAATAATTCTAGGGACTATTTATGAGTTTTATAAAGAACAGAATAGTATCAGGGATACAGTTAAGGGATTAAGGCACTGTCTTGCAGGTAGCCCATCCTGGTGCAATCCTTGGCACCACATCTGTGGATCACTGAAGTCCTGTGTCACCACACAGTAAGCCCGAAGAACCATGCCATTGACTCAATGACCTCACAGGAAAAGAATAGAATAATTTTTACTTAGAACTAGTAATGACACCAAAATTAAGTGTATAAGCAAAGTTAAATGAGGGCTGGGGAGAAAGAGGTGAGGTTAAGACCCTTGTCTTACATATGGCTAACCTTGGTTCAATTTTAGGCATCACATATGGTCCTCTAATCACTGTAAGAGGTGAGTGAGCCCTGAGCACAGAGCCAGGAGTAGCTCCTGAGCATTGCCAGGTTTGGTCTAACCTTCCCTAAAAAGAGAGATAAATTGAGTAACATATTTATTACTCAATTATTCATTATCTCAAAGAAATATATCACATTATAATCTTACAGTAGAAATTATGTAGAATATGCATATTGTATATAAACATGTAAGTGTATAAATTTATGGTATATTTGAAACATATATACATATATATAAAGCTTACATATCTATGTGTCTTCATGATCTGTGTCATTCATTGCCAAATAATTACTAGATCTCAATATAAATTTTTAGCCATCATTTTTGTAATATGCTTGTTTTCAAGATTACTACATTTATCCAACAAATATAAATTTAACACCTACTTTTAGTGAACTTTTTTCTTAATGCTAAGGATATAGTTGTGATATAATTTGTTTCTGTTAATACAATATAATTTATTACAATTTACTTTTTAAAAATAATTAAAATGACTTTTAAATTATTTCTAAAAATTGTTTTCTATCCTATAAAATCCCTCTTATATTGCAGCACTCTGCCTTTATGAAGAGAAAATGGTGGTGTAGACAGCATTGCCTCATAAACTATATGAAAAAAAAACACATTTTGTCTTCATGCAATAAATTTTTTGTGTGTGTACCTATGATTTAACATCATATGCCCTTCTGGGTCACTCTATGTGTAGACAACCAAGAGTTCATAGAGAAAAATCTCTTGAGAATCGCTGTTTTATAATCGTTTAGTACTTTATTTTCTTTTTTGATTTTGGGTCACACCCTGTGGCTAGGGATTCTTCTGGCTCTGTGCTCAAAGATCACTCCTGTCAGAAGACCATACGGGGGTCCTAGGACCCAAACTAGTGGCTTGCATACAATGCAATAATCCCATCTGCTGTGCTATCTCTCCAGCCCCAGTGTTTTCTAATAATAGCAAGGAAACACTGAAGCACTAGATTTCATGTAGAATAATCTAGAGGTAAGACATTTCAAGTATTCCCAAGATGGATGCTTATTCCTGACTGTTCCCTGCTGAAGCTGATGGCATATGCAGTCATTCATGTAAAACTCTTCCATGATTATCCACAGTACACATAACGAATATATTTCAAGCTCATTTGTAGTAATGAACAAGACGGTTTTTGCTGGTAAAAAACAATTTTTATTAAAAAAAAAACTTCAGAGGGTTTGGTGATAAAAGAGAAGGGTCGAAACCAGCCTGATGTAAGAACTGACCATTTAAATTATTATTATTTTGAGGCCAATACAATAGTACAACAGATCAGTTGCTTGTTGTACCCCAGCACCCCAAGTGATCCCCTGAATCTTCCAGGAATGATCCCTGCACAAAGAATCAGAAGTAAGCCCTAAGTAAAGCTGTGTGTGGACCCTCCAAAAAAAATAAATAAATTATTTTCATTTTTGTCCTTACTTTTATCTGTGCAGTGCTACTGTTGTCTTTATCTGGAAAATTCTGTTTAAGGAGAGGCAGTAAAGACAAGGGGTGGTAAGAAAAAAGGGAAAAAAAGTGAAGGAATTTCCTTATTTTTAATCCAAGATGATTACGTTTAAGTATATAAAACTGAGGCGATGGGAATGAGCTTGATGCTGGAGAGTTTGTAAGACATAAACTTTTCAACAAAATAACAAAATAATCATAGCCTCATATTATTTAGCAGTAAACTTTTCTGTCACTATTTTGTAACTTACTCTGGTAATACGTGAAGATGTTCCACATTTTAATAAGGATATTAATAGTTCTCAGAAAAGTTCTGTTTTCACTTAAAATAATGCTTTCAAAAGAATAAATGTATTTACAAGATATTTTCTACTCTATTTCCAAGAAATTCTTACTTCTAAGACCTACAGAAATACCTTCTTTTTTTCAAAGATATTGATGGAGAAAATTCATAAATATGTAAGATTTCTTACATAATTCTTTCATGTCCAATATTTTTAAAATATTTGAATTATTTTTTAGAGAGTATTTGAGTTTGAGCAAAAGATGACAGACTAATTTAGGATTCTAAAAACAAACTTGCCTTTATTATATATGTGTGTTTACATATATACATATATATATGTGTGTGTATATATGTCTCCTTTATGGCTCGGCACTGTTGGCACTGTTGTCCCATTCTTCATTAATTTGCTCGAGCGGGCACCAATAATGTCTCCATTGTGAGACTTGTTACTGTTTTTGGCATGTAGAATACACTCTGGGTAGCTTACCAGGCTCTTGTAAGGTGGAATACTCTTGATAGCTTGCGGGGCTAAAGAGGTAAATTTTCCCTATATCTTCTAATTTGGAAATTTTATGACACTAATGCTAGGATGTCAAAGGTGTGGAATAGGGTACTGGATTATAAATCCTGCCTACCGCAAAGGGGAACATGGCTGATGGAAAGGTTGAAGTCTTAGAATTCTCATACTCACTCAACTGACATTTATAATCAGTAAAATCAACCCAATTGTCAATTATTTTATGCTTGAGATCAATTGTATTGAATAGAAAAATTGTCCTAATGTCTACTGGTCCCTCACCAACTAACTTGTTGTGGACACTTGGGTAAATCATTTATCCTGGAGAATTGGGGGAGAAGGGCTTATTTTTATGGTATGCTGAATGGTTACATTGCTACGGAATGTTAGTATCTGTTCTTATTACTTCCTAAGAGTGTGTAAATATCAAAAGAGTCAGTGGTGGAGTGTGTATGTTAATTTTTCAATGTTCCTTGTCCTCTGAAAATATCTGTACACTCACATATATACTGATCTGTAAAAGCTCAGCAAAACTCAAGTAGCTCAGTGCTAGATGTTGAGATTGAATCAGGTCATCTTGAATTGAGTAATTGAGCTAATAGCCATCAGCGATGGGCTCATCTCACCTGGCTTGGGTCTCTTTCAGATTCAAATACAGATGACTTTGATCCTGCTTCCACCAAGAGCAAGTATGACTCTCTGGATTTTGACAGTTTACTGAAAGAAGCTCAGAGAAGCTTGCGCAGGTAACATGTTCCCTGGCTGAAGATGACAGAGGGACAGTGAATACCTCACAGGACAGCGCGTCCTTCCCTACCAGACTATTGCAAGTCATACTTACAATTTCTCCTACTTTACACTCTCCATACAAAAACAAAACAAAACAAAGCAACAACAATACAGCAAGAACAACAACAACAACAAACAACAATGGTTTACATGAACATAGCTGCTGAAGAGGCAAGAGACAGAATGGATATCTAGTAAGCACATGTCTATTCAGGTGTCAGCTTTGCTTTCCCTGGAGTCTCCTGGTGATGGGGTGTGTGTGCGTGTGTGCGCGCGCGCGTGTGTGTGTGTGTGTGTGGGTGCGTGCACGCATGCATATATGTTGGGGGAAAGTATGTGTGTACATGTAGGGACTGGGGCACCTAATGAGAGTGTGCAAGAGGAAACCACTTCAAATGGCAGCAGTTCAATGAAGACACACTTAAAACCTAAAACTTCAAAATGTTCGTGTTCTATTCAAAAGGAAAAACATAACGCATACATTCAAAAGGAAAGAAAACTAACCAACTTACCACAAACCACCCGAAAATGACAGCTGCTGATGTCTGGGCATCAGTTTCCGTACTCTGTTTTGTAAGAACGTGCAAAATCAACTCGAAGCAAGCTTTCTCTTATAATGTAATGATTATATGACAATCCCGAAGCAAACACAGATTCCATAGGACTAATATCCTTTTTTTCCTTCTCTCTCTTTCTCTCTCTCTCATTCTCTCTCTCTCTATTCTCTATCTCCTCTCTCTCTCTTCTTCCATTTTTCCTTTTGCCATGGAGTCTGGGTGGGAGAAGATACTGCGGGCACTGGAATGCTAAACTTTCCTAACATTTTGAAGTTTCTGTAGTTCGTCTTTTATCCTGACACCTCTGTCCATGTCCAAAATGTTGATCTTCCACTACAGATTTTTGAAGCGTTGTCAGTGGTCAAGCCTGCTGTTTTTTCAGTGGTTCTTTCTGAGGAGCAGGCGCGGTGTTACATTACTAAGGAGAGTTTGTGTGAAACTCTCTGAGGTGTGTTCAGATAGTGTAACTGCTACATTCTCTGATGTAGTTAAGTATTTACAGATGTTAAATGGAGTATTTTTATTTTGTGTACATACTCTACAACAATGTTCTTTTTTTGTTACAGCTATGCACTGTAAATGCAGCCTTCTTTTCAAAACTGCTAAATTTTTCTTAATCAAGAATATTCAAATGTAATTATGAGGTGAAACAATTATTGTACACTAACATATTTAGAAGCTGAACTTACTGCTTATATATATTTGATTGTAAAAACAAAAGACAGCGTGTATGTCCGTTGAGTACAGCCACAACAAAACGATGCTTTATGCACATCATCCCTTAGGTGAGCTTCAATCTAAGCATCTTGTCAAAAAATATCCTAGTCCCCTAAAGGTATTAACCACTTCTGCAATATTTTTCCACATTTTCTTGTTGCTTGTTTTTCTTTGAAGTTTTATACACTGGATTTGTTAGGGGAATGAAATTTTCTCATCTAAAATTTTTCTAGACAATATCATGATTTTATGTAAAGTCTCAATGGGTAACCATTAAGAAATGTTTTTATTTTCTCTATCAACAGTAGTTTTGAAACTAGAGGTCAAAAATCTTTTTAAAATGCTGTTTTGTTTTAATTTTTTGTGATTTTAATTTGATACAAAATGCTGAGGTAATAATTACAGTATGATTTTTACAATAATTAATGTGTGTCTGAAGACTATCTTTGAAGCCAGTATCTCTTTCCCTTGGCAGAGTATGATGATGGTATTTATCTGTATTTTTTACAGTTATGCATCCTGTATAAATACTGATACTTCATTCCTTTGTTTACTAGAGAGACATATTTATCAGTTGCAGATAGCCTATTTATTATAAATTATGAGATGATGAAAATAAATAAAGCCAGTGGAAATTTTCTACCTAGGATGCATGGCAATTGTCAGGTTGGAGTTGTTTCATTTGGGAAATTCAGCTTTTGCAGAAGCAGTGTTTCTACTTGCACTAAGCATGGCCTCTGACATGACCATGGTGTTGTTCTCGATGACATTGCTCCTGCTAAGTTCAATAAAAACAAACTTCAGAAAAACCTCCATCTTGAGCATCAGGATTTCATCTGAGTGTGGAGGCCCTGGAACGGAAGTCAGTAATATGTGGAGTGTGTATTCAAGTTTCTAAATTGAGATTCGATTACAGTTTGGCCAACGTGACTTTTCTGGAAGACGTGATATACCTACTACTTAGTCGCTCTTTTCCTTTCTCTCACCCAACATGATCTTATGAAATGGATTTCACCTCCCCCCCAGGCCGATGCAGCTCATTTTAATAGCTGCATTCATTTATCACCAGCATATTGTGTTCTGAGTGAATCCACTGTCTGTCCTGTCGGATGCTTGCTTGATTTTTTGGCTTCTTATTTCTAAGTAGATAGAAAGCAATAAAAATACTATGAAATACAAGAGCTTGTTCACAGGTTCTGCGTTACAACAGTAACACATCTTGAATCCGCCTAATTCTTGTTGTTCTGTAGGTTAAATACAGGTATTTTAACTCTGTGTGAATGCCAAACTAAAGTTTACAGTCTTTCTTTCTGAATTTTGAGTATCTTCTGTTGTAGAATAATAATAAAAAGACTATTAAGAGCAATAAATTATTTTTAAGAAATCAATATTTAGTAAATCATATTATGTGTTCAAGGACCAGATGCGTTCTCTATTTTGCCTTTAAATTTTTGTGATCCAATTTTAAAGACATTCTCCTTTTTGCCCTGGATGGAGTAAAATACATGGGTTTCTTTTCTTACTTATCAAAGATAGCACTGCAGATTTCATGTTGAGGATTAATTTATCCGCCCCCCCCCCCGGCCTGACAAATATTCTTACATGAAGATAGTTTTCCTCCATGGATGTCAAGTTGCTTTAAAATAAGAGCAAAGAGAGAATCACTAAACCATCCCAATAGAGCTTTTGTATCTTGTGCAGACACTGTGGGTAGCCCATCAAGATGTAAACTGTTCTCCTTTCATTTTTATTTTTAATTTTTGGAGAGAATATTTCAAATGAACACATGCACCCCATCATCACTGGAGGTAAATTTCAGCATAGATCTTTAGGTTTTCAGATGACCGTGGGCTGTTGCCTTCATGCTGTGGTAAGAACCACATCTACAATTTTGGTAACTGAACTGGTGCTTTAGAAGTGCGTGCATGTGTGTGTGTGTGTGTGTGTGTGTGTGTGTGTGTGTGTGTGTGTGTGTAAGTTAAAGAGATGTAGCAGAATAATTCTTCCAGTGCAACAAAATTGATTTTTGCTAAACGACTCCAAGAACGACAGTTGGGCTGTCAACATTCAAAGCAGCAGAGAGGGAACTTTGCACTATTGGGGTGTTATGGTTGGGTCAGTTGAAAAAGGAAACCTTTTCATGCCTTTAGATGTGAGCTTACAGTAGGTAATGATTATGTGTCCTTTTTTGATGGCTGTATCGAGAACTTCAATCACTGTAGTCTAAGACCTGATCTATAGATGACCTAGAATAGCCATGTAATATAATGTGATGATTCTAAATTTGTACCTATGTGACAGACATTTTCCATAATGTGAACTGCTGATTTGATGGAGCTACTTTAAGATTTGTAGGTGAAAGTGTAATAACTGTTGGTTGACTATGCTGAAGAGGGAAAGTGAGAGATTAGTTGAGCCCTTCCTGGGCCTTTTTTTTTCCACCTGCCAATTCTACATGTATTGTTGTGGTTTTATTCATTGTATGAAATTTCCTGTGATTTTTTTTAAATGTGCAGTACACATCAGCCTCACTGAGCTAATAAAGGGAAACGAATGTTTCAAATCTATTTCTGCTTTTCTTATTTATCGAAACCAAACTCCTGCCATATTTCTCAGATGAGCACACATTACTCAATATTATCCTATTTCCTTCTATATCTCCTTCCCTTTCTCCCTGCCTTTCCACATTCATGGATGAATTTAAGCCCTAAGGTAATGTGCATTTTGTGTTATTTTACCTTGTCTCTTTCCAAGCTGCATCGGCAAAAGGGGGATATGTGGGGTGGATTTGGGGGAGGTTGTTCTCTAATGAAAAGTAATGTGGTTTCTACCTGGTGGGTGAGCTGTTTTGGAACATCATCTGGAAAGTTTGTATTTTCAGGTATAAGCTGTGGCCCTTAGTGAGAAGCCTACTGAATATTCAGTTTAGAAAGCAATTATTAATACATTTGGGGGACTTGTAACAGCATTCTGTTACTCCCTGTATAAGTCATCTGGTCAAATGTGGGAAAGATTGATAGCTGCTGACATGTCTTGCTGTCAGGATGTCTACTATGCCTGGGAGATGCTGGTGGTCCCTAATGAGAGCGAAGACAGAGAAAGCACTGCTGTTGTTCTGCTTTCTCCTTACTCCCACTCACTCCGCAGGATCCCAAATAAAGGTAACATTGAGGAAAGTAGGCTAAATATAGCCAACTCCAACACCCCACCTGCTAGAGGAAAAATAAAGTGTTGGCAATTATTGGAAACATGATAGTGCTATCAATAGTACAGTGAAGTTTGCTAGTACAAAAAGCACTTCACTGGCTATATTTCTGCATTTACACCAATGTAAGATGCAACTGTTATTTTGATTACAATAGAAACTAAAAATGCTTTAAATCATCTCAATCAATATTGCCTTTGTATATAAGTGTACGTACTAAACAGTCCTAAGCACGACACACAGAATCTGACTTGTCTCCACTGATGTTTAAATCATACAGGGAATTGATGCTGGAACTAGCATGGACATTGGAATAATGCAAGTCTCCCACTTAAAAGAGTTAACCGTTTCCCTTTAAAGTATTTTTAATGTGAGGAGCAAGTGTTTAGAAGCGACAGAGTACCTCCTAGTCTGCTACTGGGCCGCCTCGATTAGAGATAAAAGATTCATTTTATGTTGTCCTTAAAACATTAACTCGTGCTCTCTTTGATAATACTAATGGCAAAATAATTATAGAAACCAAAATTAGGTTGACAAAAAAAATAAATGAATAGTGGATATGAATGGTTTATTTAAAAGGAACTTGTCTCAATTTTGAAAGTCCTCCAAACCAAATCTGTTTAAATTGTACTATGTGGTATCTGTGCAAAATTATTTTTTCAGTATTGTCAGTTTTCTCTTCATTATTTGCATTGTGAAGTTAATTTTTGGGGATACTGCAGCATTAATAGCATTATTACACTTGACACTAGTTTCACTACCCTCCACAATTGTAATTCAGTATGAGTTACCGAGTATTTTAACTGTTGCATACTTATTATTTACTTAAATCTTATTTTTAAAATTCTCATTGTTATTCCTTGTTTTCCAGTACACATTTGATAAATCAATCTTCATATTTTATCAAACAGAAGAGAATAGGAGGAAGGTCACAACTCATAAAAGAGTCCCTTGGAGCTTTGTAACGTCATGATTTGAATCTTAGAAAGATTTAATCAAAAGTTGAATTAATCCCTGGGGGAAAAAGATACTATATAGATTCTATTGATGGGCACAATGTGGTCTGTTTCTTTTCACTGGTCTCTGTTAAAATATTGGGGAAAATGAAGCAGCTTTTCTGCCAGAGGAATCCCAAGGTTTCCTTCTTGGAGGGAAGAAAAAGAGAGATGCTTCTTTCATGGTTCGATAGAGATGCTTGTTTCATGGTTGTTTTTTTCCTTTCATTCAAAATAACCTGTTTTGGGGATAAAGCAATAACACAGAAGGTAGAGCATTTGCCTTGCATAAAGCTGACCTGAGTTCATTCCCCAGCACCCTGTATGGTGCCAAGAGACTGTCAGGAATGATCCCTGAGTACCAAATTAGGAATAAGTCCTCAGCACTGCCAGGAATGGTCCAAAAACAAAAATTAAATAAAAATAAAAATGATCCCTTTTTTTCCCCACTTGCTGTAGCAGTACATATACTTTCAGCACATGGTTAAGGTAGATGTTCGCTACTCACCTGCTCCCCTCAGCATATCTGGATGGTTCTATAATTCCACAATGTTCCACTCCTGTCAGGCTGGTTCCAGGTCTTCATTCAAATCAAGTGACTGGGTCAAATTCTCAGATATTCAGTACAGCAGAAACTTGCAAGAAAAAGTGCCCTAAAATGTAGCTACAGAACCCTGGTCTCTGAAAAGCCTGACATGACTGGAATGTATGCTGAAGAAACACGCTCTTTTTCCATCCATTACTTCTATATTCCAAAACCATTACTTATCGTCATCTGACTTTTACAAGGAGTAAAGTGGACTGAATTAATTGAAAAAAAAAGTGAGAGAACTTTTAGAGGAGAAAACCAAATGATCCTATAATATTTTCATGATTAAATTAAATGAACATAATTATACATGCACATATGCACACCAAGCATTATTATAATCAAGTACCTTAAAATATGGTATTGTTTCAAATTTATGCATATAACACTTACTAAAGGCAAGTAGCTAGTGTGATATTTGAATTTGCATATTGACCATTTTCATATATTTTCATATATTAGTTTCTAGTAAGAAGAAGCTGAATTCTTAGGGGAAAACCTGGGGTGATTTAGAAAAAACATTGTGCTTCTGCTCATTTTTGAACACCAGGAGCACTTAAAAACATTATCTTTTTTTTTCCCCCACATAGTTTTCTGTGATGGATTTTCAACAAGATGACATCCAAGTGAAAGCCTAAATTAAATGGGAAGGAAAGAATGTTAAGTGGTAAAATCCTAAATAGCTTATTAGACTACTTAATTGGAGGAAATTTATTTTTGCTGCTGTTAGGAACTCTATAGTCAAACTTCTTTTTAACAATACTAATTGATTTTTTAAAATGGTGAATATACTTATATACTCTCTAACAAACAATTTAGAGGGGATTCACAGGTACTTTATTTTGACTTTGGTGCTGTTGAAAGTCAAGTCCTGTTTTCATTCCTGTCATTGTTTTCTTACTTCATTTCTATCCAGTTCTCTTGCTTATTTCTACCAGAACGTTACAAAGAACAAATAGACCTAAATGAGGCCAAACTCATTCCTAGTTTACCCATTTTGTAGGTTTTATCTTCACTATAACTTTTAATCAAATGACTAATGGTCTATAGTTCCTACAGGCACTGCCCTCCATACTCACTTCACAGTTTGCTGGCAAGAATAGGTATACCCTATCTCAGACTAATTATTAATAACTGTCTTACGTTGGGAAGGTTAAGTTAGTAAAATGGTCACTCAGCACAGGATGTGACCAGGTGACTTTATTGCCAGGTATCTTTAATGATTGAATTTTATAGGTGGGCTAATTATAGTCCAAATATCTGGCTGCATGTGACAAAATCTTCTTGCACATTTTCAATAGATTGCCTATCCCAGGAGTGTCTGAATTGTGTTTCAGAGTTCCCAAGAGGAAATTTCTGGAGAAAGCAAAACTCGAGTTCCACTTTATAATGCCTGGGGATGTTAAGCCCTCGGGGTGGGAAGTGTGGGGAATGATTTTTTTTCCCCCTGGATTTAATGGCAGGTGTGGTGCTTACCAAGGAAGGGCCAGTGATGAATGAGACAATTCATAGAATTCTCACAGCTGTTTCTTTGTCACATGGTATCAGGGTCTCTCTGGTTTATTTTTGCTCTGGTGTTCCATAGCAGGGAAGAAGATGAAAAAGGTCAGCTGAAGGAACAAAAGAGGGAAGAAATAGAAGGTTAAGCAAACACATTTGAATTTCAAGGTACAAAATCCAGGTTTGATCAACTATTTCCCATAATTCTTTCTTTTTTTGGGGGGGAGGGGCTGACTCATTTTACGGGATTATATAAATTAAAGAAGCAATTATATATAGCTAGGGCAATTGAGTTGTAAAGAAGAACGTGGAGTTTACCTAGATGGATCTGTCTCTGTGTATGGTTCTGTTGGCCAGACACCTGTGAGTTGGACTTTACTTGTCAGGTAAAGTCAAGTAAAAAAGACTTTACTCAGTCTATTCTGAGCAGTTGATCACATCCCACTCCTTTAAGACTTCGCTGCTAGGTTCTGGGCGAAAATAAAAGAATTTTCACAGCCTGGTGTTTGGACGTGATTTTTCAGCTTTTATTTTGTAGAGTGAATAAGATGACTAGTATTTAGTAGATAGGGGTCTTCATATACCAATGATGCATTCAGATAGACACCAACTTCTATTTGATTGGATTTGATTTCATTTTATCACCCCATTCATTTGCATCCTGAATTTCAGAAATTTCCAGAATTTCACTATACTGAAAGCTAAACATGAGCCTCCCTCAAAAGTTGATACCTGTTAAATATCACGGCAGCATTTAAATTCATAGAAATGGGATGGTAAAGTTGTTTTCTTTGGAGATGTGCTTACCGGCTTACAAACATTAACCTTACCAACTCCATGTCAAAACTTGATCAACTGAGAGATTTCCTTTCTTTCTTTTTTTTTTATTTTGTTTTTTGGGTCACGCCTGGCAATGCTGAGGGGTTCCTCCTGGTCCTGCACTCAGAGGAGTCACTCCTAACGATGCTTGTGGAATCATATGGGATGCTGGGAATCGAACCTGGGTTGGCTGCATGCAAGCAAAATGCTCTACCTCCTGTGCTATCACTCCAGCCCCGAGATTTCCTTTCTTAGAAAGGTGTAGTCATACACCCAGATTTCTTATTGCTCTGCAATTTCTTCTTAGGTGATGTTACTTCATCTAACCTTTTCCTCTAAAATTTTAATTTTCAAATAATTTCTGTTGTCTAAGAAAGCTAACATGGAAGGCTAACCCAAATCCCAGTAGATTTAGGGTTCTATGAAAATAGTACATATAATGATGACCACCATATCTGTTGTGTGCGTGCATATGTTTAATATCTTTTAGTCACTTTTCTTAACTCTGTGAAATTTTTTTAGTAAACCCTCCAAAATAAAAAATAAATTACCTATATACCTAGTGCTATTTCATAGATGATTATATGGAGGTATTGAGAAGTTACTAACAAATTTGTCTAACTTCAAGTTGGTATGCAAACTTAAATTGACTGTCGCAGTATAAGTCTTCACAAATAAGCATGCTTCTCTGTAATAATAATAATATTATAACAATAATGCATTGAAGGTAATGAAGTCTGTGTAGTTTTGCTGTTATCACCTGGCTGAAGTCACATTTTGCATACAGTTTCTTTATTTCATATTCATCAGGCTCAAATGTTAGAGTAGGCACTAGGGTCTGAAGGCAGAAGTTAAACAGAGTGCTGGATATAGCATTGCTATATAGCAAATATTTTTTAAAAAGTTACAACCAGAAGGAGATGAACAGCAGTTTAGGACCTAGCATATACCCAACTTGGGTTCAATTCCTGGCACCACATGGTCTATGGTCTAGAAGTTTCTAGCACCAGTGGGAGGCCTCCAGTATATCTGAACCAACCAGTATCCCATCCTCAAGCCCTTCCATTGAATTGATGGCCTTCTTGGCTGGTAAGGAGCTTGGATTTTCTCAGCACTGCTTGGGAGGTCTGCCACCCTACTAAGAATATGGCCAGCGATCCTTATAATTAATGGGAGAAATAACAAATTGCCATGATCCCATAGAGTATTATCTACATTAAAATTCTAGAGAAGTTACTCAAGTGGTAGAACAGATGCCTTGCATATGGGAGGCCATAAAATGTATCCCCAGCACCAGATGCCACCACCTTGCCACACCCCTGACCCCACCCCAAAGTATGCTGGGCATGACCCTGATGTCTTGCAAGTACCACCAGCTTTGATCATGCCCAAGCACTGAGACTTCAGGCCCACAATTGACATTGCCTGCCAAATATCACCAAGTATTGCCCTAGACTCCTGGAACTCTAGGGGGTGACCCCCCCCCATAACAAATAAGTAAAAGAACCAATACGTAACTCTTTAGGTTTGAGGCATTTTATTTTTAATTTTATTTTGTATACCATGGTTTATAAAACTGTTAATGGTAGAGTTTCATGTATGAAACATTCCAGAGCCACACTCTCGGCCCGAGTTTCTGCTTCGCTCCACCACTGTTCCATCGCTCTCCCACCCCATTCTCTCCCTGTGGCAAGCTTCATACCATATACCAGTTCTCAGTTTCTGTTGCCTTTGGGTATTTTTTTATTTCCCTGGTATATTTATTTATATCCTGCATGTGGGAGAAATGATTGTTTCTGTCCTCATTTTCATTTCACTCAGCTCCATACTCTCCATCTCCATCCACATAGCAGTCGCATTATTTCATCTTTTCTAAAGCCAAGAAGTATTCCACGGTGTATATGGAATATAGTTTCTTTATCCGGTCATTGTTCTTGAATACTTGGGTTGTTTCCATTTTTTTACTACTGTGAATAGTGCTGCAATGCACATAGAAGTGCAAATGTCTTTCCTGAGTAGAGATTTTGAGTTTTGGGCGTAGATACCAGGAACGGTAATTGTTGGTTCATATGGAAACTCAATTCCTACTTCTTGGAAAGTATTTGTATTGTTTTCCCAAAAAGGTTTTCTAGTTGGTATTTACACCAGCCGTGGATGCAGGTTCCCTTTTCCACACATGCCCACCAACACTGTTTGTTTTGCTCTTTGTTATGTGCTCTTGTCCCACTGGAGTGAGATGATATTTCATTGTTTAGATTTGCATATCATCATGATAAATGATGCAGAGCGTTTATCTTTCATATATCTCTTGGCCATCTTCTTTGAGGAAGTTTCTGTTCACCTTTTCCAAAGTTTTCATCATGTTGGTTATTTTTTCTTGTTAAGATCTACTAGTGCTTTATATATCTTGGGTATAAACCCTTTGTTAGAGCTGAGCATTAATCTCTCTTGTTTCCTCCAGAAGAAGTGACCAGCTCTGTGCCCACACTATCTGTAGTCTCTGGCCTTCAGGGGATAAGCAACTTTTTCTCATTTTTTTGCACAGATCTTAGATTTATATGTAAGTAAATTTTGACAGATGTGCTCAAATGTAGCCACCAACCTAGATAGTATACCACCAAATATTTTTTAACAAAATTATTCATGGTATATTTGTTCCAAGCATTTAATATTCCAACCCAGATCCTACTACCAGTATGACCTTCCCTCAACTCTTGTCCCCACCTTTTCAATCACCCCTAAGCTTGTCCCCTTAACTGGTACAAAATATTTTATTTTATGTTGCTTTTTACAACTAAATAGATAACAGAAAGACCAAAAAATACTTCAGTAAAGACAGTTTGTGAAAGTTGTTATATTTCACCATGGGGTCATTATGTCTTTGTCTGAAGTTTGCTGAGGGTTTTTCTTTTTCTTTTTGCCAATTGAGTCTTCTGTGTTACTTTTGTTTATGGAGCTTATTTGGCTTCTATATTGCTTTCCCATAGAATTTGGTATGTTCCTATTGGGATGTCAGTATGGCAGAATTTGGAGCTGTTGAACACTCCAGAAACTACAATATTTAACTGGTCTATGAGTTTACATGACAGTGGTTTTGGGGTATGAGTGAGTGTGGCTGACAGGACTTCTAGAAGTATGGAAGGTTGAGAAGAGACCCAGCCTACTCTGAGAAGACTACAGGGAGGGCACTTGGTTTGCTGCCCTCCCAAGGGCACCCCAGATTTCTCCGCCTTGAGACCCGTGTAGGACTAGAGGGATAGCACAGCGGATAGGGCATTTGCCTTGCATGAGGCCGACCCGTGTTCGATTCCTCTGTCCCTGTCAGAGAGGGACAAGCTACCAAGAGTATCCCACCCACTCAGCAGAGCCTGGCAAGCTACCCATGCAGTATTCAATATTCAAAACAGTAACAACAATAAACAGTAACAAAAACAGTAACAACAATAGTAATTCGGATTCAAAACAGTAACAACAAGCCTCACAATGGAGACGTTACTGGTGCCTGCTCCAGCAAATCCATGAACAAGGCAAGACAGTGCAAGAGTGCTACAGTGTGACCCGTGTACCTATGAATTTTTGTGGCTTGTTGATCTCTCTGGAGATTTAATCATGACTCTTTAAAGTTGGGCTGTTGAATGAGTTTACCTGGGTGCAGTTGTGGGTTGTGGGTATGGCTCTCAACAACATTTCTAAAGTGGACTTTATCTCCACATTAAAATGGATTTGGATTTGGCACACTAAAAAGTTTGCTGGCTTAAGACTGGCATGTATGACAAGTATACGGACAAGCCAGTTCTTTACTAAATGTATCTTGTGGCTATGTCTATTGTTGTCTTGATATAAGTTGTTCATGACAGAGACCTTTTTTTCTTTTTTCTTCTTTGGGTCACACCCGGCAATACTAAGGTGTTACTCGGAATTCAAGAATCACTCCTGGCACTGCTGAGGAGGCCATATGGGATGTCGAGAATCACACCCAAGTCAGCCACCTGCAAGGCAAATGCCCTACCCACTGTTCTATTGCTCCAGCCCCTCAGGATAGAGATTTTCTCAACATTTTCCAGATGTATTTGTCTTTATCTCGATCTGTGTTGTGAAACACTCTGAGGCTAGGGTTTAGGGTTACTTAAAGCATCCATCATGGACTCTGAACGCCCCAGCTACTGGATGGACATTCTGGAGCAGTGTGCTGCTTACATCTGCTACCACCAATAGAAGAACGCGGTTCCCGGTAGGACTCTGCTTTCCTGTCCAGGGGCTAAGCTCAACCATGTAGTCACAGTTTTGAAGTATAGAAAACGCAAGTATATCATGGAACTTTTAAAATCAGTTCATTTGGCATTCTTTAAATCTTGATTAAAAAAAAATAGTCTAGGGCCCGTGGTCTTTAGGGTGAGAGAACATTGTTGAGCAATGGCTGGTTTGACAATTGCTACTGCATGGGTATTATATAGACTTTTGAAAGATGTGTTGTTGTTGCTATTTTTTAATAGGGGATCTCAGGGGCATGCCTGAATTTGACTGATCCCTGGCACCACATTGCCTTGCTCGGTGCAGTCCTGTAACCCCTGGCACTGGGAGCTCTCCAACTCTACCAGTGGTTGGAATTATCGCTTCCACTCCAGGGCCAGAGGAGCACTGTATCCTTGAGTGCTCACATTGAACTGATGGCTTTACTGGCAGAGAAATGCCAGGTGGATCCTCCAGGCTTCCTAAGCTCTGCTTGGATGCCCCTTCTGCATACGTCTTTAAGTGTGAATTAGAAAACATTTTAGGTACAGAAATGCATAAAAAATAGAGTCTCATACTTACCATTCAGATTTATGAATTCTTAACATTTTACCTGATGTGCTTAAGATGTCTCTTAAAGCACATCTCCTATCCTCTTTCTTTCTCCCTCCTATCTTAGTAGTAACCTGTGGTTGGTGTGTTACTGCCATTCATTTCTTTTCTTTGAACTAGATTCCTACATACACCAAAGTCAGAAGCAATGTTATTTTGTGTCTTTTGAAAATTTGAAAATTTACATAATGTTTCCCCCCCTCCCCCTGTATGTATCCTTTTTGCAATTTGCCAGTGGTGCCTTTTAATGCAAATGCAATTAGAACAATTCAGCCTTGGTATAAGCCAGAAGGAAATCCTTCTTTCCAGGTGTTTGGAGTTGCCTTAGCAGCTGCTCCAACTGTCCCAGCTAATCATTCTTCACAGCGTTCCTGACATTCATCTTGGTTTCCTATTTATCACTTTGGTTCATGGTTAAGTGCATTTACGCAGGATCTTTAAAAGTCTTTGACCCTTGAGCCACTTCCTCCTCTTGCTTATTGAGTAGTTATAAAGTTATTCCCAAGGAATAAGAAGTCCTAAATTCACTGCCAATGATGGAAACGTATATGGTGGTGGTGGTTGACATTTTTAATAGGAGAACAGGTCCTTTGATTTCCCTTCTTTGTTAAGTTAGATACATTTTTCAGATTCCAAACCTTTCACAACTGTGAATGGTTTTGCTCTCCCGTGAGAAGATACTAAACAGACCCCCACCAACAATATTACTTCTTAAAGTAGTAACCAGTAAAACGAGTTACTAGTTGTAGAGCATGTTTTGGCACTGGAGTTAATCTAACTGCTGCAATCTAAATATTATACTAACATTTTTCAGTTATCTCATAGCACTTCACATCCATGCAGATTAAAACTGAAAAAAAAATCAGTTTGAAATTTGTAAATCAGGCATACTGCACTCACATTTAGATCTCTGACCGGATAACTCTGCTGCAGGTATCTTAAACAACTTTGTGGGCTGCTTTGTCTTCTTCTTTTGCTGCACTCCCTTTGAGACCCCTGAACCACCTCTTGATGTGATGTTCAGTAATAGGAAGTCAGTCTGCCATCAGAAGGGAGCCATCTGCATTGGGGTTTTTCCACTAATCTGTCCAGAAAATAATGATTTTGTGACTCATTTCATGGGCCAAGTGTAAAAGAAATTGTTCAAGGGAGATTTAATGTAATGGGAACACGTACTATTTTATTCTCAGATTCTGGCAAGACTTTGGCTTGTGAATCGCTTGAGCTGATGGTGCTCCTTGAAATGGTGCTCTTTCTGTACTGAGTTCACTATGTACAATCAAGATTTAAGTCAAGGAGTGGGTGAGCATGAGGAAAGTCTAGATGATGTAAGATACCAGTTCCCCATCTGACATACAGCTCCTTCATCATCCAACAAATAATGTTGATGGTTTTCCATTTCCAGAGATTTCTGTGGCTCAGACTTCTCCAACTCTTTACATAAATCAGGCCATGGTCTGAGATGGAATGTGTTGTTGGAGAGGCTCAGATGGGCTATGAACCTCTTCAGATTAACAAATAATTTTAGGAAACCATTACATTGGTAGCCCTCCAAGACTACCCACCTCTCTTTCCAAAGAAATGGAATAAGAAGTTGTAAAAAAGCAAAATCAGTTAAATTCATAGATGCTGTTTGAGGACATTAATGGTATTAATGTCCTCAAACATCACAATGAGAGTTGAGAGTCTTATGGGACACAAACAGGGTCAAAGATACAGAAAGTGGGGCCAGAGTGATAGCACAGTGGGTAGGACATTTGCCTTGCACGTGGCCGACCTGGGTTCAATCCCCGGCATCCCATATGGTCCCCTGAGTATCACCAGGAGTAATTCCTGAGTGCAGAGCCAGGAGTAACCCCTGAGCATTGCCAGGTGTGACCCAAAAAGCAAAAAACAAAACAAAAAGACACAGAAAGTGAGTTCTTTGCTTCAAGCTCACATGAAGGTCTGGATCGGAAGATAGGGTACAATAGTTTCCAGGAACTGCACAATGTCATATTTCAGAACATGAACTAGCAACACAAGGACAAATACATGTGGGGTCAACTTTTTCTAGTAAGACAGCAGGGCTATTGACTAAACATGAAGATATGCCCCCAAAAGGGACCTTAACATGTTGGACAACTTGCTTCCATGGCATGCATTAAGAAGTCCATGGCATTCCTCTCTCTGAAGTACTTCTTTTATAACTTACAAATAATACCAGAAATTCAACAGTTGGTTCTTTAGATTTCAAATTAAAATGTCTAAAATTTAAAAGTCCATTACCAGCAGTAGACCATTCTTGCTCTGATGTCAAGAACAAATATGTGAGGCTTAAATTGAGAGAAATCTGGATAACCCAATTACCTGGAGGGAGGCAGGAAGGACAATGGCACTAGGAAATCAGAAAATGGTCATGTGTGCATTACTTCACTATCATGTTGATGTTTGAATATGTAATACTTATATTCTCTGATATCTACAAACTAGCATTCATTAAGTATTTGTTGGACATCTACTTGGAGTGCTGTGCGAAAGTTGAAGTGAGAAAATTTCATAACTCCTACCTTTAAGAAAAAACTCCTAGTAAGTGTGAAGACTTGCAATATTCAACAAAATTCAGAAAGATGCTTACTGTATCCCAGACACTGTTTAAGTCACTAACGAGGCAAAATAAAAGTTAATGAGCGATGCTGTCCTCAAGCTATTTGCAATCTTGTGGATGCATTCAATGTAATGAGCATATAACTAAGAAATGTCACAAGATTTATGGGAATAAATCCACCGCTAAGAAGAGAGAATAAACACTGAAGTTTCCATGGGGTCTTTCTACCTTGGTAGGTATAACTGGAAGTGGAAGAAGCAGATTAAAACTTTCCCTCTCCCCACATCCTACCTGAAATTGAGAGTACTCAAGCTTCCTTCCTCAGTCTGCCTATTAAAACATGCCATCTGTCATGACTTAGTTTGTGCATTGGCCTCTCTTTAAAAAAAAATGCTTTACTGACATATTTTCTCATTCTTCACCCCATCTTCATAAAACGGATCTTTCACTTCTGTGGATTCTGCACAGGTATCTATCACAGCAATGATAATATCATATTTAATTTACTAATTTATTTTTGTTCTGCCCTTTGAGTTTGCGAGGATATTGGCTGATGGACTGGATGGATGGATGAAATTTGACAGAATTTTCAACTTTAGCTAAACTAATCCTCAAATGCCCTGGCTCGGAATCATTTCTGGAATGTCATTCTTCTCAAGCACCTATAAAAATGTCAATTTATGGTTCTTGAGATGGGAAAATGATCCCCCAAGGCTTCTCTGAAATTGGGTGCAAAGAATAGTCATGAGGTAGAATTCATAAAGAACTTCTCCATGATACCACAATTTTGCCTTGGTACAAATATGATTTCTTGATTTTGTAAAGAAGAGAAATTAACTCCAACATGCAATTTCTCACAACATGCTTGATCCATGTAAAAGAAGCATTTCTCAGAGCTATTTGATTTCTCCCTCAACAGACTTGCTCCCTGGAAGCTGTGAGCTACACCTTCTTTCTAAACATATTTTGCTTTTCTTGGTTGCATGAGTTTGATTTGGGGTTCCTTGGGATTCCATATCACCCAGTCTAAGCTTTTGAATTCTTCACCCAAAGAATTCTTTACCTAAAATAGAATGTTGGTTAGGAAACAGGACTGCTGCTGGCTTGGGTACAGAGTTAACTTTCTCAAGAATCTACCATTATTTTTACTGCATCTTAGGGAAACTTCTCAGAGAACTTAGAGATTTCTGCTGATCCTAAGGACTTAAAAAAATCTTGAAACTTTGTGAAAAGCTTCACCTGAGCTCAAATGGATGAAGCCAGGAGGAGGCTTGCTTATGCCTTCCAAATATCTGTCTAAAAAGTCTCATTGCTGCTATTTCTATGGCCAAATGAATTGTCACATCCAGTGCATCCCTTACCCAGCAATCTGTTTATCAAGCAAAGAAGACTGTTGTCTCCCAATTTCAGCTTTCCAGGTGACTGATATTAATTAGTTTGCAGCAGGCACAATTTATCTCTAGCTGAAACCAAAGCAGATGAAAATGCTGCCGTGCAGTAACATTTCTTTTCTCGAGACGATGAATGAGATGAAGATACTTATCTGGGAAAACAGGTTTCAGGTGGGGTTTCCATCCGCAGCACTTTGAAGTGCATTGTTAGATGATGGCTGATCTGGGTAAGGAATAAAAATAGCATGTCATATTTTGACCACATTAACTCATTTCCAGCACAAGGGGCTCAAGTCCCTGCACAGTGACAGACTTGCACTGAAAGTAGAAAGCACAGACTTAGGAACTCTGTTGCCAGTTCCTTTTTATTGGCATTTTTGGATAATGCTAATTGCCCCAGAGCTATGGCTCCATTGGAGAATAACCCAGAGAATGAATCTTTCTTCCTCTTTTCCTTCTTTGTTGATTTGAGGCCACACCTGCTGGTGCTCAGGGCTTCCTTCTGACTCTGCAATAATCATTCCTAGCTAAGAGGCACCACATGCAGTGCCAGGCATTGAATCTGGGTTTGCTGCATGCAAGGCATATATTCTACCCATGATACTATTTCTTTGGGTCCTGAAAGTAAATATTTTGAATCATGTAGCTTAATTAAGATTGCCCCACCACCCCCCACACACATCCCTCAAATAAAAAAAGAAAGAAAAGAAGAGAAAGAAAAGAAAAAGAAAGAAAGAAAGAAAGAAAGAAAGAAAGAAAGAAAGAAAGAAAGAAAGAAAGAAAGAAAGGAAGGAAGGAAGGAAGGAAGGAAGGAAGGAAGGAAGGAAGAAAGAAAGAAAGAAAGAAAGAAAGAAAGAAAGAAAGAAAGAAAGAAAGAAAGAAAGAAGAGAGAGAGAGAGAAAGAAAGAGGAAGGAAGGAAGGAAGGAAGGAAGGAAGGAAGGAAGGAAGGAAGGAAGGAAGGAAGGAAGGAAGGAAGGAAGGAAGGAAGGAAGGAAGGAAGGAAGGAAGGAAGGAAGAGAAGAAAGAAAGAAAGAAAGAAAGAAAGAAAGAAAGAAAGAAAGAAAGAAAGAAAGAAAGAAAGGAAGGAAGGAAGGAAGGAAGGAAGGAAGGAAGAGAAGAAAGAAAGAAAGAAAGAAAGAAAGAAAGAAAGAAAGAAAGAAAGAAAGAAAGAGGAAGGAAGGAAGGAAGAAAGAAAGAGAGAGAGAGAAAGAAAGAAAGAAAGAAAGAAAGAAAGAAAAGAAAGAAAGAAAGAAAGAAAGAAAGAAAGAAAGAAAGAAAGAAAGAAAGAAAGAAAGAAAGAAAGAAAGAAAGAAAGAAAGAAGAAGAAAGAAAAGATGTGTCTCCTCTGTTAGCAAGAAACTGACAAACTTAGGACAACCTGGTGAAATTTCTATCTACTAATGTAGTATGATAGGGGTATGTTTCTTTCTTTTTGTTTCTTGACCTCAGTTCCCGTAGAGTGTGAAGAAACCAGGGAGATAGGGTGGAGTGAAGGTGCCTGCGTGGTCCCTGAGAATCCAGGTGCAGCCCTAGAACCCTCAAACACCCGCAGAGTAGCCTGGATAATTATTTCAAAGTGATTAAGTTGGGGCTGGAGCCATAGTACATCGGGCAGGATGTTTTCTTTGCACACGGCTGACGACCTGGGTTCTATTCCCAGCATCCCATATGGTCCCCTAAGCACCGCCAGGAATAATTCCTGAATGCAAAGCCAGGGATAACCCCAGTGCATCGCCGGGTGTGGCCCAAAAAAAGTAAAAAAAAAAAAAAAAACCCAAAATGATTAAATTGATCCTTTGAATTATCACTATTCCAATTTTAACAAATTTCACTCTGTCTTCCACTTAGCAATCAAAACATTGTTTCTAAAATTACAATTTTATCTTGACTCTTCCTTTATTTAGAAATTTACTCATGGTTCCACGTGGCTTTCTGGAACCAAACACAAAGTCCTGAGCATTAAAGACTTTATAAACGTTCATCTTTTCATTCTTTCCCCCCCAAATTATTTTTCACCATGTCTCAGCTCCAATGCTCACCTATACTTCAAGTTTGCTTATGTTCCATCTTTCATGGCTTCTGGAATATACTCTGATGTGTATTTTAAACTTTGCAGAAGACATTACTTCTACTTGGAATATTCCCTTACTTTTTCTCTATCAGAAAGGCAATAGATATGCTTTCCCATTGTGATTCAGAAGATATATGTCAGTTTGCCTTCCAGATCTAAAAGGTACAAACTCTAATTATACACTGGTTCCTTACGCTACATTGATATCATATATATATATGATACCAATGAAATTTTTCATTGATATCATATATATACTTATATTTAATGCTATTCTAAGTATGACATGTTTAGCATGGTAATTGGTAGGGACCTGGATATTTAATGATTGGTAAATAATATTTTTCCTTTACAAATAGTCTTAACTACCCTCCTCTCATTTTCCCATTCTATGTACTGATCAGGAATTAAATTCGAACATATCAGGAATAGGACTTGTTTAATTTATGTTTATCTCACAGTTGTATCTGGGTTTGATCCAAAGTAGGTCCATCATAAAAAAAAATTAGATTCAACTCAACTACAATTTTTTCTGATGATTTTATTGAACCCCTAACTTTCTCAAAGAACTGCTTAAATATCTCTCTCTTAAATAAAAAAAGAAAACCAGCTCATAAAGTACTGACATGCCTTAGATTTCTTTTATAGACCCTCAAGTTTCTGATAGAAAAGATTATGTCGTTTAAGCCTTACACCCTTCATACTCACACACACACACACACACACACACACACACACACACACACACACACACACACACACACCCTGTCTCAAAATGCATGGTAGCACTCAAAGAGCATATATGGATGACTGTTTTTTTTGCTGGAAAATTAATAATATTGAAATGTTCTTCCATCATATGAAATTCAGAAAAGTTTTCCTATAAATGAGGTCATGAGAACTGCAAGAGAAAGCTTCTGGGGTTTATAAGCTTCCTGGAAGGAAGCATGTGGATCTACTACATGGAAAAGCATCCGCTCTGTGGCTCGCCCAAAGGATGCCAGTGAGAGTCTGGGAAGACTGCATGCCCAGGCTCAGGTGAGAGTGGTCTCTAGGCAATCTAAAAGAGAAACATTTCTCCACTCTGCTCTGCAGGCCATGGCCTCCAAAACACCTTGTAGAGGAAGCAAAGTCACACTGACCCTGATCTGCAATGAAATGAAAGGGTTGGTGTGCAAATGATAGGACTGGTGCCACCAAGTTTACATTCAGAACTCAACTCTGCCCGGTCATTGTTTGAAAAAGCATCAGATCTTGGAGCAAATGCCAGTGAGACACAAAGAAGGGAAGGCAAGGACTCTAGGAATTAGCCGTTCAAGAATGTTTAAGAAACCTGAGATTTCTTATCCCTGTCAAAAGAAAAGAAAGAGAGTTAAAAGGACATTCCAGGGAGTAGTCGCTGAAGCAGTCTGCTCAGGGTTTTTGGGGAATTGGGAGGGCAGATGCTACAAGGTTATTGGAGTCAGTGTCAAATGCAAGAACATAGTGGCAGTGACATGAACTAAGAAATGACTAAGCACTGGAGGCCTGAAGCAGCGAATAGAGGGATCCAAATGCCAAGAGAAGCAGTTGTTTACAACTCATTTGAATGTTTCTGAAAAGGTGGCAAAGAAAAAAAAAATGTAGCAAGAGGCATGGAACACTTTTCTTTCCGCATATCCCAAGATTATATGAAAATACTTTCTTCTGGTACCTTCCCCTCTCTCCCTGTGTCTGGGATTTTAGAATGCAAGTTCGAGTGCAAGGACTGAATGCAAGTTTTTGACTTGACCTTAGGGTTAGGTCTTTCTTCTTAAAAGATCCCCTCAATTTGTAGCCCGGGAATCTCCCTCTTATGGAAAATGGTTTACTAGTCAAGGGATTCAAGTTCAGATTTAAACAAAACTTCCTTCTTTTCCTCTGTTCTCTCTTTCCCACCCCCACCCCCCCATGTGTCTATATTTTGGGGAACCTGAAGAAATTGATTCAGGAATAGTAAAATAATGGAATAGCACTGTATCAATTTGCTCAGGCGGGCACCAGTAACATCTCCATTGTGAGACTTCTTGTAACTGTTTTTGGCATATCGAATATGCCACGGGTAGCTTACCAGCCAGGTGTTGCCATGCAGGTGGGATACTCTTGGTAGCTTGCCAGGGTCTCCAAGAGGGACAGAGGAATTGAACCTAGGTCAGCTGTGTGCAAGACAAATGCCCTATCGGCTGTGCTATCGCTCCAGCCCAAAATAATAGAATAATATATAATGTATATTATAGAATATAGCATATTCTATAATAATAGGATAGATAAAGCAGTCGGCCAAGATTCATCTTATAGATTTCCTTTTCTCTCATGGAACATTTGTCTGTATAGAATAGTTGAATAAATACTTAGTAGATGCTTGATACCTTTATCCTTGCTTTTTGCTCGCTTTCCCTCTCTCTTTTGTAAGTTTACTCTCTTTCTACCCCCTCTTTATTTTTTTTATTTATAATAAATTTATTTATTTTTAATTAATGAATCACCATGAGGGTACAGTTACAGATTTATACACATTTGTGCTTATGCTTCCCTCATACAAAGTTCGGGAACCCATCCCTTCACCAGTGCCCATACTCCACCACCAGTAAACCCAGCATCCCTCCCATCCTCCCTAGTCCCATCTCCCCCCACCCCACCCTGTCACTGTGGCAGGGCATTCCCTTCTGTTCTCTCCCTCTAATTAGCTGTTGTGGTTTGCAATAAAGGTGTTGAGTGGCCACTGTGCTCATTCTCTAGCCCTCATTCAGCCCGCAACTCCCTTCTCCCACATGGCCTTAGACTACATTATAGTTGGTGACCCCTTCTCTGAGTTGCCCTTTCCCCAGAATGTGAGGCCAGCCTCCAAGCCATGGAGTCAACCTCCTGGTACTTGTTTCTACAATTCTTGGGTGTTAGTCTCCCACTCTGTTATTCTATATACCACAGATGAGTGCAATCTTTCTATGTCTGTCTCTCTCTTTCTGACTCATTTCACTTAGCATGAAACTTTTCATGCCGATCCACTTAAATAAAAAATTCGTGACCTCCTTACCCCCTCTTTATTTTGTAATACCAACAAGGATAAATATTCCCTTGACAAAAACATTGGTAATGATCAAAGCTACCAAATACTCAATTGCTCTTTTACACTAAGCTCTGTCTTAGATGTTTTCGTCGTGTCAGTTATGCTCATTGGCACATGGAATGAGAGAACAACCACTGACTTGAGAGATCAGGAACTGCAGCAATCACAGGGTCAACCACTGCCCCTGATGGAGCTGGGCTGTTAGCTCAGGTTTTCTAGACTCCAACCCCATGACTTTTCTGGGGGCTGTTTTTCTCTCACAATCTATGCAAATGTTTTTTTCTTGGAGCAAACCCCTGCCACTGATTTACACCAAAGCCAGCAATAGTTAGGGCAGTAAATTAGAATTTAATGTGCCTCCCTGTAGAAAACTACTCTCTCTTCCTCTTGTTCAAGGAACAATTGACCATTTCGACATTTTTGTCAAGCACTTTTGATTTTTCATTGTTTTAAATGCTTTCTAGGGGCCCGAGTGATAGTACAGTGGGTAGGGAGTTTGCCTTGCACCAAGTCAACTGGAGTACATTCCCCAGTACCCCATATGGTTCCCACAAACACTGCCAGGTTTTGATTTCTGAGTGTAAAGCCAGGGGTAAGTCCTGAGCACTGCAGGTGTGATATCACCTAAAAACTTAAAGAAAAAAATGAAAATGCTTTCTAAAAATTATAATTTTTGTAATATTGTTCCAATATTGTTTTAATTTATAAGATCAATGTACAGTTACTATCCAACACTAATGCTCCCACCACCACCAACAAGGTGCCCATGACCTTCCATCACTGTCTTTATGTCACCTCTGGTTAAATCTCCTTCTGCCTATATCTCTCCCCAATCTCTAGATTTTCTCATCTAAGATCAAGGGTTTAGTCATTATATGCTACTACATATTCTTTTGGGTTTTTTTCTCTCTCTATTCCACAGATGAGTAAAATTATCTGTATTTGTTCTTCTCCCTCTGACTTATTTTACTTAATATGATACCCTCCATGGGCCTGGAAAGGTAGAACTGAGGGCAGGATGGTATATGTCTTAAAGGCAATTGACCCAGGTTTGAGCCTTGGCATACCATATGATCTTACATTACTACCAGGAGTGATCACTGTGTAAAGAGCCTAAAGTAAGCTCTGAGCATAGCTGGGTATAGCCAAAATAGCACATTAATGAGTAATAATAATAAAAACAAACCACGATATCCTCCAGTTCTATCCACATTGCAGCAAACTGCATTATTTTATCTTTTTTAGAGCTACATAATATTCCATTTTGTATATATACCACAATTTTGTTATCCTTTCATTGGTTTTCTGGCATTTGGGTTCTTTCCATATCTGACTATTTTACTGTATTACCCACCATGCTATCTTTTCAGCCTTTGGTAAAGGTAAAGCACTCTTGATTTTCTCCCACAACTGCTGCTCAAAGTTCTAGAGAAAAGTACCTCTGTCCTTTATGGACCCAGACATTGAGTTAACTAATTCAATTTATCGAGATTAATAGTTCTAAACTCTGAAGTCAGTTCCATTCCTTGGGTACTGAATACAGAATCAAAGATAGGAATCCAAGCTGATGAAATGTTATTAGGAGAGAGAAAGTTTGAAGTAGAGCGGTTCCTTGCCTCTCAAATTTCACTGAATAGCTGTCCTCCTACACATGAGCAATTCTTTATTCACAAAAGTTCCCCTGAGTGTTGAGATTCAAGTTTCTATTTTTTGTTTTGTTTTGTTTTTGGGTCACACACAGCGATGCACAGGGGTTACTCCTGGCTTATGCACTTAGGAATTACTCCTGGTGGTGCTCAGGGGACAATATAGGATGCTGGGAATCAAACCTGGGTCGGCCGCATGCAAGGCAAATGCCCTACCTGCTGTGATATCGCTCCAGCACCTCAAGTTTCTGATTTTTAAGATAATAAGCTCCAGTTAAGAATGACTTCCTCTGAAATAATTAAATAATTAAATTAAATTATTAAATAATTCTTGAGGACCTACTATGTGCTGAGTTCAGTTCTAGATAGGAGATGCTATGGAAATAGCTCCAGTCTCTGGAGAGATTTTTCTATCTTCCTCTTTTACGAACATTTATTTATAATCTGTTGAGCACTGAGGAAGACACCCTTGAAAAGATCAAATAGCAAATGGTTAGGGAGAAAAAATATTAAGAAAAAATGATGGATATTAGTTTTAAACTGCTCATTTACAATTACTATTTTCAATCAATGACAATTTTAAGGTATTAAATTCATTCTGGAGTAACTTGTCAAGAAAGAAAAGAAAAGGTGCCATTACTGATATCCTCCAAGGTTTTTTCTAATAAGATCAGGGTCAGTGATGGGAAATAAGCCGAAAGATGAATAGGATGTCAGAATGCAATTGAGTTCCAAGGAGTTACTGCAACTTCCCTAGTAAACGCAGCTTGAGTAACTTTGTTCTGAGACAATGATTAGAGAAACCGTTAGTGAAATAGGTTCAGGGAACAGCTCCCGATTTCTCATCATATTAAATAATGTGGGACTCTCCTTGTACTTAACCTACTGGAAAACATTTCTTGGCATTCTCCTCTGAGTGAAAGGAGAGAAGAAGCAGTCACACTCTCTCTCCTCTGATGATGCACTTATTTCTTCTCTTTCTTTTATTAGGGAGGTCCATACCGGCAGTGCTCAGGGCTTACTTCTGGCTCTGTGCTCAGGGATCATTTCTGGTGGGACTTGCAAGACTGTGTTTGGTGCCAGGGACCACATCTAGGTCAGCCTCACTAGGGGTAAAGACACTTCCCTGCAGTATTATTACCCTGGCCCTACTACATGCCTCTATAGTCATTTCTATCTTGTCAAGAAGCTCCTTGGTACTGAATTCTGGCTCCATCAATGACAAGCGCCTCTAGGCAAATATGTAACTCTAAGTCTTAGTCTCCTTATCTGTCAAATGGAAATAGTATAATAGGGACTAATAACAACAGAAAACATTGATAAGGTGATTATTCAAGCACTACTGTTCTAAGATTCCACCCCTTATTGCATTCTCACAGTCCCCAAGAGTCAGCTATGATTATGCCTTTTAATAGTTGTTTTTTATCAAGAATCATGGTTCCACTAGCAGAGACACTATTAAAGAATCCTGGTTATCATTTTCTAAATTACATATTAGCATATGATTGCACAGCTCCTGTGATGACCATTTGTTCCAAGAAGTTTCCATGCCAGGCTTAAAGAGAGCTTTTCACTTGGGCAGTGTAGTGCCATTTCCCACTCCCAATTAGAGCTTTGAGGGCAGTAGGACAGCAAGGAATTTAATTTAAAAAAATATCTTATCAACCACTGAGTAGCATGCTTCTGTGCAGTGATTCTTGTTAAGCACAGAGAGGTTGAGAGAGGAAGAGTGAAATGTGTGTATTTGTGTATGGGGGATCACATGTATGCAGATGTATATGTTTGTGTTATTATGCCCATGTGTACACATATATATGTGTATATATATATATACATATACATATATACATGTGTGTTTCCAAATGCTTCCTTGAAACTGAAGCAGGAAATGATGCCCTGATCTCTGACCCTGATTTTCTGTACTTCTCTTTTCGGGTCTGAAAATTCCTGTCTTTGTCAAACCTAGGACATGTGCAGGTTACATCTTTTCTGCAGGGCCCTGATGGGGTCTCCTTATCCCAAGCTCAGCCCAACCAAGAACATATTTTAGAAGAAGGAAAGTAACATTTCTGGCTCTGCTATCCCTACTTTCTATCTTCTATTCTTTATTTTATTCTCTGTTCACACATGTTATGGGATTTGTGAGAAAGGAAAAATCAATTCTCTACTTAAGACCAACCTGTAAAATTTGCTCCTAGGTTCCCTAACCTGATGAATCCAACCACATTTCATTGGGTTACAAGTCAATAAAGACTCCTAATGACTATTTTCATGACCCTCCCTCACCTAGGCCCCTCAGCTACTACCTTTCAAGATCACTTCTAAGCCTCTTCTCACATAGTGATAATTTTGTCTTTTAGTTTTTTCTGGATTGAGTGTTGAAGTGGGCTGAAGCAGGTGAAGGCTCAAAGACAAACTCATGGATCCTTTGCCACATAAGTTATATACTTATTTCTCTTTGTGCCTGTAGTGATCATTTAAATGATAAAGGGGTATTTTTAGATGTTTTGACTAGTAAAAACTCCAGATACCCACTTCCTACATTTCACCTGGAATTGCTGTGTCATCTTTTGAATTATTCATTCAGTCTTTCATTAATTTATTGACAGTAATCTATAAGTGAAAAACATCTTACAAACTCCTAAAATGTGCAAGGTAATGTGACTATGGATAAAGAGAGTGTGCCAGTCATGTTTACTGTTTAAAAGGGGAAGGCAGATAAGTGAGGTAGGGGGAACTCTAGAACAAAGATATTAAGTAAAAATGCATCCTTAGTTACTTTTCATATGGCCATCGATACCCCTGATCTCCCTGAAAGAATAAGGATTATCAGAAAAAAATTGGCATGGTTGCAATGTATTGAACCTTAAGAATCAAGGATGAGAGAATTGGGAGAATAAACAGAGATGTGGTATGCTTGAATATAAATTATAATTAAGCTAAAATTCTGTATCTACCACGTCTTAACAGTTACCTTAGACAAACCTCCTTAAATGCAGGTTCCTGAGGTCTATGACAAGTATAGTCTGCTTTTTAAGGGGATTGTGAAAATTAATAAAATCTGTGTAAGCGTAAGATTCACGTTCAACACTTAAGATACCAGATGGTATGGAACATTTTGAACTATATACTTGCTATACTGTGTGTAATAAATACATTATACATACATATATAATTAACTTTCAGGGATCCACTCAATAATACCTACAATTAGAGTATGATCCTCTGAGAAAATGAAAGAATTTCAGCTTGAATCATATTGATATAAAGAAAGGTAGGTAGACTGGTTAGGTAACACCTATAGACTGAAGCCTATACACTAAGGAACTTATAACCTAATTAAAGATAGCAATTTTTTTAAGGGGATGGCAGTGATTGGACGATAATCTCCTTTGAAACCATTGAATGGAAGCAAATAGGTATCTAATAAAGTGGGCTTTCCTTTTTCTGATCCCAGTTTTCAAAGTCTTGGTTGTCTTACCACCTAGCCAACGAAAATAAAAACTTAGGTACTACATTGCCTCTGAAGAACTCTCAGCAATTTTTCAGAGAGTAAAACACTTCCTGTGAAATTCTTAAAGATTCTCCCCCTCACACTGAAATGCCCTGAATTTCAAGCAGCTATAATGTTGCTGACTCACTTCTAGTTTCATAAGAATCTGGGTTGAGTTGTCATATGTTATAAATCTCTAGTTTACAGAATCTTTCCTAGTGCTGCAAGATAGACATGGAAATGTGTCAAAAAATTCAAGGTGGGCTTAAAGAAGTAGAATTTAAGACGTGTCCAGTAATTTTATTCGTTTTTTCAATAAGGGGAAATCTTTAGTGTTATTACAAAAAAAAAGAGAGAGATTTCATTTTTCTCCTAAGAAGGAAAATGTCAGCGTGAACTACTCAGTTCTATGCCTATGTAAGGATGACTATATTTAATAAAATTTTCTTAAGGATTTATTTAATGTTTTTTGGAATCCCTCTATATCATTGATGGCAAAAGTATGTCAGCTCTCTGACAGGGGGAAAATGTTCTCTCTTTGGAAACTTGGCTTGACTTTGTCTATTATGAGCAGGAACATCTAAGAACCTTGAAAATGAAACACCCAAATGTATGTGTTAAACAAGAAATGTGACAATGTACTAAAGTGGAAAAAGAGGCTGGACTAAAGACAGATATGGATGGGCTGGGGAAATCATACAAAGGTTATGACACCTACTTTGCATGCAGCCAACTGCAGTTCAATATGTAACACCACATGATCTCAGAAAACCTCCACATACTGCTTTGGAGGTCCCCAAGCACCAACACTGTTACCCGGTTAATCCTTAGAAACAGAGGCCATCAGTAATGTGGCATTCTTGGGCCCTTGCATTGAACCTTCAGCACAGACTGGGTCCTAAGCCTCCTGAATTGCACTTAAGAGTGCCTGCTCCTCTCAAAAAAAGACAAATAGGGTTTGCATGACAGAATTTTTACCTTCAAGAGTCAATCCTTTCATAGTAGTTTCTTTAACTGTATAAAAGCTTTTAAATTAGGAGAAAGATTTTTTACCTGTGTGTTTATGACAGGGAACTGATATTCAAACTATATAAAGAATTTCAGGGATCCACTCAATAATACCTACAATTAGAGTATGATCCTCTGAGAAAGGATTGTGTACAATCCTCTGATTGTACACAATCAATAACAATGCATACAATCCAATTTAAGAAAACTGGACGAAATGAGAGGGGCTGTGACTGAGTGGTAAAGCATATATCTTGCATGTGGGTTCAATCTGTGGTTCCATAAAAAAAGGGAAACAAAGAATATTTTCCCTAACAAGATAGAAGACTCCCACAAATGAAATGTTCAATACTACTTATTATTAGGGAAATACAAACAAAACCACAAATCCCTTTTTCTTGGCAGTGAGGAAAATATCCCTTATGACTTAGAAACAATGTTGAGAAGAATGTGGAGAAAAGGGAATAACAGTTGTTGAGAACATCAACTGGTGCAGCCTCAGTAGAAAATGGTATGGTGATTCCCTGAGAAAATTAAAATAGACCCTAGTGATATCCGATGATGGCTAGAGGGATTACTCTGAACAGGAGATGTGTGCTGATAGTAGACGAAGGACCAAACATGATGCTCTACAGATTGGATGCCCTTCTCATGTGCTGGGAGGGAAGGCAGTTGAGATGGAAAAGAGACCACTAAGTCAATGATGGCTAGAGGGATTACTCTGGACAGGAGATGTGTGCTGATAGTAGACGAAGGACCAAACATGATGGTCTCTCAGTACCTGTATTACAAACCATGATACCCCAAAATAGAGAGAGTAAGAAGGAAGGTGTCTGCCATAGAGGCAGAGTAGGGATGGGGTGAAGGGGGTAGGAGAGATAGTGGGGATATCGGTGGTTGAAAATGTAAACTAGTGAAGGAATGGATGTTCGATCATTGTAATCAATCATGAAAGCTTTGTAACTCTCTCAGGGTGGTTCAATAAAAAATAAATATAAATAAATAAATAAAAAGGGGCCAGGAGCAATAGCACAGTGAGTAAGTCACTTGCCTTGCATGAGGCCAAACTTGGTTTGATATCCATCACCCCGTATGCTTTCCTGAACCTCAACAGCAGAGCCAAGATAAGCCCTGAGCACAGCCATGTGTAGTCCCCATCCCTCTTGCAAAACAGCAACAACAAACAAAAAAAGAGGAGGAAAGGGGAAGGGAAGGAAAGGCAAAGACAGGCGAGGCAAGGTGAGAAAGAGAAATTCCATGTGAGCCAGTAGATCCACCATTAGACATTTATCAGAAAAAAATTAATTCATAAAGATATCTTTATCCCTAGATTCACAGTAGCATTGTTCATAACAATCAAAGTATTGAATTGTAGCATTGTAGCACTGTCATCTCATTGTTCATCGATTTGCTCGAGCGGGCACCAGTAACGTCTCCATTGTGAGACTTGTTGTTACTATTTTTGGCATATTGAATACTTCACGGGTAGCTTGCCAGGCTCTGCTGTGTAGGCGGATACTCTCGGTAGCTTGCTGGGCTCTCTGAGAGGGATGGAGGAATCGAACCCAAGTCAGCTGCAAATAAGGCACATGTCCTACCTGCTGTGCTATCATTCGAGTCCCAAATATTGAATTAATCTATATGAACATATACAGCGGGTAGGGCATTTGCTTTCCACATGGTTGACCTGGGTTTGATTCCCAGCATCCCATATGGTCCGCTGAGCACCACCTGAGTGCAAAGCCAGGAGTAATCCCTGTGCATTGCCAGGTGTGACTCAAAAAGCAAAAAAAAAAAAAAAAAAAAAAGCAAAAAAAAAAGACTTTCAAAAAATATATTGAATTAATCTACATAAACATATACAGATGACTAGATAAAGAAACTTTAATATACATGCTCAGTGAAATACTACTTCACTATAATATATATGTACATATATAAAATATTAAAACTAGACCAGAGAAATATAAAATGGGTAGGGTACTTGCATTGCATGTGACTGGCCGAAGTTCGATTCCAGGCATCACATATAGTCATGTGAGCACCATCAGGATTTATCTATAAGCAGAGAGTCAGGGTTCAAC
This sequence comes from Sorex araneus, assembly GCF_027595985.1. NCBI lineage: Eukaryota > Metazoa > Chordata > Mammalia > Eulipotyphla > Soricidae > Sorex > Sorex araneus. The sequence continues at coordinate 158,945,162 of NC_073306.1, read as the reverse complement.
CTGAACACTTAATTGTGGCCCCAAAACCAAAAATTAAGAGACACGACCATGCTTTCTGTGACAAAATGAATAGAAGTTGAGGTGGTTGTGCTAAGTAAAATAAGAAAGAAAACAACAGTTACCATATAGTTTCATTCATATATGGACTATAAACAACGCAAATGAATTGGCAAAACCACGATTGCTACTAAACTTTGAAAATTGCTAACCAAAGGAAAAGGGGTTGGGAGAAATGAGTAAAGGTATTTTTTGGTTGTTGTTTTATTGCTTGCTTCTTTGCTGTGGCAGATGGCTTGAAATTGTTGTTGGTATACAAAGTTTTAGATACATACATACTTATATATATGTATATATATATATGTGTCTGTGTGTGTGTGAAATTCTACACTCTGGAATTCTGTAATGTTTTAAATAAGTGATAAAACAATAAAAATGATGAACTCAAATAACAATGATTTTAGAGTAAACTCCATGGGATTTGAATATGATGATATTGAAAACTGGAGCAATAGCACAGTGGGTAGGGCATTTTCCTTGCATGTTGCTAATCTGGGTTCGATTCCTCCATCCCTCTCAGAGAGCTCGGCAAGCTACCAAGAGTATCTCGCCCACGAGGCGGAGCCTGGCAAGCTCCCCATGGCATATTTGATATGCCAAAAACAGTAACAAGTCTCACAATGGAGACGTTACTGGTGCCCGCTAAAGCAAATCGATGAGCAATAGGATGACAGTGACAGTGACAGTTAATACTAAGTCATCTTGGGGCTGGAGTGATAGTTCAGCGGGTAGGGCGTTTGCTTTGCACACAGTCAACCTGGGTTCGGATCCCAGCATTACATATGGTCCCCCGAGCACCGTCAGGAGTGACTCCTGAGTGCATGAGACAGGAGTAACCCCTGTGCATCGCCAGGTGTGACCCAAAAACAAAAACAAACAAACAAAATACTAAGTCATCTAATTTTCTATTGAAGGCCAGTTTATATCTTTATATAAACTAAGTGTGAATATGTGGCTGGCTGGAAGGATTGCCTAGAATAGCAGACAGTGTCTTAAAACACTCCTTAACTCAATGTTTATACCTGTTTTTGACATTTTAAAAAGATTTTATCACTGAATTCTTTCACCTTACTGTTATTACTAAATAATTTTTCAGAATTCTTTTACACACTCCATCCTTCTGTAGGTTTTACCATCCTCCACGTAAGGCCACATTCAGAAAGAGCAATACTCAACAGATTTCCGAGTTTAACTTGTATCTTCTGAACTGAAAATAAAACTTATACTTTGGGGGTTGTTTGGAGAAGGGAGTAGCACAGTCATGTTCAGGGCTTACTTCTGACTCTGTGCTCAGTGCTCAATCCTGGCAGTGCTCAGGGGACCATATGTGGTTCCTGGAATCAAACCAGGGCTGGCAGCCTGAAAGACAAGTGCCTTAATCTCTGTTTATTCTCTAGTCCCTGAATTTATTTATCCATTTTTCCAATAGTATCTCACATGGTTTCTAATAGAAAGGGGTGCTTACTCTAAAAGGTCAATTCAATCTGTATTTCCAAATGCATAATTTATCTCATAAACCAAAATGTTTAGATATCAGATCTGAGTTAGCTAGGAGGTTGCAAGTACTTAGGCACCCTTGTGAATATTATACAACCTGGGGTTCCATTCTATTCATTTTCTTATTGTTATATTGTCTCCTTGCCTTTCTGCTTTAGGAATGTAATCTCTATGAGGGTTAGAACTGAGGACTTTTCTAATTATTGCACTGCCTAGAACAGTGACTAGCACTCACATAAACTCCGTAGTTATTTAGATAAACTGATTACTAAATATAAATTCAAAGTGTCCTTCCTCAGTTGATTCTCATCTTTTCCATATGGGGTTTTTATTTCTTCCCTCAGGGAGAATTAATTGTCACATGGAGTGAGACAATTTACAGAATTATTTCAAGATCCTCTCATTTCATCATGGGGGTCAAGGATATACATACCATTTTTTTAACTGATATTAGGTGATTTTAAAAAAAATTATTTTTCACATGGCTTATACTTTTAGGTTGCTTTTAGCAGAAGATAATGATCTTAGACTATTTTTATGTATTCATGCACTTATTTCTAAAATAATGTTACAATTAATTGCATGCTATATCTTATTCCGCACAAACTTTATTTAATTTTATTTTACTTTCTCATTTTCTTCTTTTCATATGCAAACATTTCCTTCCAAGTTACCAAACAACATGTCTATTTTGGTATTTTCTATGGTATGTCTTAGCACCTTCCCTTCTAACCAAAATCAACTAAATGCAGTCCATACACTTGGCAGGAATGTGTTAAGCATTAACTTCCAATAACCTTACTCCTTTTTATCTATCCTTAACTTAGAGATAGATCAATAGATTTGAAGTTGCTAGATGGATTTGAAGTAGAAAATGAAAGATCACTCAAACAAGGATCTATTTTTCTGTACAGTGGAATGGTAGTTTCTAAAAAAATCACCAAGATACAAATTCCTTCCATTTAAGAGTTGTAGTTTGTCCAAGAGCAAATAATATTTTGTAAAGGACAAGTACATCATTTTATACATAACAATGAGAACAGTTTTAGCCAAGATTCAAGTGTCGCAAACCAAGAGATTAAAAACAACTAATTATCAAGGCAAAGTGCATTAGTGGCTTTTCTAGCTAACGTGGGATGTATCATGCTGGAATAATGCAGTTTTGAATAAATTCCTTGAGATTTAATTGTCTTTTTAACTGAACAATCATGAAGATAGCAAGGTCAACTGGGACTTAAAGAAAACAAGAGAACACAAGCGAAGAATTCGAAGACCTAATTGATACTCTCCACTCCCTAGCCTCAAAAGAAAGAGGCATAGTTTGTGACTGAAGAATCACACATGAGTATAAAATGTATATACACTGTTACAAAATAAAGTGAAATCTCATGTTACATGACAGCTCCAGTTATTTGGCAGTTGCAGCCTAGAACTTTCCATTATAAATGATCCCCAGTATTAAATTTCAAATGTATTGTTACCATCAGCACTATCTATCACAGACTATGGGACCTGGAAATGTTAGTTTGAGTCCCACAAGATTTTCATTATTGTCAAACTATTGCTTAAATAGTTTTGTTTATTTTTCTGATAATTTGGGGATCCTAAATGTAATATTAAAAAATACGCTTGTAGAAAGATCGATGTGTGTCAGTAGCCACATTGTCCTTGTACTTACTGTTTGCCCAGTTGGGGTTATTACAAAATTATATCCTGACCCATCTCCTTTTATAAGATTGGTTGCCTACATGAACAATAAGAAACAGAGTTTTGTACCAAGGAGGCATAGGGGTGCAGGATGCAAATTTCACTGATAGTTTTCTTGCTAGAGTAATGGTGGTTGGCAGTTTCAGTTATGTTACAAGTGGTTCTTTTATAAGCATGCTTTTAGTTGCAACATTAGGAAACCCAATCAACAGAAGGTTTTCTAGGTAAATAACTGTTTTTCTCTTAAAAAGGATCAGGGGCCAGCAGGAAATATGTCACTGGAGGGAGCTGTGAAGGATGGGATCAGGAGTGGTTAGAGGGGGCAATGCCATGGTGGAGAAAAGCACTCAACCTGGAGGGGAGGAAGTGGTGCTGAAAGGTGGTGCTGAAACCCCATCTCTAGTAGAAGCAGACTGATGGATAGAAGGCAAATGGCAGGGTAATGGAGTGGAGGGAAAGCTGATCCCAATCATAAATAACTTTGTAACTTCATGGTGACTAAATTAAAATTAGAAAGATTCTTTTATAAAAATCAAGGGGTTTATTACAAATGGCCGTGGTCAGTAGAATAAGTGTCAGAGTTTGGTAGCACTTTAGAAACTACCACTTTGGGTTTTTTTTGTTTTCTTTCATGGAAAAGAGATGGGTGCCACTTTGCCAAGTATCGACTTGACAAAGTTAAGAAAAATTTGGTTGGACCAATAGCTGGTTATGTTTGTTTATTTTATATCTAAAATGGACTGGAGCGATAGCACAGAGGGTAGGATGTTTGCCTTGCACGCGGCTGACCTCCATTCCTCTCGGGGAACTCAGCAAGCTACCAAGAATGTCCCGCCCGCATGGCAGAGCCTGGCAAGCTACCTGTGGCATTTTCAATATGCCCCAAACAGTAACAAGTCTCACAATGGAGACATTATTGATGCATGCTCAAGCAAATCAATGAACACAGGAGGACAAAGCTGCAGTGCTATATCTAAAATAAAAGATTTCATATAGTACCTCTAAGCCTCATATCTTTATATTTATAAGGGTATCACACAGTTCACTCTTGTTGCAATGGAATCTGAAAAGGCATATATTTATATTTCGACTTTATGATCTTTTTGATAGTAAAGGAATTAGAAGATAGGAGGTAAATATCAAATTAGCCAATGAATCACCTCTGACACAATCTACCTCTTAAACTAGAAGGCGTTTATATGCATCCGTTCACACACACATGTGATATAAAATGTCTGTGTGTATGTGTATGTGTACTAAGTCAATTTTCTAAGATAATGTCACATTAGGAGAATACATTTAAAGAATACAATTAAGGAATACAATTAAAGCCTTAAAAAGGGAACAGCATTAAGTTGAAGGAGAAGCATGTAAAGAGTAATAAAAATAAAGAAAAGGTCAAAAATTGGTCTGTTGGTTAGAGACAAAGTATGAGTTGGTGAAAAGTAGATTCAGGAGATAATTATGTTAATGTAGACCAATCACTGTGGCATTCCTGTCCTGTGTCTTGGCACAGTGATTGCCCCGGGGCATGTCCCATTGACCCATCCTGAAAACAAGCCAAACAGAGAAGGGTCAGAACAGAAGCCCAATTAATCAGGTACCACCAGTGTAGGCAGGCAAGGGACCAAAGGTCAGTTACAACAGAGGGAAGCAAGAAGATGTCATAGATCTCAGAGTAGGCAGTGTCCAGAGTCTAAGAGGTTAGAAATTTGGCAGAAATAATACTGGTAATAAGGGTTTAACTTGGATCTAGGGCACACAGTTCTCCATTGTACTCTATTATTGCTTGCTTAATGTGGATAAGTTGAGACCACAGATGCTGAACATTGTCAGGAAATCTCAAAGGCTTTATATAATTAAGGGCAGGGACAGAGATGTCAGAACGAATGAACTTCCTTAGATTTTACCATTGAATTTGCTTTTAGTCTTTCTATCTTTACCATTTATTTATTTTTTCAAATTGCTTAAGAATATGTCATTATTACTAAATTCAGAAATGTTTTTAGATGAAGACCTATAATATGTCAGACATAGCTCTGAATGTTTTATATAAAATAATTACATAACTATCATAACAGTGGCATTTGGTACGTTTATCCTATTCTGTTTTACAAAAAGAATATAAGATTTCTTTACAAAGCTGTGTCACCACGGAATGGTGACAACAACACAAAGCTCTGTATCAAATTCATCCTCATATTTATCTATTAATCTATCTTTCTATCTACCTACATATGAATTTATATATATATATATATATATATATATATATATATCCATCCAACCGTTGAGTAATTTGATATGCAAGGAACTGTGCTATATTCTGGGAATACAATGACACATTTTTTTTTTGAGTTTAAACATTAAAATTTTTATTTATTTTAATTTTCAAGTAAAAGAACTGTGATTTTCAAAGTTATTGATACTTGGCATTTTAGGCATAGAATATTTCAACAACAATCCCACCAGTGTTACCTTTCCTGCACCAGTGTTCCCATATTCTCACCCCAACTCTCACCCCATCTCTGCCTGTCACTAAGCTCTCATATTTTGTTTTCTTTTTTTTTTTATAATTTATTTATTTTTAATTAGAGAATCACCGTGAGGGTACAGTTACAGATTTATACACTTTTGTGCTTATACTTCCCTCATACAAAGTTTGGGAACCCATCCCTTCACCAGTGCCCATTCTCCACCACCCGTAAACCCAGTGTCCCTCCCACCCTCCCCAATCCCATCTCCCCCCCACCCCACCCTGCCACTGTGGCAAGGCATTCCCTTCTGTTTTCTCTCTCTAATTAGCTGTTGTGGTTTGCAATAAAGGTGTTGAGTGGCCGCTGTGCTCAGTCTCTAGCCCTCATTCAGCCCGCAACTCCCTTCCCCCACATGGCCTTCGACTACAATGTAGTTGGTGATCGCTTCTCTGAGTTGACCTTTCCCCGGAACGTGAGGCCAGCCTCGAAGCCATGGAGTCAACCTCCTGGTACTTATTTCTACAGTTCTTGGGTGTTAGTCTCCCACTCTGTTATTCTATATACCATAGATGAGTGCAATCTTTCCATGAATGACACATTTTTTTAAAGCTCTATTCTTTGGAAGTTTATCATCAAGCAGGAAAATCATAAATTTATATCATTAGTATAATACAATGTAATAGATAAAATAATAAGATAAGAGATATAATGTGAAGTCATAAAAGGGGCACTTAATGGTGTTCATCAAAAGGTATAGCCCTGCTTTCATGAATATTACACAGAGTGAAAAATAATTGCTCACTAAGACTTTTGTGAGTAGAAATAAAATTATGTTGACAAATTAGAAAAGCTGACATTTCATACTGGAACATAAAGTGAGAAGGACAAGAGAATGAGAGATTAGTCAAGAAAGGAAGGCAGGATGCCAGGCTATAAAGGGAGACTTAAGAACTTGGACTTTATCTTAATGGTCCTGGGAAGACTTTGATGAGTGTTAAATAGGAGAGTGACATGACTCATTCATTTCACATTCTACAAGTTTCACTCTGGCTATGGTGTGGAGGATGGATTTGAAAGGCCAAGACTTTAGGCAGAGTCATTAGGTAGGGAGTCATATATAGTCCTCAGGTGAGAGATAGTCCTGGTCTGACATAACAGTGGTCACCAGAGAGTAAGAAGGAACTGGGTTACTGTATCTAAAAAGCCAAGCTAGGCAGACCTACCTTGGACTTCCACCTGAAATGGGTTCTATGATTCATTTATTACTGTTCATCTGGAAAAAAAAATGTAGGTGCATTAATGCTAAAGCTAGGTGTAACAGCAATAGATGTATTAAAGATAGGTGAGTTGAACTTGAATTATGTTTCAGTATATGGTTAAGTGCTCCCGGTGAGGGGCTGAACTATGAAGCACACTGGGTAATTTTGAGAAAGTTCTTCCTTACAGCAGCTGCTTATTTTGAAAGAAGAGTTTGATAGAAAAATTCTGTCTCACCACACAGAGATTATGCTCTCCTCTCCAAGTTACTTTTTTTTTTTTAAGGGGAGAAAGACTCTAAGCCCGTTTCTATGAAAGTAAAGTGACAATAAAATTGCAGAAGAAACTGAATTCAGAGTGAATGGCCTTGCTTGCCTCAGTCATGAAGTCAGAGATGCCTAATGTCTTATTTACTTCCTAATTGAAATAACTGAACCCAAGACCGCTTTTGGTTTCCTATTTCCTCCTTATGGAATTTAACTTTTGTTCAATTGAAAAGATTCACATCTTACTACTACTTAGCAGCTATTCCATTACTCAAGAACTTTATCCTTGTCTGTGGGAAACATACTTTCATTGTTTTTGGCACATTCTGTTACCTGTTCTTAAGCTGCACGGCGTGGCTGGCCAAGTCCTAATCATCCATCTCAGTCTTTCTGAACTTCAGCCCCTTATGTTGGCCTTGACAATGTCTATAACATACATTTAAATGGGTATGCAAATGTAGGGTCCCCTTATCTTCACTGAAGTATGTTATTGACATTTCTCCAGGGAGAGAAGCAAGATATTAAGAATCTTCAATGACCACCAGCTGTTCTTAATATATGGTCACATAGCACAGTATTAAAGAATGGTTGATCTGACATATTTCCTAGGATGCCACCATCATCTCTAAGCAAGATATTTGGATTAAACAGTTTTCTGATCTCTTACCCTTAATTCCTGCCACCTTCAAGTCACTTCCTATTCTTTAGCCAGTGTGACTTTATAAAACCTAACTCGAGTGCTGGAGATAGAATACAGGGACTAAGGCACTTGCTTGGCACATGCTTGACAATCCCGAGCAACATATACGTACCTCAAGCATCAACAGTTTGGTGTGTCCCCTGAAGAAAAGAACACAGAGACTAATTTAATCTTTTCTTTCCTTTGCTTTACTATCTGGAAATTATTAGGATCCTCATAAAATTATTTCCAACTAACTCTCTTTAGATTATATGGTTTACCTAGACTGATGTTCAAATTTTGTGAGTGAGCTACATGAGTTTTCCTAAGAAGGCCATTAAAATGACACCCCTCCCCAGTTCCTGGAATAGTTGCCCATCCTTATTCTAATCTTTAGGCCTAATCTTAAGCCTCATATGCTCTGAAAACCCAAAACTCTAACTAGAATCAGGTTTCAAGTCCTGCCAGACTCATTTCTCATAGTTCTCTTTATTTTCCTGTCATATTGCATAACAATTCTGCTTTATAGTTGGCCTGTTTGGGCTGGAGCGATAGCACAGCGGTTGGGTGTTCGCCTTTCATGCAGCCAACCCGAGTTTTATTCCTCCGCCCCTCTTGGAGAGCCCAGCAAGCTACTGAGAGTATCGAGCCTGTGCAGCAGAGCCTGGCAAGCTACCCGTGCGTATTGGATATGCAAAAACAGTAGCAAGTCTTTCAATGAGAGACGTTACTGGTGCCCACTCGAACAAATTGATGAGCAATGGGATGACAGACAGACAGTTGGCCTGTTTATGCAAATGCATTCTGTATGCCTCATAGAACAAACATAAACACTTGGAGAGTAGGGACTATATTTTTAACCCTTAATCATCAGTGGATACCATGTAAAAGTTGACTCTAGGATTTTAGGAAAGAAATATTCTCAGTTTCATAAAAGAGACATCCTTTAATCAAAGAAATTACTAAATATTAATTAATTTATTCATGCTCATGCTATAGATATGTTCAGAAGTTATCAATATGACAGGAACTGTAAAGAGCATCGAGAATATGGACATAAATAAGATTTTTTCTATTCTTCAAAAGAGTGAAAGTCTGATTGGGAAAATAGAAAAGCAGACAGTTATGATAGTATGCAATATGTTTTGCAATAAATACACACATGGGTTGCTACGGGTCACTAAAAGAATAACATTTTTGTTTAAACAGATGTCAACTGAGTCCTGATAAGTGCATGAATATCTCTGAAAAGAGGAACATCCTAGAAGGAGGAACCAACATACACAAATGATAAAGAGTTGAAAATATTGGCATATTCAGTAAGCTGAATGGCTAATTCTGTGTCCAATAATGGTAATTTATTTGAATCTGTAGGACTCTGAGGAGTCAAATAATTATGCATTTTGATGAAACTAAAACTAAAAATTCAGACTTTTGATTGCTTTTGGTGTGACAGGATTATGCGTGGAGTGGCACTAGAAAGAATACTCAAGCAGCAGTAGAACATGGATTCAAGAAAGGTAATAATAGTAGAGGACAAAAAGATCTTATAGGAAGTCTTTTCGATTGCATTGGTGAGAAGTGTGATAAGCCTGATTTCCCTAAGTTTCTAGTTGTGTGTTTGGGGAAAAAGCAGAAGTGTTATGAATGATGAGGAGGCAGAATTCTTTCCTATAGTTTAAATATAATATTCCACTTCTTGAAAATTTTTCCCTTTTTCTTATATAATTACCATCTACCCTAAAAGTCAACTCTATGGTTGGCTATGACAAAATTATCTGACTCTCCCACCCAGTATAAAATGCCTTTTCTTTTAAGTTCTCATTGTACATAGTATGCCATGTTTGCATTATTTAAATCAGTTTGAAAGGAAATATAATGCCTCATTCAAGTTGGTGAAAGATTAACAGTGTCTAGGAGATGATATAACTCAATAAGTATTTCTTGTATAGAAAAATGCATGAGTGCTTGAATGACTACTCAAAGGTGGAAATTTTGTGAATAAGTAATTCAGTGTAACTCTAGATTTTTTTCACATCAAAAAATGGTGAAGATATATGATTAAATGGGAGCACAAAAATTTAGGGAATAGATTGAGAAGAGTAACAGCTATGACATGAATTTATGTGGCTTATGAAAAGAATTCTTTAAATTTTATTAACATTTTAAAAACTTATCTATGTGTATTAACATTGTGTAATTCATTGACATGTAGAGAGGTAGGTTTAAGTTTCAAATATCAAACAATTTGTTTATCCAAGAGCACTGTACATTGACAATAAAAGAATATTTAACAGAGACATAGTAATATTAGTTTGAGGAAGAGGTTAAAAAGATCACAAAAAATAGTTATACAGTAACAGAAAGTTTGGAGAGAGTTTTGATACAAAAGTCAAGACAAAATAATTTTCAAGGAATATGTCGATAATATAAAGTTTTCTGAGGTTAAGTCATTGTATGCCTAAAACTCAACTATGACTAAAGCTGTAAATAACAGTGACTTAATAAAAAGTTTAAAAATAATAAATGTAGTACTTTAGTTGATAGAATGGAGAAGAATAAGTACAAGGTAAGTTATCTGACCACAGTAGAATTAGTTGGTCAAGATATTCATAGCAAAAGGGTGCTTAGATCATTTAAAGTAACTAAATATGAAATTAACATTGATCTAAGGCTGAAATTAAATTAGTAATTAGGAAGCTTTTTCAAAATGTGATGTCAGTTTATTTACAAAATGTAGTATTTAAGTAATCTAAACTACAAAAATTTTGAAATGAAGTAAGGATAAAAATGAATTCAGCATTCTTTTCAATTAAACAGATTAATTTATCTCTTTGTAATTTGATCATTGATAAAGCAATTTATTATTGTGAAAAGCAAAAATAGTATGTTGAGGAGTTATAGTGTTTTTATTGAGAAATGCTACTATTGAAGACAATGAAATCATCATCATCATCATCATCATCATCATCATCATCATCATCATCATCCTGTTGATTGTCGAATTTCTTGACCAGTCTCAGTATCGTATCCATTCATCCTAGCCCTGAGATTTTAGTAGCCCCTCTTTACTCATCCTTTCCAATGGTGCTGCATTGGAGGCTCTTTCAGGGTCAGGGGAATGAGACCCATCATTGTTACTATTTTTGGCATATGAATACGCCATGAAGAGTTTGCAAAGGCTCTCCCATGGGGCCAGGAAACTCTGGGTAGCTTGCCAGGTTCTCCCAGAGAGAAAACTAAGCTATTAGATGTCTCAAGGCCACTTTGCAGCCACGTGCTTCTGGGAGCTTGGATATTGGCCCCTGGTAGGATTACATGGCGTGGGGGAGAGGGGGGGAGTCCCTGGTTGTGACTGCCTAGCCTCTGGAAAATGAAAAATCTGGGTGGAAGAGGCCAGTCCCAATCAGAGTAGGCTTTGAGGTCTCAGCCCCAGATCCCACACACCTGGGTTCCTCTGCCGTACCTTTATGCATGAGGCTCATCCGAACATGTGGAGAGGGTCCTTGAGCATGGCTGTGGCTGAGCTCCAGAGGTCTTCGGCTGCAGGGGCTCTGCTTGGGGCAGGGAGGGAAACTGAAACCCACCCCCTCCGAGGGGCCCCAGTGAAGACAGCCAGTGAAGGCATGGGGGCAAGACAATGAAAATAACATACTTATTCTTAGGATTTTTAACAAAAGAGAAACGAAAAGAGTGAAGCAGGAGAGAAATGGTCTACATATTTGGAGGAGGTTCTCATCTTTGGTTTTACATATAAAATAAATTAAATTTATTTAATTTAAATAAAAAATTTAAATTAATTTTTTTTAATTTTAAAAAAATTAAGCATGATCTTGAGAAAAGATATTAAGAGGGAGATAGTTATATAGATGAAAGTTATATAGATGAAAGAGGTGTTTACAGAAATATAGTCTAGCAGGATCAAAAGCCTTAAAATGATATAGGAATCCCACTATACAATTATTAAAATAAATATTTGTTAAAGACTATGACAAATGTTAATGGAATGTAGAAGAGTGTGTTGGAAGAGAGTAATCTATCTCTCTCTCTTCCACATCTCTTTCTTTCTCTTTCCCTCTTTCTCTCTCTCCATCTTCCTCAATTCTGTGAGTAGCAAGTAACAAGATCATTAGCATGGAATATAGGGTCTGAAAAGCAAGGAACATTTATTAGTAGCTTTTAGAGAAATTAATCATACAACTAGAGGGTCAAATAAAAATATTCTGCAGAAGTTGTTAGAGTAGAAGTAAATTTAGTGAATTAATTTATACTTGCATTATTTATCGGTCATCCAGTGTTTTTTCCAGCTAAGATTAAAAAACAAAAATAATGATCTGAGTTGGCATTAACATGGTACACACAAAAAATTTTATGCTGAGATATGGAATTTGTGGTTCAACAACAAGTTCAAGAATAGGTATCTTGTGTATTGCTAAAAAGTTATGCACATAAGTGTATAATTATGGGTATATAAGGGCATAATTATGAGAAGAGAGTGGGGAGTTATAAAACTTTCAGTAATCTATGACCATAATTTTAGGAATAAAAGATTGAAGGAGAGGCCAGAGTTTTAACTTTTTTTTTTTTGCTTTTTTTTGGGGGGGTCACACCCAGCGATGCTCAGGGGTTACTCCTGGCTTTTGCACTCAGGAATTACTCCTGGTGGTGCTTGGGGGACCATATGGGATGCCGGGGATCGAACCCGGGTCGGCCCTGTGCAAGGCAAACGCCCTACCCGCTGTGCTATCGCTCCGGCCCCGAGGCCAAAGTTTTAGTACAGCAGGTAGAGGTTTTTCATGACAGACCTGGGTTTGATTCCTGGCATCTTATATGGTCCCCCGCGCACCACATGAAGCACATTCCTGAGTGCAGATCCGAAAGTAACCTTTCAGCATTGCTTGGTTGGGCCCAAAAACCAAAAGAAGATTGAAGGAGAAGTAAAAATTTTGTAACAGAATGATCCCTAAAAGGTGATGAAGAAAAAAAGTATAACTATTTTTTTTGTGTTAATATATGTTTGAGGCATTTAAAATATATTTAAAAAGCTAATTATTTCAAAGTGGACTAAATTTCAAGATTTATGTCTCAAAGTTTAATTGCTAAATAACCAACCAGTAAAGTACAGAACGTTTGACTATTACATTTCACTTGCGAAGATATATGGATAAAAATAAGCCCTTATAAATGCAACATATATCCACAGAGGAATCCCACTATACAATTATTAAAATCAACATTTGTTAAAGACAATGACAAATGTCAATGATAATGTTGAGACACTAGAAGTCTAGTACATTATTATTGCAAATTCAGAATATTACTTTACAAAAGTACTTTAAACACCCTGGTTTGCAAAGTTGTTCATGGTACAGTTATTAGGGCTTCTGATGTTCCAACAGCAATGACTTTCCCTCCACCTTTGTCCCCATTTTCCCAACCACCCCCAAAGTCTGCCTCCTTATCAGATAAACAACAATTTTATATTGCTTGTTACAACGAAATGCCTGAAAGAATTACCAAAAGTACTCCAGTAAAAGAAAATTTGTGAAAATTGTTACATCTCACCACAGGATTGTTAAATCCTTGTATGAGGATTTACTAAGCTGACTATTGCTGGTTGAGCCATTGTATTATTGTTTTTTGTTTCTTGAATTTTGTTGTTTTTCCATCTTATTTTCTTAACTAATTTGGTGTGCACCTACTGAAAATTCAATATTGTTGAATTTGGAGGTACTCGGTCATGTTTTCCAGAAACTGACCACACATTTGGCATGAATGAACTTGGATTTTTTCATCCTCATTATCACCTGTCACACAGACTTTGTTCTCTTTAATACAGTCACTTCTCAATTACAAATGCAAAGTACACAGTCCTCTAAGGGTTTTGGTAAGAAGAGCTCTGGAAAAAGAAATATCCACTGAGTAACACTGAAATAACGAATGCTTTTAGTAAGATTAAAACAATACAAACCATTTAGGTCACTAATTACCCAGTCTTTTACCAATGTATTTTCTCCTAAAAATAGTAATTTGTATTTGAAATAGACTCTATTCATAGAGCATTGTATTTAAAAGCAAAGTTTTGGCTCAGGGAGAGGTTATTAAGTTCTTTCCATTCCTATTTCATTTTGAAGAATGAAGGGATACTTGTATATCAATCAATGCACATCTTACAATGCATTCAAAAGATGTATTTTCTTTAAGATAATGATAGATTCCACTCATCTATACTGTGTAAAGTGACAATAAAAAAATAGTGTCAGACAATGACAAACCCTTTATATTTGATTGCAAAACTCAGATTACAAGAAGGGTGGAGGTTTTGTGGTGGAGAGAATAAAGAGGTAGGGCTGAAGTAACCAAAGGCATTGATGAGGGTATCAAGAACTTGGTGGTGGCTTGGGTGCAATAACTTTGTATGTAACGGTCACATACTTTAGCACTATTGTAACCAGGTTACCTAAAACTAATATTAAATGAGAATAGTGGTAAACTTTTGCTTTCTGAGATCCAAACAGATGTACCCATGCATAACTTAGTGACTTTGCAAAGTCAGTCACAGCATGAAGAAACTGGTCTGTACTTCCCTTGGAATAAGGTAGAAGCTACTGTGATGAACAAAAGGAAGTGAAACTAATGATGAGATGTCAAGAATAAAATTATATGAATAAGTTTGTTAATCACAGTGCTTTAACAAAATAAAATTTGAAAATATAATGCTTATTATCATTGAATTTCTCACTAAATTAAATAACTATAAAACAATTGTTCCAAATATATTTTCTTTTTCTTTTTTTTTTCTTTTGGATGCTGGGAATTGAACCCTGGTCAGCCATACACAAGGCAAACTCCCTACCCACTGTGTATAGCTCCAGCCCCCAAATATATTTTCAGCCTTAAACTAAAAATGAATTTAAACTCCAAGCAAAGTGGATTAAGTAGTCAATTTAAGTGCAGAGAGAATGTTATGAGACAAAGCCTCAAAAGAATAGGCTTTGCTTATCATAGAAACTTAAGAGTTCACCTCCTAAATGTCTGTAGTATTAAAACATATTTAAAAAAGTTGTCCTTTGACTTGAGATATAGTTAAGCAGGTGAGATATTTTCCTTGTATGCAGTAACAGCTGTGGCCCTGGTTCAAATCGCTATTTATATATGGTCCTCTGAGCTTGACTGTGGGTCATTCTGACCACAGAGCCACTCCCAAGCTCTCTTGGGCATGCCACTAAAACCTAATGAACTAAATAAAATAAATCAATAATCTAAATATATTGTAACTTCGAAATTTATTGGTGTGGCGCTGTCACATGGGCCAGAAATTCTCAACATCTAAATCTGATATTTTGCAAAATAACTGCAATGCCAGTATCTAACTAAACACTGATCTATACCAAGAAAAATTCCAACATGACATCATTATCAGAAAAGCATTAATCCACTTGAAATCACAAACATAAGTTTAGCACTAATAATATCAAGAAACTAAAGTAACTGTTAAGCTGGATATGACTTCTTTGAGTATAACAAAGCTGCTCTTCAAAAAGTTTAAGGCAGAATGAAACATTCTCCTCCTACTGTTGAAATACAAGAAAAGAGAGGTGAGTGGAGGGAAATGTGTGGAAATGGAGGAGAAAAGGGTACATTGGGGAAGGTAAGGTGATAAAGTCATTGTCAGGGAAAAAGCAATACCAGGTTAGATTTCATTTTCATTTGTGCAGGCTTTTATTGAAAAAATAATTTTAATTACCTCTGGATTACCTATGGATTGGTTTTAAAAATATATTGAAGGAAGAGCAAATTTTAGAATTGCTATAGATAGAAACATGGATAGCCCAAATCAAACCTAAAATCTTTTAATACTGCAGACTGAGAAAAATCAACTTGAGTCTAAAAGTAGTTTGAACATGAGGCAACCTAAAGCAGGCTGTTACAGAACTTGAAGAGTTCTCTAGTTCTCTTATTACCAATGATGATCATTTGCAACCACAGCTAACAGAACAAAAGTCTATACAAGACTAAAACCAGGGCCAGCAGGGAGTTCTGTCCATTTATTAATAACTGGAAATTAAAATAACAATTCCATTTTACATGGAATTTGAGTTTGCTAAAGGACTTGTTTACAGAATACTTGTAGCTCGTAAACACTTCTGTATATTTATGTGTTGCTTAGACACAAACATATATATGTGTACATATGTGTATATATATGTATATATACCAAATGTACTCCGTGGAATTTCTGGTCCATCAAAGTCCTGGTTAATAAATGATGATGGCTTTACTTTTTGAGCAATTCAAAGAATGTTTAGCAGAGGAAGTGATTTCTTCTTTTGTGTCGGGAGCCATTTTACAAGCCTGGCTCTTGTCTTCTAGTCAAGTGGAGGCTTACTTGGGATTCCTGTAACAAGGTCGCCACTGCTGACCTTACTGATCTTATCATTTCGCCATTTGTCTCTCACTAGTAAATGCCCATGCCTGATCTGCATTTTACTACTGTTCATATGGGGGTCCAAGCATGCATACTATACCACATCCTCCCAGCAGAGAGATGTAAGTATTGTAACTGCAGTAGAATAAACTCTCTCTCTCTCTCCTCCTCCTCCTTCTGGCTCTGCGTCTGTTCATTCGGCTGCATCTCCTCCTCAGCCCCATGAAAGATCCTCCCTGCTGGACAGGACGGGACCCCACACTTTTGCTTTTTTAGGTCACACACACCCAGCAATGCTCAGGGGTTCTTCCTAGTTCTGCACACAGGAAGTACTTCTGGCAGTGCTCAGGGGATGATATGGGATGTTGGAATTCGTCAGACACTTGCAAGACAAAAGCCTTACCTGCTATACTATCACTTCGTCCCCCCCCCCGGAGTTATTTTGAAGATAAAAGAATAGAGAACGAGCTGGCAGGAACTATTTAAAGGATAGGAGGCATATAGTTTCCAGTTACTGGAACCTGAAGGCACAGTGTGAGGTGAGGGCTACTCAGTTGGTTATCCCATCTTTTGATTAGAGTGTAGACAGTGAAACACAGTGACATAATGGGAGAGTGAGGAAAAGAGTGTGGATTCTCTTTTCTGCATACTCTTTCTTTCCAGTGTCACTCCTTGACTGACAACATCTGACAGTCAAAGAGAGAAGAATTCAGTGATGCCACATTTAGAAGTCGATATTCCCAAAGTAAAATGTGTGGTATGGAAGATTAGTGAGCCAATCAGGAGAGACAAAATTATTAGCAGCACAACCAATGGCTTTGGTTTCTTGGCAACCACTATTGTTCATAATACATCAAAAATGCTCTTATGTTACCACAACAGCAGCTATAATGTTACCTAAATAAATTTTAAACTATGACCCCAGTGTCTGAGAAAAATGTTATTGTACCATTGTGGGGGTGATGTCAACTCTAATTCTTCTACCTGTAACTCAAAACATTAGCTACTCTGATAATGACATAAGGTGATGAAAAAAATAGATAAATTATCATATCTTTAGCTGCTTCAGTTCTTCTTTAAAGTTGCACTTGAGATCTAATTTGGCAATCATCAATCACCTATTATTGCTATCATTACCTGCTACACATTGTTTGTTCTTCATAGCTTAAGTGGCCCGCTGACTGGATGAGTGGTAGTTGGAGCATTTATTATATTTGTGTCCTTGGGGACCTTTTGGAATATATGTGAAGTGGAATTGGACTCAGTTTTCCAATTATGAGTATGATAAGGCAAGTAGCTACTAAGCGGTGTCCCCAATGACATCTTGAGCTCTATGTACAGACCTCCTTTTATTCTTTGATGAATGACTTGGGATCATCCATTCCTGTGAATATAGTGAGTCCTCTGTTGGTGCAGATACATGAGGAACATGAAATACATTAGGATTTAAAAAAATAGCAGAATCAGCTTTCACAACTTGATTCAGGTATTTCTCCTGTGGATTAGGATTCGAGATTAATTAAGCTCTTGTGGGATCAGATCAATGACTATCATGGATATTAACTAATTGTTAGATTGTGCTTTTTAAAAAAGGGTTATATAGATGTAAACAGATAGTGAAGAGGATAAGCCTAACTCCCAGCATAAGGTCCCCCTAGCCACATCAGTCTTGATCCCTGAGCACCAATGAGTATGGCCCCCCAAACAAGCAAAAGGTAATATATAGTTAATAATATGTAATATATTCTGTTTATGCTACTATTGATGCTTTAAACATAGCAATACAAACCAAACGATAATTTAGACAACAGGAATCTCTTCTCTTATAGTTCTGGAGCCCCAAAGTTCAAGATCAATGTTTCATCATGGGCATTCTGTTTCTTAAGGAACTTTTCCAACCTTCCTTTCTAAGTTCTGGTAGTTCTTTGTCTTGTGGGCATGTATTTCCTTTCTTCTCAAACTATTCTTGCTGCATGTGACTATCTCTTTGAGCAAATTTGCTCATTCTAATAGACACCCTTGCTATTGTATTAAAAACAATTGGACACCACTGTGACCTCATTTAATTAATTAATTACATATTCAATTACTCTACTTTCAGATATTGGGGGCTGTATTGTATGGAATTCAGAGGTTTGCAGTTCAGCTGTAATAGATACCAGTAAAATCAATGTGCCTCTTGCTCCTCTATCAAAGTAGTATACCAGCCAAAGTGGTGCTCTTTGAGAAATGAAAAGGACTATAATACTTCCTACTCCATGAGGTCAGGTATTTCAAATGATCATGTTTATATCTGTATTAGGTCTTGAATTATATAATTTAGATCTAAGTACTTATTATATATATACATATATATAAAGTGTGCTTAATTTAGTTCACATCTTCTATTTCCTTATTGGGTATAACTTTCAAAATCTCTTTTCTCTTTGTGCATACTCAATAAGAGAGATATAATATATGAATAGTAGGATTAGAAAGATAATACAGTGGGTGGGGATTTTTGGCATTATTTCAAGAGAAGGCCCTGATCCCCACCAATCGTGAGCCCTGAGCACAAAGCCAAGAGTAAGACCTAAGTTTACAAGTGTGATTCTCCCCCCAAAAAATTAAAGAAAAAACATGCTAATAGCTGCTATGTTGTTTATGTATTTGTATATATTCACTTATTTTAGAAAAAACATTTAAAGTTTAATAAAAAATGATATAATTATTTGAAAATATATTTCTAAAACCATCATCCTCAATAAGAAAAAAGTCATGGTTGATGTAGAAAGACTGAATTTTTTTTTTTTTTTGCTTTTTGGGTCACACCTGGCAATGCACAGGGGTTACTCCTGGCTCTACACTCAGGAATTACTTCTGGCAGTGCTCAGGGAACCATATGGGATGCTGGGATTCGAACCCGAGTTGGCCACGTGCAAGGCAAACACCCTACCCGCTGTGCTATAGCTCCAGCTCCGAAAGACTGAATTTTATTAAAGAAATATTTTCTTTTTGCTCTTCTATTTTTGTTTAGTTTGAGAGCAACACCCAGTGGTTCTCAGAGCCTACTCCTAATGGTTATCAGGGTCTATGTTGACCCAGCTGGGACTCTACCTGAGAAGCATGAACCTAGGTCTTTGCAACATCTTTCTAGCTCATTACTTCATTGGTTTCAATAAGACTTTGATTCTTATTGGAAACATGCTTTCTTGTACCTCCAAGTCAACCTCCCTTTAGCCCACTTTTACCTGGAAAAAATATTTTGCTAGTAAATTTTCTTTTGGAAATCTTTTATTCAGATACACTCTTTTCAATAACATGTATGTATGCGGTAGAAAGATAAGAAATTTAGATACAGAAAACAATAGGCAATACCTCAGCTTCTCCTATTATAGCCAAATAAGTTGTATCTCTTTGCTCTTCAACTAGCTTATATGAAATACTATATATATTCATATATATAGATAGAGAGACAATGAGAGAATGAAATCAGAGTTTCAACATTTAACTGACCAAAATAGTCACTGTTCTCCAGAGGTCACTGAAGACTAATCATATTAAAATCTGATTTATCCAGAGCTCTATTTACCTCACTGATATATGTATATCAGATATAACTATCTCTTTGACCAGAGAGAGTGTACAGTGGGTAAGGCACTTATCTTGCTTGCTGCTGATCTGGTTCAATTCCAACTGCATATGGTCCCCAGATTTCCACCAGGAGTGATTTCTTAGCAGAGAGACAGAAGTAAACCATGTAACAGCTGTGTGTGACCCTAAAGCCCCCCAAATAAAACTTTCTGAGGTAGCAGGGCAATAAAAGTAAATTCATTCTGCAGCCTCATTTCTTCTAAACTCACATCTTGGGCCAATGCCCTATCAGGCTTTTTCGAAGGCCCATTTCTGTTTTCTATTCCAAAGGTTCACAGAAACCAAATAAAAGTCACTATCAATTAGCCCATCCACTCACTTTATTCTTCACAGTTTTCTAACTATTTCCAAACAGAATAAGGTCTTCAGGATAAAGCCTAGGATGGATCACTTCTGATGAGCAGATAGTTTGGGGCAGCAGGATGCCCAGATGTCAGGTGCAACTGAGAAAACTTGAGGACAAAATGAGGACCTCATAGATAAATTTGGGAATAAGAAAAAAAAAATCTGCGAATGTGTATATTATCTATGAGCATATATATGAATCAAGATGAAACAGACTAAGTGTGCAAATTATGGATACATTTATAGAGATTGCTAAAAACAGTCATGTAGATCTATATTTATTGGAATGGAAATATGCACAAGATAGATTTTCTAAGTGAAAAAATAGATATGTCTCATAGGTTACATTTTTGAAAAAAAAAATTGAATTTGAAGACTATACATCTAAAGTTTAGGTGAATTTCTCCAAATGATGAAAGGACAGTTCACTTTTTTGCCTTCCTTCTCTTTATTTTTAAAGATAAAGTTACATTTAGGAGAATGAAAATTCAGTATTTTGCCATCATAAATGTAATAAAGCTTTTCCCACACAGATGAGAAAACAGGGGGTGGGTTACACAGGCCTGGGGAAGGTGGTGGTGAAGGCTGGAAGTAGGAGGGATGCGCAGAGCTGAATTACATGGATGAGTGTTGGGTTGAAAATGGGGGATACTTCCAGGGCTATAGAAGAAAGGAGTGTGAAGGAGGAGAGGCAAGGTTGGGTGGACCAGTGCAGTTTGCATATTCCTACATTTTTATCATTCCTTTCAGCACATTGGGCCAGGCTGCAGTCTTGCACTTTGCTCCTTCCCGGGGCTAGTAAGGAACCTATGGGTCTGTGCAGCACGGATAATTGCTTTGCTCAAGCCATATTGGACTGCTTAAGATTTAACTCCTTTGCTTCTAGTTGCCAGCCTGCAACCTTGCTTGGGGCCACTTGCTCCATAGACCAATGTATTTATTTCTGATGTGCAGCCTAAGATTGCAGGGTTGACTAGCAGCGTGGAGGGAAGACAAGGGAATGGAGGATATTTATAGCAAAAGGCAACAAAGGTTTCCTTTATTTTCTTTACCAGACTTGTATTTTTCCGAAACTCTGCCCATGTTGAGCAGAAATCAAAAGGGCAAGAGAACAAGTTCTTCAGAGCTGGTTGAAAGTTCCAGAGCTCTGTTTTTAGAGCAAATCTGCCAGCTTCAGAGGAGATTGCAACCACCCTCGGATTCTAAATCAGCTTGATGGCAGTGCAAATAGATGCAAATGAGGGTCAAATCAATTTCCATAATAAACAGCATAAGCAGAGCGGACTTCCCTCCACCTGACTCAAAATCACTAGAAAATCCAATGAAGAAGAAAAAGGAAGGAAGAAAGAAAGGTAATGCAAACATCTCAGTGACTTAAAACTGAGATGGGAAATAAAAAACTGGGAGGCCCAAGAATGATTTTGAACTTTATTTGGGAATCTTGTCCTGATTGAAAGAGATCAGGATGCTTCTGAGGATTTGGGGAAGGAGAAGACCGTTGGCCGATTTGCTGTGGCTCATTTGTTCCCCTTCCTTCGCTACACTTCACATCCCACACCCGTTGGCCTTTTCTTTTCGGATAGCAGCTTTATTGAGCTCTGATTCACTTATCATAAAGTTCCTCCTTTGAAAGCATCTAACTTAGTAGTTTCTAGTGTATTTGTAGATTGCAAAACAATCATCATGACCTAATTTTGGTGCATTTTATCACTCCAAAAAGAAATCTCACAATCATGGCAATTACTCCACAGTATTTCACCCCCCGGAAGAATCTCTCATGGCAGAGCCTGGCAAGCTACCCATGGCGTACTCGATATGCCAAAAACAGTAACAATAGTGGGCTCATTCCCCTGACCCTGAATGTGACAGGGACGAATGGAGACGTTACTGGCACCCACTCGAGCAAATCGCTGAACAATAGAATGACAGTGATACAGTGATTTTACCCCAACCTCCACGCACTGGCAACCCCGAATATATTTTTGTCTCTTTGAATTTGCTTGTTTTGGAGAGATCATACAAATAAAATAATGCGCTGTGTGGCCTTTTTATGACTGATTTCTTCCATTTTGCATAATATTTTCAGGCTCATTTCTGTTGTAGCTTGTATCGGTTTTATTCCTTTTGATGGTGGGTTGGCCTTTTGAAGGAGAGCTAACACAAGAGCTATAAACCTCTGTGTCTCAGAGGACTGCAGTGAGCTCAATTTATTTCATGGAAAACCACATGAATTTGGAGATAATAGTAACATGACCTAACCTTATTACTTTTCCATTAAGTCTTTGCCCACTGTGTTCAGCTCTCGCTCTTCCTGCATTTCAGAAATTAGCTTCATGTCATTTAGCTAATCCTGGACTGAGTTGACTTACATTTATAATTAACAGGTATTTTTATGGGGCACAATGCAGTGGGAGGCATTCATTTCCAGTGACTATTTTGATAATTCTGGCACAGCCTATGTCACTGCATATGGTTGACTTTCTTCTATGAAAAAGAAGAGAGTTGCTAGAACTATAATACATATGGGCTATTGACTTAACTATCTGAAGAATTTTTAATTGGTATAAATGTGAATGCAATAATCTATATGGATCCATTACTTTTATATGCCTAAGTACATGGAAGGAACAAATTGAACGGATTTTAGTTTTTGAAAGGCCCTTAATGTCTTCAAATTACCCAAAATTTCTATAGTTTTACTTCTATGAACACTACTATTTTAAGGCATATTTATCAAACTTCCTTTGTGCATGTACGTACTTTGGAAATATGGCTTCCATCAATAGTCATGCATGGCACACCTTCTGTTTTTGACTAGTCAGCCAGTAGAGTCTCATATTTGACCATCAAATTCATAGGCATATGGTAGAATAAAGTGAGGTTTCTTCTGGATGTCTTAAGATAGTGCTTAATATTCTGGGGAACCGGAAAGTCAAGTTCAATGTTAAGTTTTATTTGTGTCTGAGATTCAGCCATGTCAGGGCACGTTTGACAGATGAGTGGAAAGCACACGCCAGAAATCTATTTCCCACCAAGAACTAACAAAGGAAGAGCCTCCTGGGAGCCAACTCATTTGTCCCAAGGCTGATCTGGGATCTCAGTGTAGGATATGAGTTCTATAGAGCCTGGTGTGGTATTCCAGAGGGTGCCCAAAGCTGTGAAATTGACTAAAACATCTAGAGGAAGAATGCCAGTGTTTTACATTGGCATAAAACCATGGAGAAATGCCAATGTCATATGATTTTTTTTTCCCCAAAATGAAAGATGAGACATCAAAGAGACTTCTTTCCCATATCAGGCCAATTTTTGGTTCTGTTCCCAGAAATGTAAAGGTTCAGGTTCACTCTTCATAGAAGTTTGGTTAGAAAGTTTGAGGAGTGTTAACAAGGGTGTCTTTCTCTTTTTCAGGTTGTGGAGAAAAACAAAGTAGACTTATCTGGTAATCTGATTCTGTTATTAGAAAGTGAATGATAGTGATTTTAATAGAATAACTCTTCCAGTCATTCAGTTTACCTCTCCCTAAACCTTTAATGTCTACCTCCTCCACTCTAAAAACCATGTAAAATATTGGGCCAGAAAACAATACCATTTTTTGGTGTCTGTGTCACAAATGTAACCCAACAGATGGTAGCAAAGCATTCTCTGTCCACTTTGACATAAAACTAAATGTTGCTTTGTCACCTATAATTGTTTTCACATAGCAAAAATAGCCAGGATCCAGTGACCAAGGGACTGGAGGGGCAATGAATGGAAGTGCGGGGCTGTAGTAGACATGTCCAAGGGTAGAAGGGTGTTAGGAGATTGGAAGATAGACTGGCCATATTGTTGGCTTCCATAGGACTTTCAGAGAAGAGTCCTGTAGTCCCCTGTGGCTATCAGATCCTTTCCTCGAAGAGCCCTGTGTCCACCAGACTTTTCTCAGTCTGAGATGGCTTATTCCCAAGCACACTAGGAATATTTCCTGGGAATTCTTAAAATAGATAAGAACGATTATTATGTTCTGGGAATGTTTGCAAAACAACAAAATATTAGAGAGTAAAAGGAATCATCATAATATTAGTTAAATAGGACAGATGTATTCAGTCAATCTTACAACAAATACGTGTGGAATACTTATATTCCTAATTTAATTTTCTTTTTTTTTTTTGCTTTTTGGGGTCACACCCGGCAATGCACAGGGGTTATTCCTGGCTTTGCACTCAGCAATTACTCCTGGAAGTGCTCTGGGGACCATATGAGATGCTGAGAATTGAATCCCGGTCGGCTGCATGCAAGGTAAATGCCCTACCCGCTGCACTATTGCTCCAGCCCCATTCCTAATTCTATGATAACATGTTGGACAATGCATCTTGATATTTATTTTAGGTGGAGGGGATTCCATTGACAAATAAAGAAACACATTTTCTAGACCAATTAATGTAGAAAATTCACAAGGTTCTATGGTTGGAAGAAAACTCTGATGTTTGGTAAGTTTGGTGAAAAATTTTCAGGTGTATTTGGATGTTGACACTCTAGACATACCTCAAATAAATAGAAGTTTGTTTGTCAGGTAAGGGACTAAACTAAATTGAGCACCATCAGGTGAGTGGCTCAACTCCACCTCTAAAAAACAAAGAAATAAACTGAAAACAAATAAAAACAAAAAAAACAAACAAATATTAGAGGGTTAAAACCACCTGCCGTTATAAGAGAGCCTAATTTGGAAAGTTTCATTCTTTTGTGTATCTGACTGCTTCTGAGACAATCATTGGTAAGGGAAATTTGGTGGGCTGAGAACTTGTATTGAAGAATTTTGTATTGCTGGGTAATGAGTATATACTTTTTTCTATGTCAGATAGGAAACCGTGTTGGAAACCAATAAAACTTTTGAAGCAGGCCAGAGAGATAGTCTGACAGCTAGGATGCTTACCTTTCACGCAGTTAACTGAAGTTCAAGCCTTGGCATCTTTGGATGATTGGATGACTTCCCAATCCTCAACAGAAGGGATGTGTCTCTGAGCAGAGAGCCAGGAATAAGTACCACTGAGGAGAGCCACCAGGGAAACAAACAAGAAACAATCTTGTAAAGTAAGATCAACTATTTGTCTTCAGAAAATAACTGCATAATTGCATAATTGTGAGATAATAGGTTGATAGAGAAGGGACTATTAGGGAGAATGTTTTAAAGACAGCTTTTAATTTAAATATTGTATTGAGGTTCCATTAGTTTACAAGCTTGCACACATTTTAGGGGTACAGTTCCATACCTCTTCAAAATATATGTCACAGAGTTACAAACTAAAAAGAAAAATAAAATGAGAGAGAGAGACAAAGAGAGAGAGAGCAAGAGAGAGAGAGAGAGAAAGAAAGGGAGAAAGATAGAGAAATAAAAAGGAGAGTGTCTACCATAAAGGCAGACTGCAGGGGAAACAGGGTAAGGGGAGTTGATTAGAAGGAAACTGGGGACATTTGTGGTAGGAAATGTACACTAGTGAAGGGATGGGTGTTGGAACATTGCATGACTGAAGCATAATCATAACAACATTGTAACTGTGAAAAAATAAAGATAATTGAATGTAAAATAAATATATAAACACAATGCATATCATCACATCACAATCACCACCCAAATAGCAATATCTGATATCAGAGAGATAGTACTGTGGTAGGGCACTGCTCTTGCATGCAGCAGGTCAGCATTATATTCCTAGTACACCATATGGTCCCTCGAACACTACCAGGAGTTATCTCTGAGCACACAGCCAGAAGTAAGCCCTGAGCACAGCCAGATGTGGCCCCAAACCAAAATAACAACACACACACAAAAAA
Organism: Sorex araneus; assembly: GCF_027595985.1. Classification (NCBI taxonomy): domain Eukaryota; kingdom Metazoa; phylum Chordata; class Mammalia; order Eulipotyphla; family Soricidae; genus Sorex; species Sorex araneus. The sequence continues at coordinate 158,919,008 of NC_073306.1, read as the reverse complement.
TACCAATATCCTACACTAAAGTCCATTGGACTCTCTTTCTCCTCAGTGTTCATTCCTTCCTATTTCCTTTCAATAACTTCAATTCTGCATCTGTTTTTTGTTTGTTTTTATTTGGTATTGACTTGAAGATATTATTGTCTTCTATAATACTTGCTCTAAATATTATAGGAAATCTCTAAGAAATGTCTTTTGAGCCATTGATCTGGTTCCTTTCTCAGTGCAGTTTTTTAAATTGAATCATCATGAGGTATGCAGTAACAAAGTTGTTGATGATGTCTCACCCACACAATTTTCCAAGACCCATTGCTTTATCAGTGTACATTTCCCATTACCATTGTCTCCTATTTTCCCTCCAGCCCACCTCCTACCACCTCATCTCCACAACCTGCCTCTATGACAGATGCTTTTTCCTCTCTCCTCTTTCTCTCTCTTTCTCTCTCTCTCTCCTCTCCCCCCTTCCTCTTCCTCTCTCATTATTACTTTTTTTTGTACAACGCCTAGCAGTGGTCAGGTGTACCCCAGCTCTGTGTTCAGGAATCACTCTTGGTATCATATGGGGTGCGGGCAGAGAAGGAACCCAGACTGGCTGTGTGCAAGGCAAGTACCCTACCTGCTGTACAATCCCTTTGACCCAGCTCATCCTTTCTTTTCTGGTGGTTGCACCAAACCTGTGCTTCTTATAGGCTTCTCTTTCTCAGAAGAACTCTGTTCTTCTAGAATTCTACTCAATAATAACTACTAACTCTACACATGGAAGGATTTCCTAGAAACTATGATTTTATATCTCCCACCTGACAAAAGATGTTTGTGTTTCACATGAAATTTAACTGCCTGTAATGTTGAATACCTCCTCACTGGTTTGACCAAACTCATTTAAAATGGACAGAGATCCTGATACCTCTAATCTTCACGATAGTCTGCTCAGGACCTGGGGACATTGCACTCAATCTGATCCCTTTGGCTTACAGACTTTATGATTCAATTTTTCTCATAAGCCACAAAAATAATCCATTTTATGAGCGTGCTGTACAATGGGAACATAACTGAGAAAAATTAGAATAGCAAAATCCTCCCCCTGGGGGAGCACTGAAAAGTAAAAAAAAACGTACATCTTTTACCATTCCCCTGAAAACTGAACTGAAAACACTTCCAAAGATCTGAAATCTCTCTGGGTTCTCTTTATAGCTTGTTTTATGACCTTGGCCAAGTCAATTAACCTTTCCATTCCTCAGGTTGACCTGAGTAAACTTAGAATAATATCTCCCTGCTTGCCTGGCTCCCAGGCATGTGAGGTTGAAAGGGTTAATAGGAGAAATTTGAGAAAGTAGCCAAAGCACTGTTTATCAGAAAGTCTATAGTCTATTGTGATAGGCAATCTACAGGTGAGTGTGCTTGACACAGCGGGTTATGAAACCTAGGTATGGAGGATTGTTGAGCACAGCTATCTCTTTTCCTTGAAAGCCCTCAGCTTACAGATCAGTGAGCACCTATGTACTGGGTGTTATTCAAGGTTAGAGGAAACACATGCTTTACTACTATATTGTAGCAAATCAGTTAATTACAGGGCAACCTGTTCTTAACAGCCCCTGAAGGCACTGCCTGACCTTGTACCAGGGCAGTGAAAAGACACTTTCCTGACAAGGAAATAACCAGACTTGCTAAGGTTTTTCATGCATTAAGGTATTTACAAAGAGTTAGCTAAATAGCAGCAGTGACAAGTTCCTTGGCAATTCACCACACCCCTCTTTTTCTCTGATTTCTCAACTTGGCCCAGAAAGTTCTGGAGTCAGTAGCAAGGGGGGGGTTTGCTAACGCATTACATTAACCACACAAGGAGAGACCGGTGACTCCATGAAATCTGACCACTGGTAAGCACATAAGGCTGAGACCCAGTGTAGCCTGCCTAGAGACGGGGAACATAGAGAGAGCACTGTTTCAATGTCACATTGAAATCTCACTTTAAAGGGTGGTATAAAGAAATATCAGTTGGCACTGACTTATTGGTACACATTGTTTGGAGATTTTGGTAGTATTTGCTAAGATTAACCTTGCATGTACTCTATGACCCAGCAATTCTACTTTGTTCCCTGACAGGGGAAAAATATACATAAAGAACCATGATTATGAGTAAACAAACATTCAAGCATACTTTGTCATATTTTAAATGCAAAAGATACCTTCAGTATAAGGAAAGTCTAAATAATGGAATATTTATATAGTAGTCCCATTTAAAAGAATAGATATATGTGTCCAATCAACTGGCAGATTTTGTTAGTTTTTCATCTTAAATGTACTCTGAATCTGACTTAATCTCACCAGATTAACCAAAGGTGTCCTAATTTAAGTAACCCTCTTTTTATACCAGGATCTACCAATTACTTTTTTTTTAAATGAAATGTCTTTTATTTTGGGGGGTGATGTGGAAGGTTTGGGGTCACACCCAGTGATGCTCAGGGATTACTCCTGGCCCTGAACTCAGGAATTACTTCTTGAGGTTCTTGGGAGACCATATGGGATGCTAGGGGTTTTAACCAAGGTCAGTCGTGTGCAAGGCAAATGCCCTTCTCACTCTACTGTTGCTCCAGCCCCTTACCAAGTACTTCTTTACTAGACCTACCAACATCTTGTATTGACACCAAGTTTATTTTCCACTCAGCAACCTGGGCATTCCCTTTAAAATGCAAATGTGATCATACCACTTCACTGGCCTCTCATAACACTCGCATCAACAAAGGCAAGGTAATACATGATTTGAGCCCTGACTTCCTCTTGAGATCAATTACTTGGCATTATTTTTACATGATGCCGCATAGTGGGTTGTCAAGAGAAAACATTGCAGAATCAGTTAAAGATAGACTCTGTATGCACTAAAATGGAGGGACCTGCAAATCACACAAAGTGTACTGTGGATAAACAGATGAAGTATTAGTGTATAAGTCTAGGTTAAAATCCAAGCAATTTTCAGTTAGGTAGTTTTGTGTGCAGATTAGTAAATTTGATACATACCAAATTTTCTAAAAATGGAATTAATATTAAGATCTATCTTATAGAACTGTCATGAAAGTTAAGTGAGCAATTTTTAAAGTTACAGAACCACCTCTTACTCATATTAACATGATTTCTTAACTACTTGGTTTTCTTTTTTTTCTGCTTTTTGGGTCACACTCAGTGATGCCCAGGGGTTATTCCTGGCTGATGCACTCAGGAATTATCCCTGGCGATACTCGGGGAATGATGTGGGATGCTGGGAATCAAACCCGGGTCGGCCGCGTGCAGGGCAAATGCCCTACCTGCTGTGCTATGATTCCAGCCCCAACTATTTGGTTTTCTATAATGTTTTATTCACTCACACATGTGTCTTAGGTACTGTTGGACACTTTGTAGTTGGGAGGGATGAGTTTGTGGATAAAGTTATTTCCGTATAGAACTAAAGGCGGTGAGGTTAAAGATGATGGAGCTTTCTGGAGTAAGGATATTTAGGAAGAAGAAATAGAGAAAGTTCCCTGAAATGAAAATTTTCCTAAATGCTCCCGACACAACAGTACAAATGACTCATTCACTGTCACTGTCATCCTGTTGTTCGTCAACTTATTCGAGTGGTTACCAGTAGCATCTCTATTCCTCCCAGCCCTGAGATTTTAGCAGCCTCTCCTTACTCATCTTTCCCAATGATTGGAGGCTCCTTCAGTGTCAGGGGAATAAGACCTATCGTTACTGTTTTTGGTATATCGAATATGCCACGGGTAGCTTGCCAGGCTCTGCCCTTGCTGGTGGGATACTCTCGGTAGCTTGCCTACTGTCTGAACTCCATCAAATATGGTGTGGCAATTATGGAAAAATGAGTAGGAAGTGTCTTATAATGTGTCTGGTAAGTGACCTGGAGTGTGGCAGCAGTTGGGTAGTGGAGGCCGGCTGCCAGGGCTAGGTCCCTTGGGGCAGGGAGGGTTCTCACCCGCCCTCCGCCTCTGCCTCTCCGGGGCTTCCCGAGTGAAAACAGCCTGGCATGGAGTCCCATTTTACCTACGTAATGACACATTACATAGGTAAAACATATAGTAGGGAGAAATACAGAGGCTTCAAAAAACAGTAATACAATATGAAAAGCACCTAAATACAATGAGAAGCATCTATAAACATGTTCTACCATTTATCAATCAAGGATCAACAAAACTCTTCATTTATGAATGTTCCAGGAAGAGCAAAAGGCCTGCAATAAGTGGACAGGAAGGAAAGAATTGAGTCATGGATAGGTTAAGATAGAATGGGGCATAAGAGAACGTTGGCCTTTGGGGGCCAAGGTAAAGACATGGAATTACACCGTTAAAGGATTGGTACATTGCTGGAGAGCTTGCATTAGAGCTAACCTGTTAGAAGGATTTCTGGAAGAGGTGGGTGCTTTGTTAGGAGAATAGTTTAGTAATAAGGACCTGAGAGATAGTGTAAGTAAGGCACTTGCCATACACATGGGCTTCAATTTCTGATCTCTTATATAGTCCTGAAGGAGAGACCACTGAGAACAAATCCAGGAGTAATCCTGAGTGCCATCAAGTGTGGTCTCAGAAGAGAGAGAGAGACAGAGAGAGAGACAGAGACAGAGAGACAGAGACAGAGAGACAGAGACAGAGAGAGCGAGCATGAGACTATGGTAGCACACATAGGAGTAAAGGATATCTATTTTACTGACAGAGCTGTTGGGATTTGCTGAAGAACTAAGTGTGATGTGAAAGAGAAAAGTAGAGAAAATTGCAACCCCAGACTCTTGGTTGAACAGTGATACAGTTGGGTAGAGGTCTTTGCACTTACTAAAAGTTTGGGGGCAGCATGGAGGGTCATAGACATTTTGAAGGTGATGATGTGCGGTACTATTGTATGTCAGCTGTGTAAGCTTTAGCACTACTGTAACCATATTGCCTAAATGATAATTATACTTACTTTTGTAAAGGAGATTGAATCAAAAATTTGAATTTTACATCCAATTGGATTGAAAACTAGTAGATGATATAAATCTCAGCTTCTGGAGAAAATCCTGAATCTGTCAAAACTCAACAATGGCATACCCATAATTCAATCTTGTGCTTGGCCTATAATGACATTATTATCACATCATATTTCTATGTTGGTGTAGATGTGGGATAAGATATTTTTTGGTCTTATATTTTTTATATTTATAAAATTTATTTTTGCTTTGTCTGATTCCTTTTACTTGTTGAGATAGCAAAGAAAAGATATGAGATGATATGTGTTTTCATTTTTCTGCTAAAAATGTTTCTTTGTATATGGGTTGGGTCATAATAGATGATATCTTTCAAACTCAGAGTGATCAGGAATGTTAGATATTAGTTCAGGAATATTAGATGTGATTCCTGGTGAGGAGTCATGGGATACTTCATATTCTTTTATGATGTTGATCTTCCATAAGATGTGCCTAAGACATTATTGTATAAGGGATACAAAAGCAAAAATATTTTAACAAAAATAATCTAAAGAGCATTTGTTCTAAGAGTTTAAATATACATTATTTATTGTATTAATATTATTCTTCTTAGCTACCATTATACTTCATAGCTCTTGTTAATCCCCATTGTTTCTAAAACCATATAGCATGACTGGTGCTTTTCTTGGTGCTTCACATATATTATGTTCTATGAATTTTACTTTTACTATAATAATATAGGTATCGATTATTCAAATGAGAAAAAAAGCATGACGTTATTTTGATAGGATTGATGCTGGGCTAGATTTTAACTCCGCCCCAGTGTTCCCCTCCCATTCACAGAATCTTAAGCACTATGGAAAGAAAGTGGCATCCCTAGAGGATCAGGATTAAATGAATTTTATGCTTTTAATGGATGCTTTTTAGATGGAGTTCTTATGTAATTAATATTCTAATACTGCAACTTTGTAAAATGAGCTAAAGCATCTAACATTTCTCAGTTATTTGAACATAGAATCAATTTTTCTCCCCTAGAGCTTCTCACAGTAAAATACAAGGAAGGACACATTTTGGACCATATCTCTTTAGGACACTTTAACACTGAGAATGATGGATATTCAGAACTCTGTGTATGAGTGTGTGTGTGCACTATTTGTTTATTTTTTTTTCAGAATCATTTCTTGGGTCTTTGATGACATATAGCTCAAGGAATTTGAAGCTATCTTATATTTCTGACCTATTATATCCTGCACTTTCATATACATTTTGATTGATGTGCTATTGTTGGTCATGTGAACATAATTTTAATTTGATAGATGCACAGATTTATTGTCATATCAGTGGTTCTTAGATACACAAGATGCCCTTTGTCCAACTTCAGATACAAATCCTCACCCCAGCACTGTGCCATACTTGAGGCCCTAGATGCTTTGTGGGAAGCATCTTCTTAATTCATGGTCTTTGTCAGCCTCCTTCTGCTCTGCTCAGATACTCCTGGTTTGGATTGTGCTACCCTTATTCCTGGGTTCATCCCCGTCCTAAATGATTTGGCACACATACATAAGAGAATGCTTGCTCTTCAAACACTTTGAGCTTAGTACAAACTCATTGTTTGGAAATAGGGGATGCAGCTCCTTATTGAGGGAAGGTGTCTCTTCTTCCCAGATACAGAAGCACAGATGTTTATCTTCATATGGGACTATTCTTCATGTGGTCAGATAACATGTGTGTTCTGATGCCATTACTGATCTCACATATTGTCTACATTCAAAACCCTCAATTCTGCTGGTCCCATGTGACCCTTGCAATTGTCCCAGTATTAAATATGTAACTGTTGACTTTAATCCATGCTGAGGACATGACGATACATATGAAAGAAGCCCCAACTGATTATTTGCCAAGACTTTCAGAATTCTAGAACCAGGATCGAACTTAACTTGTGTTATTGCTTTTATTATACTTATATAATGCATACACAGCAAAAGCTTTCATTGATGAACACAGTTTTCCAGGGCCACACAAAAGTCTTTATAAACATTATTTTATTTAATGTTATAAGTATGTCAATTTTCAATTAAAAAGAATAAACCTAAAATGATGATTTTCATACTATAAGATACGGGCAAGATTCAAACTAAGGTTTGAAAATTAATTCTTAAACATATTCTATCCAAGACAACATATCTTTCAATCAGGACATTTGATAATTGTGCTTTACCTGAATTTGTTTATATTTTTTTATCTAAATTTAAATTGTACTTGTTATAAAAGGCAAAGGCACTTTGTATCAAGCTTAATTAACTCACATATTCATTTGTTAATTAATTAAACATTTACCTAGTGTTAACTGTCAGACTCTGAACTAGGTGAGGGCTATCAAATTCTAAAAATAAACAGCAGTCTCCTAGTTTTAAGAAGACAGGAACATATGTATGTATGTCTATGTCTATGTATGTCTATGTCTTCTATGTCTATGTATGAAGAGACATAGAAGCTATGACAGTCAGATGTATTTCTGACTATTTTACTCAACTGAATGAGCTGCAGATTATTGCAAACACTATTATCTTAGTTTCTCTAAATAAAATGTATAGGGAGTTTGCCTTGCATGAGGCTGATCTGGGTTTGATTCCTCCATCCTCGGAGAGCCCGGCAAGCTACTGAGAGTATCCCGCCCGCATGGCAGAGCCTGGCAAGCTACCCGTGGCGTATTCGATATGCCAAAATCAGTAACAAGTCTCACAATGGAGACATTCCTGGTGCCCGCTTGAGAAAATCGATGAGCAACGGGATGACAGTGATGACAGTGACAGTGACAGTGATTTTAAAAAATGCAGTACGCACATATATTGCAAATATGTTCTAGTAACTGTGACGGTAAATATTGAAGTGAAATATCACCTCTTCTCATATATAAATGCTAGTGCTTCTTTTAGTGAACTGTTTAGAATTCTTTAGACATGTGAAGAATTAATTACAATCCAGAAGTAAAATAGTTTGCTCAAGGGGACCATAGGTATAATATTTCTTCTTGAAAATTATTTATGTACCAGTATAGACCCTCCTCCAGCAGACAGGGGCTCAGGTGAAAGGCCCTAGGTGCCTGAAAGATTTGAAGTAGCAAATGTTGCCACTTTATGCATTGAAATTTATCCTTGAAAGGAGATAATAAATAAGTAGTTCTATATGTGGGTACTGGAGAGGCAAGATGGTGGCCTCAGGCATCATGGCTGATAGCCAGCCTGGAAAGAAAGAACCAGAGTGACAACTGTGGCAAACATTTTAAAAAGCAAAAGTAAGTTAGGAAAAACAAAAGATTGAAGTGTGAGTGTTCTAGGTTACATTTCCTTGAATGTATGGAATTAGTAAAAATAATCCACTTGAGGTGAATAAAGTAATAACTCTATAGCCAACAGTGGATCTGGTTATTTTTCCATAACATAACTATTCAAAATGTCACAATTATTCTAAGGAGACATTAGGAGAGGGATCCATATCTGTGAACTAGAGATGGGAAAACTTCCTTGCTAGGGTAGAAATAGATATGATAGTAGGACTTCTCCGTTTTTTTTTTTTTTTGTAGGAGAAATATAAATGTGTTAGATGTAAAAGAAGTAAAGAATAGGGAATACTTCCAATTATTCTGTATCAAGGCCCCCCCAAATCAAGGCTTTCACTATGAAACTCAGGCCCTAGAATTCTCCAATAGATGACAGAAAACCAATCTGGTTTTGACTGTGGAACATGAGTCAATTCTGTGAACTTAGGCTCTGAAGGTGACTGAAAGTAGAGACTGTATTAGAGATGATTTGTTTCCTCTCTACCTCATCAACCAAATTTATACTGGCCTTTTAAAACCTTAGAATTGTCTTTTCTCTACCATTTCCTCCATCCCTGAATTCTGACAGCTCATCCCTAATATTCTAAGATAATATGTTTAGCTTTCTAAATTCTCATGTAATCAGAATGTGGAAAGATGGGACAATAATAATTTTTTTAAATCAGGAATTATAATGGTACCAATATTTGTTTATTAAATATCCTTTTATCATTATTGTTTTCTAAAAGAGAATGGTAGTTGTATTTGATCATTTATTGACTTAAGATATTTATTGAGAACACATCACAGACAATCATGCAAAATAGTTTCAATATAGGATTCATATATTTTCTAGGTTAAGTCTAGGAAACTCTAGAAACGGAGAGTAGAGACAATTTACCCAATATTTACCCAAGGGTTGTTTCTTAGAAAATTAAGGTAGATGTCCAGAGAAGACTTTATACGTGTATTGAACACAGACCGTGAGCTAGCCCAGAACTAACAAGATCTGTGAAAGAATTCACATATGGGTCCCTGCTCTAACATTACTGCTCCTATTCCTCTTGAAAAATAAAAGTATACTTATAAATTAGAATAATTGTGAGACAGTAAATGATTATTTTTTGTGCTATGTGATAAAGATAAGTTTATAAGAGGTCAGAGGAGAGAAAAGATCTCCATGGTTATCAGTGTGACCAATTTATAAGTGACTTAACTTCAACACACACTCTGATACCTTGCCATCTGCTTAAAAAGAATTTCCTCCCATTATGTAAAATAACCGGCCATGGGGTGGTACCTATATTAATAGATGCCTTTTCTTTTAGTGAAACCTCATATGCTCCATCTCCAGTTGAGCTCCAAAGTCAGATTACATTAGATGTTCATGCTGCTTGCCACTTGGCAATTCTAATCTATCAACAGCTGTCTGAGTAGAGCACTTTGGGGCATATGGTCTTTAAAAGAAGTCAGAGCTAAGGAAACTCACCAGCTAATTTAGAGGCAAAATTTCACATGGCACCATACCTAAGAGTTCAATCCTTATGACTGAACAGAAAACTCACAGTATAATTTCAGACTTGCTCTTGGTATGTGGACTCTTATTTCTGAAACTTTTCAAAATGTACATATTTTTCCCCAATGAGGTGTGATTCTGTTGAGTTAATTATCATACAATTATAGCAATGGAAAAGAACACCCTAATCAAATGTGAACAGCTTGTCTAACTATTAACCAGGCCACAGTGAACCATTACTTAGTTCTGACTTGTATTATCTATCATAGACTTTTGGCCCTCTGTGAACAAATGCTTAAATGAGTCCACACTCATTTAAAAGTGAGAGGCCTGTTCTCCTGAGATCCTGTGATTGTCATTAAAGTATTTAGTCATTATATTATACTGGCAGTAGTTCTAGTGACTTTCCCTGGCTCTGCACTCAGAAATTACTCCTGGCGGTGCTCAGGGGACCATATAGAATGTCGGGGATTGAACCCTGGTCAGTTGCATGCAAGACAAATTCCTTACCTGCTGTACTATCACTCAGGTCCCCTTGCCGTCTATGTATATTCTCTTAACTATTAAAATAGATTAAAAACAAGCTGATTCTGGATAAATTTTTTCTGTGATGGTCCAGAGTCCAAAGAATCAAATTTCACATATCTTTTAATATCAACACTATTTGATCTAGTTTTAGATCAATTGATGCTATTGCCAATATTACAGAAGTCTAATACAAAAAGGTCCAAGTAGATATATCAGAAGAAACTTCAATTTCACACACTGAAATATAACAGTTTCTGATTATATAGGAACATGTTGGTAGGAGTTGCTCTATTGAAAGTGAAGAAAGGGAAAACAAGAAGGATAAAGTGAATCAAATAGTTTTATCCTGCATTGAGGGATTCTGTAATGGGACTCAGGGGTTCTCTTTCCCTCGACACATTGAAACTAAGTATAGCACCTAGTGACAGACAATTGCTTGTTCATCTTAATCCCCAATTATGTTTTGGTACCAACTACAGAGAAATTCAAGCCACAGTTGATCATGAAAGCTACTATTTCTTATGCAATTCTATGGTGTCAGGTATAGACATCCTTTAGGTTAGCTAAGACTGATTAAATGTGGAACACATCTTCTGTCTTGGTCTTTGACAAAGTAGTTATGTAGAAATGTAGACAAGTAGCCGACTTTAATTCTGTAAAGATAGGCTTAACTACATCACAGGAGTTCTTTCATTGACAAAGAGGTTTGGCAACACATTTTGGTTTTCTTTGTTCCCTGGTAACTTGGGTCTTAGTAAAGGGCTTGAGAAAGAAAGTGTGGGAGGAAAAGACAGGCAGGGGGTTGGGGGCTGAAACCCAGCTGACAGCTGACGGTGTTGTTAAAGCTACCAGTGCAACCACCAAAGGTACTCAAAGGAAAGATCTTATCTGTAAACAAACAGACTATTCACATGAAAACATTACTCTCATATGACTAAAATCGAAAATCATTATATATATATATTTTTTTTCTTTACTCCAGCTTTCTGCTAACAAGAAGAGAAAAGCAACCACTGTGGTAATAAGAATGCAGTAGAAGTAAATATTCCAGTTTGCTTTGAATGTCAAAGCTTGCGTTCCAAGCTTACCTGGATTCTTGTAGAAGTTTTGAAGACTCAAAATTAGTTTTGGAAAAGATCCCAACTACAAGCTTTTATGCAGAGAAAGTGCAGAGAATGAAGCATATATATATGTATATAATGTGTATATATATATATATGTATATATGGAACCCAAGCTAAAGCCAGGAAGAAGTCAAACTGAGATAGACAGAGAATATCAAATAGGTTAACAATTTGTGAAAAAGGAGGTATCTGATTCAAGAAAGAGAGGGATAAACATAAAGAGAACAAAAGAAATAGCAAATAGCCAGAAGGGGGTTGAGAAAGCACTGAAAAATATGGGACATTGTCAGTTTGGGAAGGAGTAAGAATGCTCAAGGATCCCAGAGCATTTTTAAGGAGCATTGGATTTCAGGGAGATATGGTTTTTATAAGAGAATCTATTCTATTAGAAGTTTCTTCTATGAGCTCTTCTTTATATGGAATCCATCAATAGTGATGAATCTATTTTCTGTATCTGAAACATTTCCCTTGGGAAGATGAGGGTTGGAGATTTCTCTATAAAGAAATAGATTGGCTTGATAGAGGTTCATATAGTAGCTACTTTCTGCTAAGGAAATTGAATGTCAGGAATATAGGGAGTTAATGGCCCAGAGGGTCATGAGAGTGCTTCATTTTTACATGAACAAGAACCAGGATGAGTGCAAGATTGGCTGTGGCTGCTGTTTCGTGCCCTGGACCTTCATCTTTGCTTTTGCTTCTGCTGATAGGACCTGGAATTTCTTGTGTCTGAATAAAGGAGGCCAATTTTAGCTCAGTTGGATTATGTGCTTAGAAGAGGTGGGATAGCATAGATTACAGGAGTTTCGTGCTTCTTTTCAGCATTTTTGTGGCCTTTAGTGGTAAGCTTCCCCCCCCCCCCACAGAACCGATGATTAGAACTACTGATTAGAAGCTCTTCAGTACAAAGTATTTCTTTAAATGGTTGCAATGCCTTAGGCTATCAGCTCAGCAAAGTAGTTGGAAGAGTAGGGACTGATACTCTGAAAAAGGACAAAAGTTTTGGGAAATTCTATATCTAAGATAGTTTTGTATGTCTCTGACACCCGTATCATTTCCCCCATGTTAATGACCACATAAGCTTTAGTAAAAATGTCTTTGACATTTTAAGCAATAACAGAAAGTTCTGATTAATTCAAGAAAATAAGAATGTGTCTCTTCCCTTATGTTTGTATGTATGACTCCTGTAGCACTATGTGATAGTTTGACCACTCTTTTTCTTTTCTTCAATGTTCTCCCTAGCTCTGGGTGAGGTACAATTAGATTCAAACTTTTTCTTGTCTTGAAAAAGCAGGGTTTGTCTACTTGAACTCTATTATTCTCTAATAATAAACAATATTTCTACTGAATAATCCAACTCCTTCATTTGGATTGTGTAAATTTTTTTAAGGCAGCTTTGTATTTAAAAAGTATTAACAGCTCCCATGTGTTGGGAACACAGAGTGCTATGATGTACTTTTCTTTTAAAAAAAATTTTTTTTTCATTGAATCAATGTGAGATAGACCTGTACAAAGTGTTTCATGGGACATTGTCAGTTGTCCCATGTGATTGGGTTTCAGTCATCATCCAATGTTCCAACACCTGTCCCTCCACCAGTGTACATTTCCCACCATCCATGTCCCCACTTTCCCTCCTACCACCCTCTGAGAGCCCCCTGCCCGTACATGCCTCTATGGCAGGCACCTCTCTTCTTTCTCTCTCTCTCTTTCTCCATTTCTGCATTATGGTTTGCAATGCAGGTGCTAAGGGGTCATTGTGTTTGTTTTGGCGTTCAGTATTTTTATCTGGGAGATACAGCTGAAGTAGCTTTTTTTTTTTAACTGAGTGTCAGTTTTGGGGTATAAACCTGACTGCTGGGGCTTCCAGAGGTACAGGGAGGTGAGGAGTATGGCAAACTATCACAACCCCAAGAAGGCTTGGAGATTTCAGTCACAAAGCCTGCATAGCCAAATTTTCAGCAGATTAATATCTCCGTGAGGTCCATCCCAAGATGGTGAAGCCCAGTCATGGCCCTGGTGGTGATTTTGGATTGTGGGAGCAAGTAGCTGCTGGGAACTCTGTTGCACCAGGCAAACCTTCCCTCTCTGGTCTACCCTGATCTGTTCAGTCTTGCATGGGTCCGAGATGAACTGCTGCTTTTGATCTCATTTGAGATTTACTTATGGGTCTCTGGAATAAGGCTGATAAATGAGCTTGTGTGGCTGAAACAGAGGTGGTTTGTGGACGTGGCTCCCACATACCAACTTTGGGTAGTTTAATTTCTCAGAAAAATTAGTTCACAATTGTTGGAGGACAAGGCATAGTGGTGATTTGGGTGTCAGGCTGCCAATGCCTTCCCCTCACCCCCGTGTACACACTGACCAGTAAGTGGCACTGTGCTCTCTGGGCCCAGCGGCAATGGCAGTCACAGCTCTGGCAGGACCGGGACTGAGGTCAGGGCCGCTACCATTCGTGGCTGGGGGTGCTCTGGAGTGAGCTGTAGTCACCAGTCTGGCAGAGCCTGCCTGGGACACACATGCCCCCATCCTCCATCCCCAGATAGTTGGTGCTCCAGAAGCTTTTCCTCTATAATATGCTGCTGGTGACACTGGTGGCACAGGCTGGTCAGGGGGAAGAAACGGGAGGCAGGGACGCCCTGCCAGCAGCAAGTTGCCTGAGCTGGTTTCCCTTGCTGGGAACCTGGCTCGGTGGTAGTGCAAAGATGGACCTGAAGAACCCTACTCATTCCTGGGCAATCCCACTAGGGTGGCCGGCTTGCTCTGGTCAGCGAAGCTGTTACCTTCATGAGTCTTACTCAGGCCAGTGCCAGTTTGGTTCCACTTAAAGCTGCTCATTTCTTTTTCTTTTTCTTTTTGGGTCACACCCAGCGATGCTCAGGGGTTACTCTTGGCTCTGCACTCAGGAATTACTCCTGACGGTGCTTGGGGGACCATATGGGATGCACGGGGATCGAACCTGGGTTGGCCATGTGCAAGGCAAACGTCCTACCCTCTGTACTATATCTCTGGCCCCTAATGCAGCTCTTTTTGAGAGAAAACATTTATTTATTTATTTATTTTTATTGAGTCACCATGTGGAAAGTTACAAAGTTTTCAGGTTTAAGTCTCAGTTATACAATGCTCGAACACCCATCCCTTCACCAGTAAATATATTCCACCACCAAGAATCACAGTATAGCTCCACCCCTAGCCCCCCCACACCCCTAGCCCCCCACCCCCTAGCCCCACACCCCGCCTGTGTAACTGATAAATTTCACTTTACTTTCACTTTGTTACATTCAATATTTCAACAAAACTCACTATTATTGTTTGGAGTTTCTCCCCCCAAAGTCGGACCACACTAGTGGCCTCACGGTTTTGGGTTTCTGTATTTTAGTATTTTAGTAACTAAGTCCAGAGAAATATCTGCCAGAAATTGCATCACTGCAAACTTGTAGTTCTCAGTTATATTATATTCCACATATGAGTGCAATCTCTCTATGTCTGTGAGAGAAAACATTTAAAGGGCACTTTCTGTTGGTCATTCATGCAGAAATTTTATGACCCCTTGGCCTGCTGCTCAGAGCTGCTGCCGCTCTGCCACCATCATCCTCTCTCCCCATGCTCTGCATTTATATGCCAGATTGTTTAATCTCCACAGAAACTATGCAACAACATTATTTTAAACACATTTTACAGATGAGGAAACCTGGGAGTTAGCACACATTATTTTGAACATGCACATCTAGATTGGAAGAATAGCTACTTAAAGACAATGAGCACCTGACAATGAGCATCTGACCCATAACTACAGGTACAAGGCTTTCATGGCAGCAAGAGTCTGACAGAACAGCTATTAAGTCAATGTTGAAATAATTGAATCATATAAAAAATAGAATTGGAAACCATTGCACCATCAACACAGTCCTCCTGGCAATGCACTGCTGATAATTCATTTCTGTCTTGAAACTGAACTGAGGTGTAAGACACATCTATGCTCCTATCCTAACCCCCACATCCAGTGGTCTGCTTATGAATGAATTTTCAACCTTTGTGAATCTCAATGTACTGTTTTAAAATTGATATAACACTTATCTGATATAGGGGCATAGTAAGGATGATATGACATAAATGAGAACAGATGTATGAAATACCTTCCTCTCTTCAATACTCATGTAGACCTAATTACTTCTTTAGTCAGTATAAAACCTCTTTCCCTGTAGAAGAATATCAAATGATTCACTTTCTAGGTCTTTGAATTTAATTATTTCCATTAAAGTATATAATCACAGTATACTTCTATAATATTTCTACATCCTTATGTTGTGTCTCCTGATTTTCTCTTCTATTTTAATTTAAGATCAGTAGCTATCAGTAGCAATAAATAATCATACCCCTCTGCAAGCTATAAAAGAAAAGCTAACATTTTTATATTGACTGCTGATGTTCCTTTCCATCAATAGATACTTGGTACTGACCAAGGGAAGTGGTGCCAAATGTGAAGTCATTACAAATGAGTTTGGATTTCTCTGAAATCTGTAGAGCGGGTCTAATGGGATGTATTGTCATACTGTACATAGCACAAGAGTTGCTGTGGTTTACTTAATTCAAAGGGACATTTCATAATTCTGGCTAAATTGGAATCACAAGTCAGATAAATATAGGAGCAAATTACAGTGATCTTGCCCTCTAGAGATTTTGAGAGAATAAGTCATTGTAGCAGTTGGTGAGGACTGTTGATGAAGTTTCTTTAGCTCCATAAGGAAAACTACTATTTCAAGAGTTGAGATTTTCTGGGGTCCAGTGACAGGTATGAGCAATTCTTCACAAACTAAAAAGAATTATGATTTAAAAAGTAATACATCCTAATGCTCAATGAAGCAGTGTGAACTTCAAATATTTTCATAAATTTGGGGGGGGACATAATAAGAGTACAGCAAAATGGCTGTACCCAATGTTAGTATCCTAATATCAACTAGAGAAGACAAAAAATATTGAAATGGGGTATTGGCTAGTTGTTCAGTGCCTTTCTGAATATAAGATGTGCTCAACACATCCTATATATTTTTCATGTAATTCATAAAATAGCTGTATAACCATAACGTTTAAATCTATGGTTTGGAAAGATTAATATTTTTTTCATAATGCATTAAGCTTGTACCTCCTTAACTTGAACTTGAACTTGAGGTGCATCATAAAAACATGTAACAAGTGATATGTTGCTGTCTTTAGGGCTCATAACCCTTTAGCATCACCCTACTGACTGTTGAACTCTGTTCGTTTGTCTAGGTATAAATTAGCATGGCTTTATATGAAAATGTGCCAAGAATTAGTGTTATACACTAAAGAGGTAAGGACAGACTCTGAAATCTGTACAACAGAAGTGTGAGAGAAATCTGAGAAGAGAATTTGAGTTGGCCACAGCCAATACGCCTATTTCTGGAAACACTTGAGAATTTTACTCTACATTATATTTGTCCAGTACCTGCAGCTATAGAAAAGTGAGTTATAGTTTTATTACTTTTGAGTAGTATTGGGAATTCAACCTAGGTCTTCACAAATGCAAGAGAAGTACTCTGTTGTTGAACCACATCCCTGCCGCCCAAAGTAGATATCTTTGCTGAGTGAGCTAAGGTATAATATTGGCAAAAATCATAAGTGAATAACCAACAGCTAGTTTTTAGTGGTGTATTAAGCATTTTAGCTCTACTGAAGCTATTGTTCACAAGTTTTATTTTCAAGATAAGGTATGGAAAGTTTTGTAACACTTAGAAATATAAAACTAGATATGTAGAATCACACCATCCAGAAAATGACAGATCTGTAATTTACATCTATCCAACTCCAAGAGTTATATTACTTCTACTTTAATCTACTCATTTCTTACTAACCAACATTTACCTCCTATATTCTACTATCTGCTATAGTTCCCTGTTCTAGACATAAGATTTCACAGACAAATAAGGAAGAAGTTCAACCCTTAGAGTAGTATGTCTTTAACATGTTAGCCAATTTTTTCTTATTAGAAAAAAAACTTTGTAGCTTCTTGAGCAGGTCTAAGTTTTTTCTTCCTTCTTCTCTGGCCTGACACAATATTAAGTAGTAGTAGGTTTTTAATAATACTATACAACTGGTTTATTAATCTCAAATCCTTGCTCATTCTACTATATCCCACTTAAAGAGGTAAATTAGGGACATTATGTCTTGAATGCTTCAGACCTTAAATTCTTTGGAGAATTCCAAGGTTGTCATTCTCTTGCCTTATCACAATGAACAGAACTCTTTTCTATTAAAAATGAGCAGGTCGAGATAAGATCCGGAGCTGCCGCATGTGAAACGGACCCTCTGTTCTAAAGACTATGATCTGAGAGGTCTTCTAACCCATTTGGGCACCCAGAGCGGCTTCTTACAGAAATGAATCTAGAGTGTGAACTGTGCTACAACCCTGTGCCACCCAGGGAGGGATTTTCCCTCTCTACCCTGTCTTTCTGCGTGGAAGATCAACAACACCCACGTGGTGAGAGCCACCTCCTAAGACTCCCAACCCAGAGGTATGAGTTTGCAGTGACGTGGCTCATAGGCGATCATGGGATGGGGGGTAGTTACCAGCACGCTCTCCGCCCAGATAAGATCCAGAGCTGCCACACGCAAAATGGACCCTCTGCTCCTAAAGACTATGATCTGAGAGGTCTTCTAACCCATTTTGGTACCCAGAGTGGCTTCTTACAGAAATGCATCTAGACTGTGAACTGAGCTAAAATATCAGAAATCAAAAACCCATAGAGTCTTCATTCTCAGCAATGGAAAACAAATTATTAAATGATGAAACCTTTTCAGCAGGCCTGATTGTTGGGGGAAAATTACAAACAATAATAGTGAGTTCTCTATTGAAATATTGAATGTATTCAAAGTATAGAGAGAATAACTTGAAGATCATTAGCTACTCAGGTGGGGAGTGGGTGGGAGGGGGGAATATTGGGGTTCTTGATGGTGGAACATGTGCACTGGTGAAGGGATGGGGGTTTAATCATTATATGACTAAGACTTAAACCTGAAAGCTTTGTATTTTTTTTCACGGTGATTCAATAAAATTTTTTAAAAAAACATTAGAAATGTGAATGTCTAATAATAAGAAGTGATTAAATAAATTATGATACATTCAAACGAAAAAGATGAGCAGGGTCAAGGACAGAAAGTCACTGGGCATGAAATGACTTTGGAATCATCAGCAGGAACAATGTGTCATAATATCATAGGTCTTTTCCCTCTTGGATTCCAAAGCTTTCCTTTGAGTGCCAGTTTTATCTGTGATTTTGCCCAAATCAATAGAAAAAAGCAAGAGGATTAAAATTCAGGATTGGAAATTTTAGGCAATGTCATTTCATATGTCTCTCTTTTTTCTGGCCTGGGGTATGGAACATGGATGCAAAAGGCTGCCTGGGCAATGGAGATTAGAGTTCATTGTTAAAGGAATGTTTACACTAGAGGTGCCATGTGTCTAGGATGTTGTGCTTTAAAGAGAAAAGTAAGCGAATTATTATTATTATTATTATTATTATTATTACTTTTTTGGTCACACCTGCCGATGCACAGAGGTTACTCCTGGCTACATACTCAGAAATTACTCCTGGCAGTGCTCAGGGGACCATGTGGAATACTGGGAATCGAACCTGGGTCGGCCGTGTGCAAGGCAAACGTCCTACCTGCTGTGCTACCATTCCAGCCCCAAGCAAAATATTTTAAAAATGATTTTTATTTTCCTATTTGGACACTTATATCACAAACATAATTTTATTTTTTGGCTTTTGGGGTCACACCCAGTGATGCTCAGGGGTTGCTCCTGGCTCTGCACTCAGGAATCACTCCTGGTAGTGTTTGGGGAACCATATGGGATGCCAGGGATTGAACCCTGGTCAGCCACATGCTAGGCAAATGCCCTACCTGCTGTAGTATCGCTCTGGCCCCCCAACATGATTTTAAAAATGAGTAGTGAGTAATGTTGAGGCCTCGGTTTACTGACAACCAAGACTATAATTTTTTATTAACTTGAAAAATTCCCTTGATATATGGATGCAAATAAACTAATAATGCTAATCAATTTGTTTATGCATTAAGTAATGAGCAATTTATGGACTGACTGCTATATAAAATGCACAGCTTTAGTCCAAGAAAACAGCAGTGGATAAATAGACACAGTCTCAGTCCCAAAAACCTTGACAGTATAGTGAGCAAAATAGTCTGAGACTAGACAAATTCACCATATTTCTTTATATTAAAATATAAAAAAAATGGTCAGAGTTCTAATCTCAAAGTAACAATTCACATTTCTGTCTCTATGGAGTGATAGCACTGTGGGTAGGGCATTTGCATTGCATGAGGCTGACCTGGGTTTGATTCCTCTGCCCTTCTCGGAGAGCCTGGCAAGCTATCAAGAGTATCTCGCCCACACAGCAGAGCCTGGCAAGTACCTGTGGCATATTCAATATACCAAATACAGTAACAACAATTCTCATAGTGGAGACATAACTGGTGCTCGCTTGAGCAAAATCGATGAGCAACCGGATGACAGTGATACAGTGATGAGGATTTTATGTTTATTGACATCCTTTCTTGTGTCATCTATTTAAATATTCTCCAATTTCTTCTGTTTAATGCACACCACTCTCCTTGAACACTGCCCCATGCTTTGTGGGTATAATAATTACATACTACCACAAATTGCAAATAGTTGTCGAGAGTTTTATATGTTCAGTAACATAAAGTACTTCATCTATGTATCACATTTTGCTAAGAGCTAAACAGAATAAGAGTTAACATTTATTTGGTACTTTATAAGTTTCTGTGATTTTCACACAATATTTATTCATTCATTATTAGACTGCTCCATTAGGCCACTCTCCACATGTTTGGATGAGCCTCACGCATGAAGGAACTGGCAGAGGAATCCAGGAATCCATAGGAATCAAGGAAGTCTCTTCTCCCGCACCTGGTTGTCTTCACCAGTGTCCCTCGAAGGGGACAGATTGCGTTTCTCTCCCTGCCCTTAGCAGAGCCTCATAGTTGAAGACCTTCAGAACCCAGCCACGGCTGTGCTCAAGGCCCCTCTTCGTATGAGACTCACGCATGAAGGAACTGGCAGAGGAACCCAGGTGTGCGGGACCCGGGGCTGAGATTTCCAAGGCTGCTCAGGTCAGGACTGGGCCTCTTCTGCCCAGATCACCCATTTTCCAGTAGTTTGTCACTCACACCCAGAAACTGCCCATAGAGCCCTGTAATCCCATCAATGGCCAATATCCAGAGACTCTAAAACCATCTAATAGCATAGTTCTCCCTCTTGGAGAACCTGACAAGCTACAGAGTCTATTGTCTACTCGGGAGAGCCTGGCAAGATCCCCATGGCGTATTTATACACCAAATACAGTAATAGATATACATACCTCTCAGAGAGCCTGGCAAGCTACCGAGAGTATCCCACCCGCACAGCAGAGTCTGGCAAGCTACCTGTGGCGTATTCGATATAGCAAAAACAGTAATGATATGTCTCATTCTCCTGACCCTGAAAGAGCCTCCAATCATTGGGGAAGACGAGTAAGGAGAGGCTGCTAAAATCTCAGGGCTGAGTGTAATAGAAATGTTACTGGTGCCCACTCGAATAAATCAACAAACAAGGGGATAAAAGTGATACATTGATTTACTCATTTAATCATCACAACACCCTGGAGATACTATTTAGATATAATAGTATCTAAATATATCAATGCGGAAGAGATTTATTACAGTAACTGAAACTATTATGAAATTTGACAAATTCCACAATCTGCTGTCTCTAAGCCAAATGGTCAGAAAAGTGTGTGGGAAGATTCAGTCCAAGTGCCAAGTTCTAAGCATTGGGAGCCTGAAGGGTTAACTCCTGACGGGTTCCAAGATTGAAAACCAGCAGTCTCAGAGCCCATAAGCAGGAGGAAATGATAAGACAGTAAACTTCCTTTCTCCACCTTTTTGTTCTATCCAAATGTCGAAGATTGGACGAGGTACACTTGTGTTGGAGACAGTTATTTTTACTATATATGTAGATTCAACAACTAACATTTTCCAGAGTTATCTTCAGAGATACACCCTAAATAATGTTTGTTTACCAGATATCTGGTCGTTCTTTTCTTCTAAAGTTGAAATACAAAATTGACCATTGCCATCACTATGAAGTATTATTGCTATTTTAGCGTAAGCAATTTTTTCCAAGTTAGTACAATCAGCATATCTCTTGACACAGACAAGAGCCTCGCTGATCTTCTTCCATAGTGTTCACTCATAAATACTGCTCTATACAGACCTACTCTAAATACAGACTCAAATGTGTTAGAATACATTATATATCAAATATTTCCTTTCAGCTTTAAATATGCTTTTTATAGGAAATAATACTTATGTTTGAACATAAATACAATATAAGATTTTTTTCTTATATGCAATGTGCTCAATATAGCTTAAAAATCACTACTATCAACATAAACCATAGGGACCACTAAAATCTTAAGTGCATGATGATACACTCTTCATCCCGAAGTGTTAGCTATTTAAAATTGGATTGGGGAGGAAAAACCCCAACCTTAACACTGATGGAAAAAAGTAGTGAAAGTCCCTTTAAAATATAGAAATTCTATATGGTTTAGAAATGTCACTCCTAGGAATTTATCCAAAGGATTTGAAAACTTTACTTTGAAAAGATATTTGGACAGCTATGCTCAGAGCAAAATTATTCACAATAAACAAAATGGAATCAACCTAAATGTTTGTCAACAGATGACTGTGAAAATAAACTTTACTATCTGCATCTATCTTGATAATATCTACATAAATACATCTATGTTGATTCATCAGCATCTGTATCTATCTGTATTCACTGGAATACTACACTTCCATTCAAAGAAAAAATTGAAATAATTCATTTTGGGACAAAATAAATAGACTTTGAGGTGATTATGCTAAGTGGCATAAGTGAGGAAGTGAAAAACAGTTGCTAGTTTTGCCCACATGCAAAATATAAATTATTAAAGAAAATCAACTGACAAACAACAAGAGTAAATTTTGGATTCATCTTAAAACTGTGGTGATTGTCAGAGGAAAAGCGAGGATGGGAAGATTTGTGACAGCCTTTACGGTTGGTAAGGCCACTAAAGTTTAGTGGTAGGAGTGATGATAGTTGCACACATACAGAAAAATGATGCTAAATCTCTGAAATTCCAGAAGTTATGGATAACGATAAATAAATATAAAAGTAAAATTTTAAATAATAATTTAAAACTTACTATAAACTTTAAAAAATTTATCAAATTTTATTCTTTTTTAAATTTATTTTATTCTTAAAATAATATTTTTTAAAAATTTATTTTATCCTCATGAATCACCATGAGGGTAAAGATACAGATTCACACATTTTAGAGCTTGTTTTTCCCTCATACAATGTTCGCAAACACATCCCTCCACCAGTGCCCATTCTCCACCACCAATAAACCCAGTATCCCTCCCACCCCCCACCCCATCTCACCCCACCCCACCCTGCCTCTGTGGCAGGGTATTCCCTTTTAATCTCTCTATCTCCAATTGGGTGTTGTGGCTTGCAATAGGGGTATTGAGTGGCCATTGTGTTCAGTCTCTAGCCTACTTTCAGCATGCATCTCCCTTCCCGAGCGGGATCTCCAACCACATTTTACTTGGTGTTCCCTTCTCTATCTGAGCTGCCTTTTTCCCCAGCATGTGAGACCAGCTTCCAAGCCATGGAGCCAACCTACTGGTACATCTCTACTATTCTTGGATATTAGTCTCCTACTCTGTTATTTTATATTCCACAGATGAGCAAAATCTTTCTATGTCTGTCTCTCTCTTTCTGACTCATTTCACTTAGCATGATACTTTCCATGTTGATCCACTTATATGCAAAGTTCATGACTTCATTTTTTCTAACAGCTACATAGTATTCCATTGTATAGATGTACCGAGTTTCTTTAACCAGTCATCTGTTCTTGGGCACTCGGGTTTTTTTCCAGATTCTGGCTATTGTAAACAGTGCTGTGATGAACATATAAGTGCAGATGTCATTTCGACTATACTTTTTTGCTTCTCCGGGGTATATTCCCAGTAGTGGTATTGCTGGGTCAAATGGAGCTCAATTTCTAATTTTTTGAGTAGCATCCATATTGTTTTCCAGAAGGGCTGAACCAGTCGGCATTCCCACCAGCAGTGTAGAAGGGTCCCGTTCTCCCCACATCCTCTCCAACAGCGGTTGCTTTTGTTCTTTTGGATGTGTGCCAGTCTCTGTGGTGTGAGGTGGTATCTCATGGTTGTTTTGATCTGCATCTCCCTGATGATTAGTGATGTAGCGCACTTTTTCATGTGCCTTTTGACCATTCATATCTCTTCCTTGGGAAAGTTTCTGTTCATTTCTTCGCCCCATTTTCTGATGGAGTTGGATATTTTCTTCTTGTAGAGTTCAGCCAGTGCCTTATATACCCTTGATATCAACCCCTTATCTGATGGGTATTGGGTGAATATCCTTTCCCATTCTGTAGACTGTCTTTGTATTCTGGTCACTGTATCTTTTGCGGAGCAGAGCTTCTTAGTTTAATGTAGCCCCATTTGTTTATCTCTGTTTCCTTTTGGTTGGTCAGTTGTGTGTCATCTTTGAAGAAACCGTTAGCTTCAATATCGTGGAGGGTTTTGCCGACCTTGTCTTCAATGTACCTTATGGTTTGTGGTCTGATGTTGAGGTCTTTAATCCATTTCGATCTGATTTTTGTGCATGGTTTCAGGTCAAGGTCTAAGCCCATTCTTTTGCATGCGGTTGTCCAGTTGTGCCAGCACCATTTGTTAAAGAGGCTTTCCTTGCTCCACTTCACATTTCTTGCTCCCTTATCAAAGATTAGATGGTCATACATTTGGGGTTGTGTGTAAGGATATTCCACCCTGTTCCATTGGTCTGAGGCTCTGCCTTTTTTCCAGCACCATGCTGTTTTGATTATTACTGCTTTGTAGTAAAGTTTGAGGTTGGGGAGGGTGATGCCTCTCATCGTCTTTTTCCCAAGAACTGTTTTAGCAATCTGTGGGCATTTGTTGTTCCATATGAATTTCAGGATTGCTTGATCCATTTCTTTGAAAAATGCCATGGGTATCTGTAGGATTACATAGCCTCAGGTAGTTTAGGTTTATTGGGTTACTCCCATTACAGTGCTCCCATTCCTCTTTGTTTATTTGCAACTTCTTTCTTAGTGCTCTGTTGACTTGTAAATATTGTTTTTCTCTTCTCCTTGAGTCCTTTGCATAGTTTATTCAGAGCAATGTCCTTTTTGTATGGACACAGGAAGACTTAGCAAATGCTATGCTTTTGTAAACTGGGAGTCATTTGACTCAACATGATATCTTCCTCCTGGGCATCTGTTGTCTCAACCTAAGCCTCAGCTGCCCTTACTTCCTAGCACCCCCAAATGCAAGGTCCCGACAAGGGATGAGACGGACCCAGGGCATGCAGTGAGTTGTATGCTACCCTGGCATCGAGATGGGTCTGGACAAGGTGCCTAATGCTTAACTATAAGTTAAGAGCTTGATCATGGAAAAATGTTGTCATGATCCAAACAGTGATAACTAGATTTGGACCCTGCTAGGGTTAGGAATGATTAATCTGGCCTGAGTGCTATAGTCTGAGTCTGTGGCAAAATGTTGCCAGGAGAGCTTCTTTGCAAGCCTCAATGTATCTCTTGCTATGTCCATACAAAAATAACTAATATTAAGATGTTAATGAGTGTTTGGAATAAGGAGAGGAAAAAAAAACCCTAAGAGGTATTTTGCCTACCGGCAGTCAAGAGGGGCTTGGAACTCCCCTAAATTGTGTTCCTTTTGAACCTGACAGCCCTCAGGAAGGGCTTTCTTATGTTGATTTTGCTACCTGGCAGTGTGTAACCTAGGGGCAAGGGTAAGAGAGGAAAAGGAGAGAAGAGAGATGGCTGAGGTAGATCCAGAGAGAGGACTGAGTGAGGAGTGCGGGAGATGGGAAAGATGGAAGATTGAATAAACGGTAACTAATCAGCAACCAGCTTGCTCCTCGCTCTTCCTTCGCCTGTCCTTGGCCAACAGCTGTCCCGATCCAGCCCATACACAGCGGTTCCAGAGCACTGAACGCGGGTGGTGAGACAGCCGCCCAGAGAGCCCGCGAGTGCACATGCCCCTCCAGCGTGCCTTAATTTTTTACAGGTATCCTTATAGGGATCGCGTTGAATCTGTATAATGCTTTTGGGAGTATTGCCATCTTGATAATGTCAATTTTCCCTAACCATGAGCAGGGGTTATGTTTCCATTTCCTCATGTCCTCTTTTATTTCATGGAGTAGCGTCTTGTAGTTTTCTTTGTAGAGGTCTTTTACTTCCTTAGTTAAGCGGATTCCAAGGTACTTGATTTTCTGGGGCACAATTGTGAATGGGATTTCTTTTTTCAAGTCCCTTTCCTCTGTCTCATTGTTTGCATATAGGAAGGCCATGGATTTTTGCGTACTGATTTTATAGCCTGCAAATTTACTGTACAAGGCTATTGTTTCTAAGAGTTTCTTAGTAGAGGATTTAGGCTTCTCTAGATATAGTATCATATCGTCTGCAAATATGAGAGTTTGATTTCTTCCTTTCCTACCTGGATGCCCTTGATATCTTTTTCTTGCCTAACAACTATCGCAAGTACTTCCAGTACTATACTGAACAGAAGTGGTGAGTGGGCATCCTTGTCTTGTCCCTGATCTTAGAGGAAAGGCCCTTAGTTTTTCCCCATTGAGGATAATGCTTGCCATAGGCTTGTGGTAGATGGCTTCGACTATCTTGAGGAAAGTTCCTCCAAAAACCATTTTGGTGAGGGTTTTCATCATGAACGGATGTTGAATCTTGTCAAATGTTTTCTCTGCATCTATTGATATGATCATATGGTTTTTATCTTGACTTTTTTGTTGAGAATCTTCGCATCGGTGTTCATCAGGGATATTGGTCTATAATTTTCTTTTTTAGTGGTGTCTTTGTCTGCTTTTGGTATTAGGGAGATGTGTGCTTCATAGAAACTATTTGGGAGAGTTCCTGTTTTTTTAATTTTCTGGAAAAGCTTAAGGAGAACTGGCAACAGGTCTTCTTTAAATGTTTGGAAGAATTCACCAGTGAATCCATCTGGACCCAGGCTTTTGTTTTGGGGGAGACTTTTGATTACAGTTTCAATTTCGTTGATATTGATGGGTCTATTCATGTATTCCAAGTCTTCTTGGTTCAGCCTTTGGAGATTGTAGGAGTCAAAGAATTTATCCATTTCTTTTAGGTTCTCTTGTTTCGTGGCATATAGACTTTCAAAGTAGTCTCTGATGATCTTTTGAATTTCATTGGTTTCTGTTGTGATGTCCCCCTTTTCATTCCTGATTCGGTTTATTAGGGTTCTTTCTCTCTCTTTCTTTGTGAGTCTTGCTAGCGGATTATCAATCTTGTTTATTTTCTCAAAGAACAGCTCTTGGTTTCGTTGACCTTTCGGATTGTTTTCTGGGTTTCCATGTTGTTAATTTCTGCTCTAATTTTTATTATTTCCTTCCTTTGGTCTGGTTTGGGTTCCTTTTTCTGGTCCTTTTCTAAGGCCTTGAGCTGTGAAGGCAAGCTATCTGTGTAGGCCCTTTTTTCCTTCCTAAGGAAGGCTTGCAGAGCTATAAATTTTCACCTTAACACAGCTTCAGCTGCGTCCCATAGGTTTTGGTAGCTCGTGTCTTCATTTTCATTTGTTTCGAGGTATCTCTTGATTTCTTCCTTGATTTCCTTCCTGACCCACTCACTGTTCAACACTGAGCTGTTTAATTTCCACCTGTTTGCTTTGATTCTCTGCGTCTGTGTGTGGTTAGCTTCTATCTTCAGCACATAGTGGTCTGAGAAGGTAGTTGATACAATTTCTATTTTTCCAATTCCTTTGAGGTATGTTTTGTGGCCCAGTACATGGTCTATTTTGGAAAATGTTTTGTGTGCACTGGAAAAGAATGTGTATTCTTTCTTTTTGGGGTGAAAGCCCTGTAAAGGTCTATTAGGCCTCTCTCTTCTACTTCTTCCTTTCAGTGTCAGTATTTTCTTAGTGAGTTTTATTCTTGTCAATCTATCCAGTGGTGATAAGGCGGTGTTGAAGTCTCCGACTACTATTGTGCTGCTAACAATGTCCTCCTTAAAGTCTGTTAGGACTTGTTTTTAGTATTTATCCAGCCACTTATTAGGTGCATATACGTTTAAGAGTGTGATTTCTTCCTGTTGTACATATCTCTTGATGAATAGAAAGTGACCTTCGCTGTCCCTTCTAATTTTTTTCAACCTGAAATCTATGTTGTTGGATATTAGTATGGCAACCCCAGCTTTTTTGAGGGAGTTGTTTGCTTGCAGGATTGTTTTCCATCCTTTGACTTTGAGTCTGTGTTTGCTCTGACTGTTCAGGTGTGTTTCTTGTACGCAGCAGAATGTTGGGTTCTGTTTCTGAATCCATTTTGTCACTCTGTGCCTTTTAATTGTTGCGTTTAGGCCATTGACATTGAGAGAGATTATTGTCATGGGGTTTTGTGGCATCTTTCTGCCGGGTTTGTTGTTCTTGTAGGGTTTTACCTTGTCTTACAAAAGCCCCTTTATTCCTTCTTTTAAGCCTGGTTTTGAGTCTATGAAGTTCTTTAGTTATTGTTTATCCATGAAATTGTGTATGGTTCCTTCGAGTTTGAGTGAGAGCTTAGCCGGATAAAGTATACTTGGTGAGGCGTTCATTTCATTGAGCTTTTTCACTATATCCCACCATTGTCTTCTGGCTTGGAGGGTTTCCTCTGAAAAGTCTGCTGTGAATCTAAGGGGTGCTCCTTCGTATGTGATTTCTTTTTTTGACCTTGCTGCTTACAGTATTGTGTCCCTATCCGTGGCATCCATCATTCTGACTATGATATGTCTTGGAGTCTTTTTATTAGGGTCCCTTCTAGCTGGCACCCTTCTGGCTCCTAGGATCTGAACATCTGCATTATCCAGCTCTGGGAACTTTTCAGTAATGATTTCTTTAACTGTGGCTTTCTCGTTAGGGTTGCCTCCCTGTCCTTCTGGAACTCCAATGATTCTTATGTTATTCCTCTTGGCATCATCCCCTAGGTTCTAGATTCACCCTAGAACTATTTTAAGATCTTTTCCAATTGTTTGTTGTAGCCTGTGGGCTTTCTGTTGTTCATCTTCAAGCTCACTAACTCTATCTTCAGCTGTAGCCATTCTACTGTTGAGGGCTCCAACTGTGTTTTTTATTTAGTCTACAGTGTCTTTTATTCGTGACATTTCTAAATGTAGCTTTCCTATTTCTGCTCTCATTTCTTCCCGTAATTTCTTCACTGACTGCTCCATCGTTTCTTTAAGTTCGATGATCATTCTCAGAATTTCTCTCTGAATTCTTTATCAGAGAGATCACATTTGTGGGAAACCCCTGCTGAGGCTTCTGGACTCTTTTCTTCGTCCTCTCCTTGCTGTGGGGATTTGCACAGTTTTTCATGCTGTCACGGTTGTATGGAGGTGGGACCTTCCAGTTCACTAGAGCTAATCTCTCTTTTTGTGAGTTTTCGATATTTTGGTGCAATTAGAGTAGGCTAGTGGTTAATTTAGTCTTTTGTGTTTGAGGTAACTGGGGAATCTCCATAAAGTTAGTTAATGGGATTGCCACGTCTGTCAAGTACACTAGAACAGGGGAAAATAGTGGCGACCACGCCCACTGCACCGGGGCCACGCCCACTACCAAAGAGGCCACGCCCCTTTTGGCCACTGGACACTGGCTGGAGATTGGGTCCCGCCCGAGCGCAGCACAGGGGCACCAGGGCTGGGAAGCTCGGTGAGGGGAAGAGGCGCACCTGGATCAAAAACTTACTATGAAATTTTTAAAAGGGAATTCGTTGGGAGATAGAGGAAATTGGAAGAGGTTTATAGAAAGACATACATTTTCAGTTATTAGCTACATAAGGTCTGAGGATCTAAGTTATAACATAATTAGCTACATTGGCGAACGTTTATTACTAATTATCTCTTCTAAGAGAGTAAAGCATAAATTTTTTCTTACACGTGAACAAAGTGTTACAAGTGTGAAGAAAGATGTGTTAATTTACTGATGGGAGGAATTCTCTTACAGCCTGTCTACAGCGAAATATCATGTATTACTTTAAATATCTTATAGGTTTATATGACAACTGTACCTCAATAAAGCTGGAGCAAGAACGTCTGCTTTTCTGTGACTCTGGAACTTTTAGATCAGTTCTCTTCCCATGTCTAAGCTGAGGGTGCTGCTGAAGTTGTTTTTTTTTCCTATTTGCTGAATGTATATTTTATTTGATTTTAGGGGTAATTCAAGAGGAATATGTTAAACATTATGCTAAAATCTTGTTGTGTGCCAGAGGGATCGTACAGGGGCTAAGGCTTTTTGCCTTGTATATAGCTGCCTCCGATTTAATTCTTAAGTCCAGAAACAATATAGAAAATCCCAAAAGACCAGCAAAGCTACTAGAAAAGACCAGAAACACAGTTCAGTGCTGTACATATTGCAAACCTGGATTCAATTCATGCACCACATATAATTTATTGAGCACTGATAAAATGATCCCTGAACACAGGGCCAGAAGTAAGCCCAGAGCACTGCTTGGGTTGACCCAAACTTACTCTGTCAAAAAGAATTTTTTTGTGTGAAGATGAACGGCAATATTTTAAAATTTTTAATCTTTCATATTTTAATTTTTTTAAATTTTAATGTAGAAAGACTATGAGACAGGGATGAATGGAGAAGTTATTGGTGCCCGCTCCAGCAAATCAAAGATCACCGGGATGACAAATGATACAAGTGATTAATGTAGAAAAAAGGACAACTGTTGATACATTTCTATTTTTTTAATTTAATTATATTTATTATTTTAGAGCATTGCAATCAATGCTGTTCATGATTGGACTTCAGTCATATAGTATTCCAACACCCACCCCCCACCAGTGTACATTTCCCAGCACCAGTGTCCCCAGGTTCCCTCCCACCCCCCACCTCTGCCTGCTCTTCTTTTCTTTTCTTTCTTTCTTTCTTTCTTTCTTTCTTTCTTTCTTTCTTTCTTTCTTTCTTTCTTTCTTTCTTTCTTTCTTTCTTTCTTTCTTTCTTTCTTTCTTTCTTTCTTTCTTTCTTTCTTTCTCTCTCTTTCTTTCTCTTTCTTTCTTTCTTTCTTTCTTTCTTTCTTTCTTTCTTTCTTTCTTTCTTTCTTTCTTTCTTTCTTTCTTTCTTTCTTTCTTTCTTTCTTCTTCTTCTTCTTTTCCCTCTTCTTCTTCTTCCTCCTCCTCCTCTTCCTCCTCCTCCTCCTCCTCCTCCTCTTCCCCCCTTCTCCTTCTCGCCCTTCTTCTCTCTATATATATCCCCCCTCCCTCATTTTGGGCATTGTGGTTGATACATTTCTAGAATTATAATTGATTAGATAACAACGATACAATATTAAGGTTCTTTAGTCCTTGTCTAAGAATTTATCAAGCTCTTATTGCTGTGTATTTTGGCCGTGGGGTCCAGAAACTTCAGGATCTTTGATCTGGGCCAACAAGTAAACATGGTGACTGCAGGAGGTGTGGGAATGTGGCTCCCTGGGAATTTGGGGGCATGTGGGTTTGTGGAGAGGCTACCTACCCCAACTCTGGAAAATAAAACACCAGAGTTTTTAGTTTGGGTACCAGGTACCTGAATTTATTCGCAGGTTGTTGTCTCTGCAAATAACATTTCTGGTGTGGTAGAGTTCAGTCCTTATCCTGGCTGTAGTAGTGGTGTGAGTGCTTCTGCCAGACCTTTGTCTGGGTGGATACTGGGTCCACTCACTTCCTGTGTGTAGTACAGAGTTCACAGCTGGGGTCCAGTGATTCCACCAAGCTGAGCTGTTTGCTGTGCATCTCCTGGGAGATTTAGTTGGGAAGATACTGAAGTTTCTTAACAACTCCTCTATTTCTTCAACAAAATGGAAAAAATAATCAATTTATTCCTGGATTTATTATTAAGGCTAAATGATATAGCCCATTTAAATTGCTTGTTGTATTGGTGATGCTGAACAAATACCCTTAATACCTTCCTTTTCCCCCATAGTCCTGCAATTTATACTCCAAAGTCTTGAACACTACTTAAAGAAATTCCTAAAGATTCTGTCTGTGAAATTGTTCAGTGAGCTCTGGCTGTTAGGCAGATATCATTTCCAACCATTTACTTAGGTCTTGTTGGCTGACAAGGGTTTCTCATGAGTTCTTTCAGGGAATTAATAATATAATACCTCCTCATGGTAGCTAGGAACTACTTGTGACAAACACATCCATTAAGGTTTCACTCAAAGAATAATGCTGAGAATAGAAAATCTTTTGAGCAAGAGTGCTGCTGTTGTCTCATCATAACATTCTCTCCACACAAACTATGTTTCAGTAGGAGAAGCATCTATACAATTTGTTACATGTTGGAAGACCTTACGAAGATTGAGTTTAAGACTCTTTAAAACTAGGAAGATTATAGAAATTCCCTCCTCAGCTACAATCCCCCTATAAACTCAGGGACTGGTATTTTTCCAGTTCTGCAAGGACTTTTTCTCTGGAAAAAAAAAATAAAAAAAACCAGATGCTCCTTGCAGCTGCTTTCACCTATTAGCTCTTTAATCTATCCTAGAAGGGAGCTCTGCCTGTGTAATAGCAGCACGTCCAATCTGGGTAAAGTGCAAGATGCAGCTCTGACACATCACATTGCAAAGGAATTCCTAGCTACTACTCTCTTCCTTACATCAGTAAATTTTCCCTCCTCCTCACCCCTATTCTCAATCCCAACCATTCTTGTCTTCACACGCCCCCTACAATTACCACCTTTGTAACTCAGGAACATGGTGGAATATGTGTTTCCAACTACTTAGTTTCAATCAATCTCCAGCTTTCTTGAGATATTGAAAAGCTCTTATTATGTTGTTTACTTTTGCAACATTTGCTTGCATTTGACTCGCCCTTCCAATAATTTGGAAATGGAATTTTTGCTGAGAAGGTATAAGTGAATAGGACCTTCCAATTCAGCTTCCAATTCAGCCCAGGCTGTAGGAAATGTATGAGGGTTACAGCCCTTGTCGGAATGAGACACTTGCTTTTATGAAGAGCATAAATTTGAACAATGGCAGCTAAAATAGTTGCCCTAACCCTTGTACTCATAAACAAAGTTTGTAAACAGTGACATTTACAAGAAAAAAAAAAGAGAAAGCTTTATTGATGTGGATTGGCTAAACTGGGGGTACATTTATTTATTTATTTTTTGCACCCGTTTCTCAGACACTTGTGCATTTTCAATTAATAAAATGCTTTTAGACTTTCTCTTCCAAATTTACTCCTGAAACTTGCTCCTACTCACTTTCGAGTTTAATTTATGTCGCTTCACCTCTGCTTCTTGTGCTCAGGTTAAAGAAACAAACATTCACCTCCAACCATTGGCTCTCACAGAAGTCAATCCTTACCAAAACATGACCTAAAGTCAATTGAAGGAGAAACAGAGAAGATTGGAATTCCTTCTGGCCCCTCTCAGGCCCTGGGCAAAGTATGCGTGTGTTAATTTGTATGCTTGACTAAATAGCATGCTGACACCCCAAATTTGCATCTCGGATTGGTTCAAAAGTGGGTTCTGAGCCAGTTTTCCTTAGCTCCTCTCTTATTTCTTACTCGAAAATTCAACTCCTTTGAGAGTGAGGTTCACTAGGATACTTCTTAGTGCAGAGAAGCAGTGATTGATGGGTCCATTCTTTCTCTAATGTGGGATGACTCTAACGTGGGATAATGCAGCTTGCATATGGGATAATGTAGTGAAGAGGAAAAAATGGGGAAGAGAAGAAGATCATTTCCAAGGCAATGACCCAGAAGATATAAAGTGACTTACCAATGCTGGTTCCCTTCCAAAGACAGAAGCTTACTATGCTTTGTACCCCGTTCAACCTTTCCTGTACTGAATGGGAAGGAGTCAAAAACAATAGTTCTTATACAAAGGATATAGTTCCTTAACTGTGGAACAGGTCAGAGGTACTTATCTAGCAAAATTCATTAGGTTATACGAAGGTTACCATAATATTTGGAGATTACTTGAGGTCCAGGAGAATAAAGTAAATTTTCTCTTGTATATTATTCTGAGAAGGCTTCTTAAGGTTGACCTAAGGGTCCTTGGGCAGAATGTCAAGATCATGCATAGTAAGTACAAGGGGGATGGAAAGATAGGCACCTCCCTTTATCTCTCTGATCTTATTCACCCCTGCTGTTTCTTTGATGAGGAAATTACAACCCAGAGAGTTGAAACAACTTATTAAATCAAATTGTCAAAGTGAAAAATTTTGCAAAGGTAAGGGCACTATATACATTTATGCAAGTGCTGAGGACTCTAATAGGGTGCTATTTTAGTCTTGGCATGAGAAAAAATTATGCTGAGTAAATAATAGTTTGATGAGAGTATTAGTTTGACTGTGTCAGAAACCCAACCCTGTCAAGCTGGTGACAGAGGAGCACTTGTCAATGTATACAATCATGGCAAAGTTGAACAACTACACAAGGGCTGAAGATCAACTTGAATCAGAGGTTTAAGTCCTCTAATACTCCTGCCCTACCCCACAACCAATCCCACAATTCTGTGTGTTCTCAATTTTATTATTTTTAATTATTATTCTTTGAATTTTTTTAAATTTTTTCTTCCTAAGAGACATGGAAAAACACGGCACTTACTTTTTTTTTTTTTTTTTGGCTTTGACCACAAGAGGGAGACTGTATCTGCCTATCTGTGCTCTTGCTTTTAAAAGATCTCAGGAAATTATGGGTATTGGTCCAGACTGTAGAAGACATTAAGAATATGTAAAAATGTATAACTCTGGTCATGGATGGAAGAGGGGAAGAGAAGGTGAAAGAAGCAGAAAGTTTCAGGACAGAATACGAATATGACAGTCACTTGAAATGCGTTTCCAGATGTTTAAATGCAACTGCAAGTGCACTTTGTGAAAGAGTTCTCTTACTAGGTATGAGAGGTAAATCTGATGTGCCATCCCTGATTTCTTCCACCTTGGGCCTCTTGGAACCCACTATGATAAAGATGATGGATAAACCTGAAGCATACTGTCTGTCCATTTTCTCAGGTGGTTTGATTTGACCTGACCATTATCCCATATTCCACCCTGTGATCTCCAATGATGGTGGACTTCCCTAGTTCTGCAGAATCCAAGGCACTTTTCAAAGTTAACTGCAAATTTCAGGGAACCAGTTTTCATTACATTTTAGCAATGCAATGTTCTAACTTCTGGGCTTGGCGTGCTGAGTCGCTTGTATACTTCTGTACTCTTAGTAATTGAAAAACAAACTAAATACTAAATAAAAAAATTTAAACCTATGCCAACTTTCTGTATAGTGACTAGAGCAACTGAGGTTACAAACAAAACAACAACAAAAACAAAAAACCGGGTCGGAACTCCTCTGAAGGTGGCTTTGATATTCCAGATAAATAAAACCAAAATTAGAAGTGCAGGGTATCATAATTGTAAGGAAAATGCATTTACCACCTGTAAAGCATGTCTCTTTATACATCATTGTTATGTTCTTGGAGAAAAGAGCCTTTCCAAATAAAATGAAATATCTAAGAATTTAATTGAATTTTTCTTCTAGTAAATAACCACGGGTTTTTGTTTTGACCTGTTGATATAACTGAACGCAAATGAAAGCGATGCTTTTATATTTATAATGGATTTTTTGGTTTAACTGTAACATGAATTCAACAGACCAAGGACTATAGAAGAAGGGAGAATATTTATTAGTGATTTTTCCCCAAAAAATCCTACTTCATTCTCTTTGAGGCAAAGCTATACACTCATCACATAGAAAGGAAGCAAAATATTTCTATGTTGAAAAACTAGAAACTCCTTTCTTCAAGGAAACATGAAAAGGCAACACATATAAATATTTCTCAGTTACTGGATAACATTTAGATATCACTTACATGCAGGATAATTGCAGAATATTTTAAAAGTTATCATGGCAGTCCTGTATCTGAGGTTTTAGCTGCAAGTTACAAATTAAAATATTGGGATTCTGCAATGTGATTTGCCACATTCAAGGTCATATATACAACAAGGCCTATGTCAGTCTGATTCTTACACCCTATACAGCCTTTAGCACTTCTGTTTAGTTTTAGCAACACTATTTCAAGCAACAGAACGCTCAGCCCTACTGGGTGCTTTGGGTCATTCCCATCTTGTCTATAAGCTTCTAAGAGATTATTATAGTGAGAATTAAAAAAAATACCCTCTTTCAACCTAACATATTTATGAATGCGTCAATGAACACTTTAAGAATGTATCTATCAATATCAAATGTGGTTTTTAGCAGAAACCTTGAAAAAATTGTAGAATTATCCTCTGAAATATTGATGCTGTTATTTTTTAAAATTGCAAGAAAATGTTCTGCCATTTCAGACCATTTATCTCTGTTAACAAGACACTTTTTTAGTTGGATAGATAATATACACCCATCTGGTCTGCAGTTTCTTCATTTACTCTGGTAATAATAACTAAAGGCATTTCTCCATTGCTTTGGCATTGTCCTGGCCAATTTTTCCCTTACCTGCTATAGAAGTGGGATACAAACAGGAGAAGAAATTGGGACCTGGTTACAGTACATACACCTTCCATTTAGATAGTCATTTCAATGGTGAGGTAACAATGTATAAATTCATGCACACAGCACCTCCTTTAAATTGCCGTTATTCAGAAAGACATAGAAAAACACTAGAAATTGTGTGTTTTCACCATTCCATTCATTTTTTCCCTTTGCTCACCAACTTTTCTAATACATTATCAAAAATGTAAGTAATTGTGATCTTTCATTTGCCAGAGTTTTATAAAGATGGAGAAACAATTTAAAGAACTGTACTTTATTTTTTTCTTTTTTGGTTACATCCGGCGATGCACAGGGGTTACTCCTGGCTCTGCTCTCAGAAATTAACCCTGGCGGTGCTCAGGGGACCGTATGGGATGCTGGGAATCAAACCCGGCTCGGCTATGTGCAAGGCAAACGCCCTACCCACTGTACTATCGCTTCAGCCCCCTAGAACTGTACTGGTTTTTAACTTGGTATTAGCTTTGATTACTACACAATGAGGAAAAATAGTTTTGAGACAAATTTCTGAATATATGAAGGTAAGGGGGAAAAAAACAGTTTGCTTTGATCCGCTTGATGTTCACTAAAGACTGTTCTTGAGTACCCACAGTCCATGCCTTATTTTCTCATTTTTCTCCCTCTCTATTCACAGAGTTGGCATGCGGGCATAGACTTTTGCCGAGGAATTTTGGAAGGCAGTGTTTTACAATCAAGTATAAGAAAGCATGAATTCTGATCCTGAAAGGCCAAGCTTCAATTTTTCTCTTTTGTTTCTACTCTTCTCAGTATTTTGTCTCCAATCCATAGTTTTCCCATCTCCTCCTTATTCCAAGAGTAACTTTGCCCTCTGTTAATTGGTTTCTTAGAACATATTCTGTCAAAATTGCATTTGAATGCATGGAAATTTATGTTTTGTTTCCTGGTGACAAAACTGTCTTCTGTTTAGTGAGTTGTTTTTGTTGTGCTACAATTAGAGTGAAGCAGTATGTTCATGCCAGGCCTTCCCCAGTAGGTAAACACACCTGTCTTCTTCCACTCACCAGCTGGTAGTAAAATCTCTTTGCCCCTCCCTAGGCTCCTAACCAGGTTGGGGGTGCAGTATACAGAAATATGAAGATCAAGCAACTGGTTATTTTGAAAATGATGAATGAGGAGTTACAGTATTAATTGGAGGAATTATTTTCAAAATCAAACAGGTGGGGCTAGAGCGATAGCACAGCGGGTAGGGCGCTTGCCTTGCACGCGGCCAACCCGGGTTCAAATCCCAGCATCCCATATGGTCCCCTGAGCACTGCCAGGAGTAATTCCTAAGTGTAGAACCAGGAGTAACCCTTGTGCATTGCCGGTGTGACCCAAAAAGCAAAAAAGAAAAAATAAAGGAAGAAAGAAAGGAGGGAGGAAGAGAAGGAAGGAAGGAAGGAGGGAAGAAGGGAAGGAAGGAAGGAAGGAAGGAAGGAAGGAAGGAAGGAAGGAAGGAAGGAAGGAAGGAAGGAAGGAAGGAAGGAAGGAAGGAAGGAAGGAAGGAGGGAGGGAGGGAGGGAGGGAGGGAAGGAAGGAAAGGAAGGAAGGGAAGGAGGGAGGGAGGGAGGGAGGGAGGAAGGGAGGGAGGGAGGGAGGAAGAGGGAGGGTGCTCAAGGGACCATATGGGATGCTGGGTATTGAACCTGAGTTGGCCGAGTGCAAGGCAAATGCCCCACCCGTTGTGCTATTGCTCCAGTCCCTTCTTTATCATTTTTAATATAGGGCCACACCTGACAGTGCTAGAGTTTACCCCTGCCTCTGCATTCAGGAATCACTCCTGCTGAACTCTGGAGACCATAAAGGTGATCTGGGATGGAACCCAGGTTGACTATGTGCAAGACAAGCACCCTACCCATAATACTATTGCTCCAGTCCCAATTTAGAAGATGTTACAAGCAATCTCAGGATATATTATTGCATAGTATTTATATGTGCCTCTGCTTTTCTTTCAGAATTGAGTTAAAACACTAACACCCAAAAATAGTAGAGACGAGGGCATAGAAGATTGCTTTGCAGTTGGAAGCCTACCTCAAAAGCTGGGGGAGAAGGCAGCTGGGATAGAGAAAGGATCACTAAGGCAGTGATGGTTGGAGGGATCAGTCAGGATGGGAGATGTGTGCTGAAAATAGATAAAGGACCAAACATGATGGCCTCTCGATATCTGTATTGCAAACCATGCCCCCAAATAGAGTAAGAAGGAAATTGTCTGCCATAAAGGCAGGGGTGGTCTGGGGTCGGGGTGGCAGGAGGGATACTGGGGAGATTGGTGGTGGGAAATGTTCACTGGTGGAGGTATGGGTGTTTGGTCATTGTATCACTGAAACTCAATCATGAAAGCTTTGCAACTATATATTATGATGATTCAATAAAACTAAACTAAACACACACAGATACACACACTCATGTATATGCATCTAGTAATAGTTATTTAATATAAATACACATATATAACTGTGCACCCAACAGACAACAAAAATCATTTACCCATCATGTATCTAATAAAGAGTTAATATATAAAATATATAAAGCACTGACAACTATAATAAAAAAAATGCCATCAACCCCATAACAAATGGGGAGAAGATATGTACAGAAACTTCCACAAAGACTAAATTGTTTTAAAACTTTATAGGAATAAAATTTTTCTTACTAAATTATTTGGAAGTAAATAATTACTCACAGATGCTTCTTTAATGTGATTTTAATGTGATGTGTGTAGGGTTGTGTGTGTGTGTGTGTGTAAGGATATATTTCAAAAACAAGGTTTAGTGTAGCCACACAGATACTGGTAGGAGAATGACCTGAGGATTGCTCAATGACTTGGTACTGCTTTAAATTAGGTCTTCTATGTTGAGGTTTGCAGTACATAAATTGTTTTGGTTTTTGGTTAATTTTTAGAGTATGTCAATTATAGTTCTTTATTACTAACACAAACATGGTATCAATGCTCTATGTTTTTAAGTAAAATCAGTGACTTCAAGATATACTAAGTTAGAAAATAGTGGTTTAAAGTAGTTTGAGAAAGTATATGAGGCAAGAACAAACATTCGATGATCTATAAAAAGTACAGTGCACTAATGTATTATAATACAATAAAGCATGGCATTATCCCAAACAACTGTTTCTGCTATAATAAGTAGGTTGCCTGAATGCAAGGACCTTGATTTTCTTCTTTACTATTGTACCTGAAGCTCTTATTACTTTACTGAGTATAATTACTCAGTTGTTAAATAAGTGACAAGTGAGATTAAACATTTTTCAGATTTCTATTAACCCAAGGGTGGTGTAATTGGAAGACTTATCACTAATGACACATTAACTTGGTCTGGTTTATGTTAAGTGTTTCCACTACTTTACCCCAGAAATATAGATTGCAAACCTTCTATGGTCATGGAATGTTCTAGATTAAGGGGATTATTGCTATGCACAAGACAGACAAGATCTTTGACCTAAGAGCTAGAATTCTACTGATGGAAAATCCACCATTTTAAAGAATCTCAGAAGTCACTCTGTAAAAATTAAAACAGCGAGATGGAATATGGTTGTCGAGGGTGTTCAGGGACAGCCGGCCTTGCTCAGTCACATTTGAGTTGATATATGCGTGAGGACAGAAAGGCAGCCATGTGAAGCTCTGTGGGGATTACGCTCCGGGCAAAGGAAACAGCAAGGGCAAACGGTTTGGGGTAAGGACAAGGTGAAAGGATTCAATAAACTACAAAAGGCCCGTGGAGCTTGAATGACTGAGGGAGGTAGAGAGTTCTAGAAGGTGAAAAGGAGAGGATGGCAGAAGGCCAGCCTGTGGCCACTTTGGGAATCTATTGCTTAATTGCCTAAGTTAGTTGGAAAGAGGACTTTGTAGCAGAGCTCTTAATATTAAACAAACAAAAAGGCTATAGAAACAGAAAGTTGCGCTTACTATTTTTTTAAAAAAATGTCTGTGTTATGAAATGGATTAGAGGACTTCTTTACAATTAGGCTCTGTAGAAATGGTGAGTTTCTTAGGACTTCCCTTGATAATATTGCAGGATGATATTCCTTGATGATCCCAAGAAGATAGAAAGATAGGAGAGCCCTGGTAAAAAGTGTTTGGGGTAAAACAGCATCAGAAACCTGAACCAGCCTTTAGGCAAAGAGGTATTTGACACAAAGGACCCATCTCAGAAGCTGGGGACTGCTATTGAGATGCAAACATTTCAGGTCAAGTAAAAGAGGCAGGGAGTCTGAAAGGCAACAAATGCCAAGGATAAAGAAAATGTTAACTGTCTCAAACTCCCCCTTGACAATCACCCATAGCAATGGCCTATGGGGAAGGCAGTTTAGGAGAAGTAAATATAAAGTAAACCTTTAAATTTTTTAAGTGTAGGCGTACTGTTATTTTTTCAGCCATTAAGATGATTGAATTGGGCATGACTTCCAATTCACTGTATCACTGTCATCCCCTTGTTCATTGATTTGCTCCAGCGGGCATCGGTAACATCTCTATTACATTTAGCCCTGAGATTTTAGCAGCCTCTCCTTACTCATCTTTCCCAACGGTTGGAGGCTCTTTCAGGTCAGGGGAATGAGACCTATCGTTACTGTTTTTGGCATATCAAATACACCACGGGTAGCTTGCCAGGTTCTACTGTGCGGGTGGGATACTCTCGGTAGCTTGCCGGGCTCTCTGAGAGGTATGTATATATCTTTTACTGTATTTGGGATATGAATACACCACAGGGAGCTTGCCAGGCTCTCCCGTGTGGGCAATAGACTCTTGGTAGCTTGTCAGGTTCTCCAAGAGGGAGAACTAGGCTACTAGATGTCACGCAGCTCTATTGGTTTTAGAATCTCTGGATGTTGGCTGTTGATAGGATTACATGGCACTGGGGGTAGTTTCTGGGTGTGACTACCCAGCTACTGGAAAATGGGGGATCTGGGTGGAAGAGGTCCAGTACCGATCCGAGCAGCATTCCACATTACTTTTTAAAAAATTGTTCAATTGGAGGAATATAAAATAACAGAGTAGGAGAATAACACCCAAGAACAGTAGTATATAATACCAGGAGGTTGGCTCCATAGCTTGGAAGCTGGCCTCACATGCTGGGGGAAAGTCATCCTAGATAGAGAAGGGAATACCAAGTAAAATGTGATTGGAGATCTCGCACGGGAAGGGAGATATGTACTGAAAGTAGACTAGAGACTGAACATGATGGCCACTCAATATCCCTACTGCAAACCACAACACCCAAAAGGAGAAAGAGAGAACAAATTGAAATGCCCTGCCACAGAGGTGGGATGGGGTGCGGGAGATGGGATTGGGGGGTGGGAGGGATACTGGGTTCATTGGTGGTGGAGAATGAACACTGGTGGAGGGATAGGCTCTCAAACATTGTATGAGGGAAACACAAGCACGAAAATGTGTAAATCTGTAACTGTACCCTCACAGTGACTCACAAATTAAAAAATAAATAAATTCAAAATAAAAAATTATTTTATATATAATAAAATTAGTATATATAATAATTTTATAATAAATAATATTTTTATAATAAACAAAATTATTTATATATAATAAATCCAATTATTCAATTGGATATCCGTGAGATAGGCCATTGCAACGCTGTTCATAATTGGGTTTCAGTCATACCAATATCCAGCATCCATCCTTCTACCAGTGTATATTTCCCACCACCAATGTCCCTTATTTCCCCACCACCATCCCCCAACCCACCATTGCCTACACAGCCTCCCTCTATGGGAGGCACTTTCCTTCTTTACAAGGCCAACTTGAGCAAAGGAAGGACATGTATGTGTTTCCCATGGTGTCCATGTGTTACTGCCCATGCAAATGCTGCTCTCATCTCTTCTGAGATGTATACTCTCAGCTCTCCTTCTCTCTCCTTCTCTCTCTCTCTCTCTCTCTCTCTCTTTCCTCTTCATCATTTTTAAATAAAAGCTGTTTTTACTCCCACACCTCACAGAACAAGTGGATATCAGTGCAGCTTAACATCATGCCTGTGGGATGAAGTCCCGCTCAGTAGGAGCTCTCAGAGGAAGGCTATCGGTCCTAAATTTCCAGGCTGGCTTTCTTGGGATGACAGAACTGAGAAGAGAGAAAAGCTTCAGTTACCTGGGACATTCACTGACAATAATGAGAACAGAATTTGATTCATAACACAAGTTAGCTTACTTCATTTTCTTTTTGTTTGGGCGTTATACTTGGTGGTGTTGAGCACTGTCTCTGCCTGTGCTCAGAGATCATTCATGGTGCTGCTTTACGGACTCTATGTGGTGATGGAGGTCCAAACCTGGGTCTGTCTGGTGCAAGCCAAGCTTCTTTTTTCTTTTCTTTTTGGGTCACACCTGGCAATGCACAGGAGTTACTCTTGGCTTTGCACTCAGGAATCACTCATGGCGGTGGTCAGGGGGACCATACAGGATGCTGGGAATCAAACCCGGGTCAGCCGTGTGCAAGGCAAAGGTCCTATGTGCTGTCCTATCGCTCCAGCCCCCAAGCCAAGCTTCTTAGCTTAACCTCTGCATTGTGTTTCTAGCCGAAGATATATATATATATATATATATATATATATATATATATATATATATATATTTGTCTTTAAAAACTTTTATTTTAGTTAATGTGTTTTACAGGGCCGTTGACATTTATGGTTTTACCATCACCAAAGTGCCTAACGTTCAAAATGGTGAGATGGTACATACCTTAGAGTCTGGAGGCTCAGAGTCAATCCT
The DNA here is from genome assembly GCF_027595985.1 of Sorex araneus. Lineage (NCBI taxonomy): Eukaryota > Metazoa > Chordata > Mammalia > Eulipotyphla > Soricidae > Sorex > Sorex araneus. The sequence goes on along the minus strand of NC_073306.1, from coordinate 158,876,176 downwards.
AAATATTAAGTAGGTATATACTTAACATGATCTGTATATGCATATGTACATGTTGCAATTTAATTACAGATGAACAAAATTTGATTATTTTATCACTTTTGAGTGGAAAATTCATATGTAACTATTATATAACACTTTTTGTTGCTATTCTTTGGGCCTTCCCTGGTGGTTAGGTATGTGAAGTTCAACACACAGTGATAGTTTGCCTGGATGACTGGGCTAGGTACAGGGAACGCTGTGCTGAGGAGCTGCAGAACCACAGTTGGTGGTAGCATAAAGGGTATGTGCTGCTAAGGATGAGGATAAGGATAAGGATAAGGATGAGGCTCTCAAACATTCACGTTTAATACTGTTGAACTAACTCTAAGGTCCTATAGTAGCTCTGTCGTCTTGTTCATCAATTTTGCTCAAGCAGGCACCAGTAACATCTCCATTGTGAAACTTATTGCTACTGTTTTTTTGCATATCGAATACGCCACGGATAGCTTGGCAGGCTCTGCTGTGCAGGCCGGATACTCTCAGTAGCTTGCTGGGCTTTCCAAGAGAAGTGGAGGAATCGAACGAGGGTCGGTCGCGTGCAAGGCAAATGCCCTACCCGCTGTGCTGTCCCTCCAGCCCAAGGTCCTATGGTATATATATTTTTCTTTCTGGTTCTGTTTTGGGCAGCAGTGGTGGTGCTCAAGTCTTATTCCTGGATATGCAACCGAGGAATCAACTGTGAGTTCATGGGAACATATGGAGTGCCTGAGTTTAAATTCAAGGTATCCATGTGTGAGGCAAACACCCTGCCTGCTATACTATTTCGTTGTCCCAAATTTATTTTTAATGAAAAAAATTAATGCGTCAATTTAAGAAATATTGTTTGCTAATGTTCTCAGACAAGTAGAATTGATTCTTTTGATGGTTTAATTTTACATGTGAACTTAGGTAGGTTATGGCCCTATATGCTTGGTAAAATACATACCTTGAAGTTGCAAGGGAGGTTTTTTTTCAGATGTGATTACCATCTACAATCAGATGGAATAGTAATAATGTGAAAGGACTTCATCTATTAGTCCAAGATCATAGAGCAAAATCAAGTTTTCTGTATAAGAAAAAATCCTGTTTCAAGAAAGAGAAATAAAATATCCTGCATTACAGATTTTAGTCTTATCAACACCCACAAGTGTGTGAGTTAATTCCTTAAGGTAAATAAACATGATAAAGCAGGAATAATGTACATACATCAGCTCCTTGCTTTATTCATTTCTTTGGAGATCCCTTACTGACACAATGCCTTTAGTGGTTTCTTAATCTTCCTTCCTCCCTTCCTCCCTCCCTCCCTTCTTCCTTCCTTCCTTCCTTCCTTCCTTCCTTCCTTCCTTCCTTCCTTCCTTCCTTCCTTCCTTCCTTCCTTCCTTCCTTCCTTCCTTTCTTTCTTTCTTTCTTTCTTTCTTTCTTTCTTTCTTTCTTTCTTTCTTTCTTTCTTTCTTCCTTTCTTTCATTCTTTCTTTTATTCTTTCTTTCTTTCTTTCTTTTTTCCTTCCTTCCTTCTTTCCTTCCTTCCTTCCTTCCTTCCTTCCTTCCTTCCTTCCTTCCTTCCTTCTTTCTTTCTTTCTTTCTTTCTTTCTTTCTTTCTTTCTTTCTTTCTTTCTTTCTTTCTTTCTTTCTTTCTTTCTCTCTCTCTCTCTCTTTCTTTCTTTCTTTCTTTCTTTCTTTCTTTCTTTCTTTCTTTCTTTCTTTCCTTTCTTTCTTCCTTCCTTCCTTTCTTTCTTTCTTTCTTTCTTTCTTTCTTTCTTTCTTTCTTTCTTTCTTTCTTTCTTTCTTTCTTTCTTTCTTTCTTTCTTTCCTTCTTTCTTTCTTTTTCTCTCTCTTTCTTTTTCTCTCTCTTTCTTTCATCCTTTTCTTCTTTCTTTCTGACTTTCTTCCCACTCTGGGAAGGTTAAAAATTGCTATAACTTTTGAAACAAGATCCTACACTTCAGAATTTAGTTTCCAAGTTTATGTTTTATCATCAAAGATAAAATACATTTGGGCTATAGATTGTTCAAGTCTCTGGGGCTGAATTTAGAAAGCAGGCAAGAATTTGGAGAGTGACAACCTTAAGACTTTTATTTAAAATCTTACAATCCACCCCGCCTTCAAAAAAGCCTTCTAGTCTATAAATAGAATGCACAATTGTTCAGCGAGTGTATTCACTCTATATGCAAGTCTCTATTTGCATGCTTCCTCCCTTGGTCTTGTAAATAATCCAAATAAATCCTCCAAGTATAGTTTATGGGAGCGCCTACTGTCAATTAGTAATAGAATGCTGTAAAGTGGCTGTATTCGTAACAGAGAGAACTCTTCTCTTCTCATTAAGTCATCACTTCAGAGAACTCAGTGCCTAGGGGAACCCTCTTGTATCAGGATTTCAGGCGGCGTGGTTTTTTTTTTCTCTCTCTAAGAATTGAATGATTGTGCTATTGGGGAAATAGCATCATCTGTGACAGATAACTTCTTTATTGGGGAAGATGAGTAACAGTGACTGCAGTACTGATATCATACTTAAAATCCTAAGGGGGAAAAAAGGTGATACTGGGTATCACCTAACACCTGTCCATAAAGCTGATGATTCATCACACCCAGACAATTCTGTGGGAATAATACACTCATTGTGTCATGGCCACCGAATACTTCCAAGTTTAATAGCTGCTGCAGACCCATGGTGCGGTGGAAGCTCTGAATTAAGATGATTCAGTAGGTTCCAATTCATCCTAAATAAATGGCTGTCTAGATAAATGAAGTTCATCAAATTATAATGAATACCATATAACAACCTTGCTGGGATTGCATGCCCCTGGGACATGGACCATGTCTAACTGTGCTTTGTAGCATCTCCAGGACAAGCTCCTTGCAGTCCGTGCTCAATAATAACAATATGACAGTGGTTTTGTTCTGAGTACTTGTAGATTTTTATCTGCAAACTTGTGCCCTAAACACATCAATTACATCACTAAAATTCAACCAGTTTAGTGAAATACCCTTATGGAATGAAGACTTGGACTAATTTAAAAAAATAAATGAAAGGCAACAAAACAAAATAATAGTCACTATAAATTACATCTTGTCCAATTAAAAGGTGCATTCAGGATTTATTTTACTGAATGATCTATATGGGTGAGTTTACTTTAGCTATGGGTATTCTGTATAACCACGTTTTGCTTCAAACACACTAGAAGACTTTTCTTGTGAACCTGTGCATTCACTCCAGAATTGGACAAATAATTGAGTCAACCACCCCATATTTTCTCACAGGGAGTGACTGCACCTTTTCATGGGTCATACTTTCTTATTTTTAGTAGAATTACAAGTTTTCATGGTGTAAGAGTCTCCAGGCACAGACAAATGCCTATAAACAGCTGGCTTCCACATCTAGACCATCTGGAGCAATTATCCATAGATAGGTCTATGTTCTCATACTTGCCTATAAAAATAGAGTGAAGATGGAGACAATACTCATTCCCTGGAATATGGACCCACACTGCCTGCACAGCTTGTCCTGGCTTCCTTTTGGATGACATAGGTGGATTCATATATTCTTTGGTCTCGCTAATCCTTGACTAATGTAGCAATTCTCTATTCTCCAAAATTCTTGAATCTTAACCTGTATCAATTGTCACATTGAGAAATTCTTCACAAAAATCAGAGTCAACATGGGGCTGACCCAGAGGGATTATCTATGAACAACACATCTCTAAAATGTTCTTGTTTATTTGTTTGTTTTTTGGGTCACACCCAGCGATGGTCAGGGGTTACTCCTGACTCTGCACTCAGGAAGTACTCCTGGCGGTGCATGGGGGCCCATATGGGATGCTGGGGATTGAACTCAGGTTGGCCGCATGCAAGGCAAAGGCCCTACCTGCTGTACTGTTGCTCCAGCCCCTGAAACTGTCTTTCGAAACTTTGTTTCTAAGAGTTGATAGTCCCTGAAGTCACAGCAATTGCCATTCTGTAAGACATTTGTCTTTGGTGACAGATATGGTAATCTTTTGTGTTCTTATGGTTTTCTACTAGGCACTGTACTATTTTGCCATTCTAAGAAGAGATTAAAAATGACCACTATCGGGGTCAGAGAGGTAGCAGAGGGTAGGGAATTTGCTTAGTATACAGCAAACCCAGACTGAAGCGATAGCACAATGAGTTAGGGTGTGTTTGCCTTGCATGTGGCCGACCTGGGTTTGATTCCTCCGTCCCTCTCGGAGAGCCCAGCAAGCTATCGAGAGTATCCTGCCTGCATGACAGAGCCTGGCAAGCTACACATGGCGTATTTGATATGCCAAAAACAGTAGCAACAATTCTCATAATGGAGACATTACTGGTGCCCACTGCAGCCAATCAATGAACAACTGGACGACAGTGCTACAG